>NC_089587.1:189239362-189556393 GCF_019320115.1 Miscanthus floridulus | reverse complement strand
AGGAATTGGGTAACCAATGCAGCAAGTGTTTGCATCCAACACCTAAACTTAATGCAACAATATATATATATATGTAACAATAATACTGTACTGCATTTCGGAAATTAGGAGGCTTAATATGCTCCGGGGCTTGCCTTTCACAAAGTTGCAAGGACGGTGATCCGGGCACTCAACGGCAACCTCGTCTGGCACTTCTCCTGAAGGCTGCTCCTCCTGAATCTCCGGTGTCGGCTGCTGCTGCTCGCTCAGTTCCTCGAATTCCAGCAGGGTTACTCCTTTTGGTACACCTATTGCATGCCGATGCAAAAGATAAATATCATGGATGCATAAGGAATGACATGATGCTCATGATGAATGGACCACAGTAAGTGTTTACGAAAGTATCACTGGACACTCGTTTACCGAGTAATTAGCTCTATTCAAATCACTTTAAGCATGTATCTACTTAACTTAAAGACAAGATCAACTTACCTAACTTGCATAACCTAAGGTAAAGATGCTCATCTTCAGTTAAAGGCCTAACACCTAGGAACATTACCACAACTTAGAAATAATAAAGGTATACATAATTTAACATTTAAGTTTCATATGCATACAAGTAGTCCCTTAATTAAATCACAACTAAAGTTCTACAATTCCAAATGACTTGCATAAGGACATTCTGGAAAGCTTATGAAATTCTCTACAAAACATTTGTAAACATCAAAGTATGATTCTTATGTTAACTAAATCAATTTCCAGCAAACCTAGAATCTGTCCAGAATGACGGGGTTACTAACTTAATTATTTAATGATTGTGCAAAAGCATACTTTGATCAAACCAAGTTTACCAACTTGTTTTGCATACCTAATAAACATCAGAAAGTATAGTGTCAACTTCTAAATAAATTATTTAATACCCTTTTCTAATTTATCTAGTTAATTAGGTGATTAAAGCAATATATAGTAAAACTGTTCAGAAAAATCTATAAAAATTACAATAGCTATCTCATGCTTCACATAGGCTACCATAAAAATTTCAAAGCCATTGAGTAAGTATAACAGTCTACACAAAAATGATAAGGCATACTGGCTTAAAATGGCATAATTAAGAAATCCTAATGAAAAGTGTCAAGCAATAGATTTCACATTTTTCCTAGCATCATTCTAGCATAAGAATAGTACCCACCAAATTTTACCTTTACTAGATCTATAGAAAAATTATGAAAATTCACACAAGATCCACCCATTAATAAAAGGAAATTCTATAACTTAAAAACTACACATGCACTAGCTCTGAAATTTTAACCAGAGACTCTACTAAACCAAAATAGAGGACCCACAAAATTTCATAATTTTTGGACCAAAAAACTCAAGATAAAATTCAAACAAGTTTGCATGCTTCTAAAAACACATTTCAAACTCCTATTTAATTCATCCAATTTTTC
Organism: Miscanthus floridulus; assembly: GCF_019320115.1. NCBI lineage: Eukaryota > Viridiplantae > Streptophyta > Magnoliopsida > Poales > Poaceae > Miscanthus > Miscanthus floridulus. The sequence goes on along the minus strand of NC_089587.1, from coordinate 189,554,966 downwards.
TAAAACATGTGCTCATATAATATTTTTATTAAATACTAGACATGACCAGGAACTTAACAAAATTAGAACCATAGCATTTGGATCTATATACTAGGAGCTACATATTTTTCAAGATGTACATAAATCTGTGAAATAAATAAACAAAACAAAATAGGAAAACAACACTCAGCCCTACTCGGGCCAGCCCAAGAAACAGCGGCCCACGAGCACACAGGCGCGGCCCATGACGCGGCGCCAGCGGCCCAAACACATGGCGCGGCCCAGGCTGGGCTCCCGCCTGAGTCTCGGCGGCTGACAGCCGGGTCCCGCGTGACAGCGAGACAGGCAGGGGAGCGGAGGAAGGCGACGGCGTAACTCGCCGCCGGTGGCTCCTCCGGTGAAGGCAACGGTGCCAACAGTTTCACCTCACCCTAGCGGACCTAAGGGAATCATCTATTGCAGCTAAGGACGCAGCTGGAGGGGGCGGCGATGGCCACGGCGGTGCTTGGTCACGGCATGGCCGGCTCCGGCGACGCTACGGCGTCGTAGCCCTAACGGGTGGCTCGAGGAGCTTCGGTGGTGTTCCTATGACCTAGTGCGAGCCAGAGGAAGGAATGGGAAGATGCGAGGAGAGCTGGCCGCGCGGAGCGTCATCTCCGGCGAGAACAGCCACGGCGGTAGTGGAAGGGAATGTCGAATTCGCCCTTACCACGGCACAATTGACCTGGCTGAGGGGTGGGGGTGGCAGAGGGGCTCACGGCGAGGCTATAGGCGGATGGTGCAATGCGTTTTCACGGTGGCGTGCGCGTACGACGACGGCGATGCTCGGCCGGCAATGGCGGAGGGCTGCTGTGGCGTGGCGCTGCGCGCGGTGAAGGCAAGAGAGGGAAATGGCGAGACACAGAGAGAGTGGCGAGGCGTGGCTTTCATCTAGAGCTCAAGCATGCGACGTGGAGACCTTGGCCGAGCATGGATGCCACGCGGCAAGACGCTCCTGCACCGGTCGGCCATGACGGACACTGTCCGTTTTCTGAAAACGGCGATTCAGTACTTGATGACAGTGACTGTCAGCGACATTTCAACGTGTCAACACGGCTAAACCATTGATCTATTGCAAAAACAGTATACATGAAAAATGTAGGCCTATCATCCATCTACACTTTCGCTTCAAGGACCAACACCTAATTCGTCGTGGATCCGAAGTTACATGAAGCCAAAGTGAGCTTGATGCAACTGAAAACGTAACTATGACTTAGAAAAATTTCTAAGTGTGGAATCAGCATGAAATACTGACTTGTGGGCCATGTTTGAGCATGTTCCACACATTTTCATGAGTTGGCCATAAAACAACTTTTGTTCCTTGATAAATTAGCTACAACTTTGGTAAAGAGTGCACAGCCATGCAAAGTCTCTAAGTTGGACTTTTGAATCAGTCAAACAGTGAGACTCCTAGGGTCAATTCTAGTCAAACATGCAATTAAGGGCATTTTGGTCATTTTGATCTACATGAACAATGTCCAAACAAGTAACCTAAGTGTAGTTAAGGTGTAATAGACCATGATCAACCATTTTACAAAATTGTTATACCACTTCTAATGATCACATGTGATAAAGAAAGTAAAACAAGCAATTCATTTATATGTTGCAATGAAATGTCTCAAATGTTTCAAGACCTTGTTGTCATTTTATAATTGCCACATTACTACCATGTTGCCATGTTTCAAGGTATGAGAGTTTCATGTTGCATTCCCATGTTGCACTACTACCACTCTAAGCAATCAAGCATGAAACACATACAATTTAAAATGTTGCATACATATGTTTCAATGATAATGGCATGATGACATGGATAATGCACATGTTTATGAAATGACATGCAATTAGTAGAAGCCAAACACCTAGGGTGTTACAGCCCTCCCCCCTTAGAAAAATCTCGTCCCAAGATTTGGAAAGCGTACCATTTAGTATAGAAAGTTGGATGATTTTCCTTTAAATAATCTTCCCGCTCCCAGGTTGCATCCTGTTCACTATGATTACTCCAAACTACCTTGTATAATTTAACTACTCATGTACGAGTCACTCTTTCTTGAGTATCCAGGACTTGCATGGGCTTTTCTTCATAAGAAAGATCAGATTTCAAGTTGACTTTCCTTGTTGCTATTCTCTCCTCAGGAATACGAAGACACTTCTTAAGCTGGGACACATGGAATACCGAGAATATAGCTCCCATCTCCCGTGGTAGATCGAGCTTATATGCTACTCTTCCACTTTTCTCGATAATGCGGTAGGGCCCAACATATCGAGGCTCAAGTTTCCTTTTAATTCCAAAACGCTTGACTCCTTTCATAGGGGATACCTTCAAATACACATGATCACCTACTTCAAACTCAATAGGTTTTCTTCTCTTGTCAGCATAGCTCTTTTGTCTAGCCTGTGCGGCAGTCATATTCTTCTGTATAGTTCGGACTTGCTCTTCAGTTTCTTTTACAAAATCAATACCATAGAATCTTCTTTCTCTGGGTTCCACCCAGTTCAAAGGAGTTCTACACTTGTGGCCATAAAGAGCTTCAAAAGGAGCCATTTTGATACTTTCTTGATAACTGTTGTTATAAGAGAATTCAGCGAGAGGTAACCAGTCTTCCCAAGAGCCTTTGCAAGAGATAAAACAAGCTCTAAGCATGTCTTCAAGAATTTGATTAACACGCTCAGTCTGTCCCGATGTTTGCGGATGATAGGTAGAACCGCGGATTAGATGAGTGCCAAGATTTTGATGTAAGCACTCCCAAAATCGAGCTGTGAACTGAGGTCCTCTATCAGAAACAATGGATTTGGGTACACCATGGAGACATACCACTTGTTGAAAATAAATCTCAGCATAATTGTGAGGGTGATAGGTAGACTTGACCGAAATAAAGTGAGCAGATTTAGTTAGACGATCTACGATAACCCAGATGGAATCACAACCCTTTTTGGTAGTGGGTAATCCAACAATAAAATCCATGCTAATTTCTTCCCACTTCCAGCCAGGAATAGATAGTGGCTGCAATAGTCCGGGCCTTATGTGAATAGCCTTGACTCTACAATAGTTATCACACCTTGCCACATAAGCTGCGATTTCTTTCTTCATCTTGGTCCACCAATAATACAGCTTGAGATCTTGATACATTTTACTGCTACCAGGATGGATGGACAATTTTGAAGAATGGGCTTCATCCATAATTTGATTTCTAAGTTCTTTATCTTTGGGTACCACAAGCCTATCATTAAACCAGAGAATTCCCTTGTCATCGACTTTAAAGTGCTTGGTCTCTTTCTCTTTCATTTTCCGCTTGATGTGAAATACACCCACATCCGTCTTCTGGAGCTCGATAATTCGACTTCTAAGAGAGCAATCCACAGTGATATTGTGGAGTACTACAGGATGAAGGAGGTGTGCCAGATGAAAGTCTTCACTAACTAAGGAATTGTAATGGGCCTTTCTGCTTAGGGCATCAGCAACCATATTTGCCTTACCAGGGTGGTAGTGCACTTGAAGGTTGTAGTCTTTGATCAATTCTAACCATCATCGTTGACGCATGTTCAACTCAGGCTACGTAAAGATGTACTTGAGACTCTTATGGTCAGTATAGATGTTGCACACATTACCAAGCAAGTAATGTCTCCAGATCTTTAGGGCATGAACAACTGCGGCTAGCTCTAAGTCATGGGTAGGATAGTTGACTTCATGCTTTCGGAGCTGGCGTGAAGCATAAGCAATTACTCGACCCTCCTGCATAAGAACACACCCCAAACTGGTGCCACATGCATCACAGTAGACATCAAAAGGCTTCTCGATGTCAGGTTGTGCCAATACAGGAGCAGAGGTTAGTAAGGTCCACAAAGTGTGGAAAGCCTCTTCACACTTCGGAGTCCACACAAACTTCTCATCCTTTTGTAGTAGCCAAGTCATGGGCTTGGCGACCTTTGAGAAATCCGGGATAAAGCGACGATAATAGCTAGCCAGACCCAGAAAACTTCGGACTTCTATGACCATAGTAGGTTCCTTCCACTCCAGGACTTCTTGCACCTTAGTAGGGTCAACCGAAATTCCATCACCAGATAATACATGACCAAGAAAAGGTATCTTGTTCAACCAGAACTCGCACTTGCTGAACTTGGCATAAAGCTGGTTATCACGTAACCGAGTTAAAACAATTCTCAGGTGTCCAGCATGCTCTTCTTCATTCTGAGAATATACCAGGATATCATCAATGAACATGACGACAAATTTGTCCAATTCTGGCATGAATACAGAATTCATCAGGTACATAAAGTGTGCCGGAGCATTTGTCAACCCGAATGACATGACGAGGTATTCGAACAAGCCATAACGAGTAGAGAAAACTGTCTTAGGTATATCTTCAGGACGAATTTTGATCTGATGGTAGCCAGACCTCAAATCGATCTTGGAGAATACCTTAGCCTTGGAGAGCTGATCAAACAGAATATCGATGCGAGGAAAAGGGTATTTGTTCTTGATAGTAACAGCGTTTAGGGGACGATAATCCACGCACATGCGTAGAGACTCGTCCTTCTTCTTCACAAATATAGCCAGACAACCCCAAGGAGAAGAACTAGGCTGAATCAACCCTTTCTTCAATAGCTCATTCAACTGACTCTTCAGCTCAGCCAACTCATTGGGTGGCATTCTATAGGGCCTTCGAGAAATGGGAGCCGTACCCGGAATGAGTTCTATCTTGAATTCTACATCACGGTCCGGAGGTAATCCAGGCAAGTCATTAGGAAAGACATCTAGAAACTCACAGACAACCGGTAGATCCTTAATGGCTTTGGCTAAGGTAGCATTGGCTGTACTGTAGATAGCAATATCACGAGGTAACTACACTAGAAAACCTTTCTTATCCACAGGATCCCTCAACATAACCACATGGGTTGATGTATCGATCAACACTCCATTCCCGCTCATCCACTTCATTCCTAGGATTACATCGATTCCTACCCCCGGTAGAACTACAAGATCCACAAGGAACTCTCGATCCCCGATCTCAATCTTTACATCTTTAACTACTTGGTTAGTCATGATATTATTCCCAGCAGCACTAATACAATAACCCCCCTTGACAATTGTAATCACATTCATCTGATGCTTAGATGCAAAAGTAGAACTCACAAAGGAATGTGAAGCACTAGAATCAAAGAGCACAACTGCAGGGTGATCATTAACAAGGAACTTACCAGTGGTGACCACTTCACCAGCAGGAATTTCCTCCACTATAGTATAGTGAACATGCCCCTGACGGACGTTTCCTTGAGCATTCTTGGGAGGATGGGGACATCTATTTGCCCAATGACCAGGCTAGTTACATTTCCAGCATGGCCTGTTTGCTGGTGGAACATTGGAGCTACTTTGCCTAGATGTATTCTTCGGCAAGGAAATCGTATACCCCTTGCGGAAACCGGTTTTAGCTTGGTTCTTCTTCTGAGGTGGGCGGTACCGGACATTAGCATTGGGTGGACGGTATGGGGCCTTAGATACCATTGGAGCCTTGGACTGGGAAGCACCAGCCTCAAAGTTCCTTTTATGGTTCTTGGAAGCAGCATATATCTTGTCATTGTTCTCCTGAGTCAGAGTGTCACTGATAAACTCATTGAAGGTGACACACTTGCAGTTGCCCATTGACTTCATCAGTTTTGGGGAAAGTCCCCTCTTGAAGCTAGCTATTCTCTTGGCGTCAGTATCGATGAACTCAGGAGCATATCTTGCCAGGTTGTTGAATGCCTGGAGGTACTCATTGAGACTCTTATTGCCTTGGGTGAGCTTCATAAACTCAGTATGCTTAATGGCCATGAGACCAGGAGGGATAAAGTGTCCCCTGAAGGCTGCCTGGAACTGGTTCCAAATGATCTCAACATTAGCAGGGAAGGTGGTCCTGTGATGGGTCCACCAGATGCCTGCAGGGCCTTGGAGCTGGTGTCCTGCATACGTAGCCTTCATGCCTTCAGTCAAACGGAGCAATCCAAATCTTTGCTCTATCGTGCTCAACCATTCATCCACTTGTAAGGGTTCTTCTGCCTCACAAAAGATAGGAGGCTTTGTGTCCATGAAGTCCTTAAAGCTGCTGTACTGGTTCGGCTCGGGTCCCTGGCGGACATGCCGATCCTCATGGTTAGCCATCTGGCGCATAGCCTCAGCTAGCATGCGCTGACTTTCCACAACTATCTGCATTAGCTCAGCTGGTGTGGGCGGTGGCGGAGGTGGTTGTTCCTCATTTCCCATGCCACGACCGCGATGAAGGTTATGAGCCATCTGCAAAAGGTATAGCCAATGAGCACTGACGATGTGGAAATTTTTGTAGATGAACTGTATAATTATGCCAAACTGAGTCCATTGGAGGGAATGCATTTAATAATCAACAGAGGCACAATCATTCATCACAATCACCCAACTCATCAAGCGCATCAATTGACATATAAATGCGATGAACTTAACCAACAACGAGATCCATAGACCGCAAAGGCGAAATTCATCAAAAGCTCACATACATGGAGCATAATACGTTCGATATTACATCCCAACGATTAACTTGCTACTCGTTCATGCATGAGGATCAACAAAAGACTAGATCTAGCGCATTAGCTCAGTAGTAAGCTAAACTACGCATCGTCCTCGGAGTCAGTGTCGAAGATCTCTCCTCCATCTTCATCACTAGGAGGCTCTAACTCCTCATCTTCCTCCTCATCAGGTGGAGCATCCTCAGGTCCATTGACCTCCATGTCATCATCACCTTCAGCCATGATGACACCAGAACCCATCTCATCCTCATCATCAGGTGGCAGGAGAGGGTGAAGTTGATTGTGTAATAGGTGGACCTCCTCATGGAGATTGTCATTGTACTCTTCAGCAACTGCCACTTGCTGCTCTAGCTCCATCTATCGCGCTCTCAACACATTCTCTTCGTGCTAGGCTTCATTCCATTGGTTCATCACATGAATCAACATGCGTTCACAGTTGCGGTGAGCAACTGTCAACCTTTGAACCTCAAGGGTCTCTTGGTCCCTTTCCTGTGTTACTTGCTCCAAATGGTGCTGCGCTGTAGTCCTTTCAGCAGTCACCTGGGCCAGCTCCGCCCTCAGCCTTTCCACCTCAGTAGGCTCAGGACGGGGCTCACGAGGAGCCAAATGGTGACGAGGCGCCCTGCCTCCAGCGGACTTGTGAGCAGTGAGTTTCGTGTGCACCATCTGTAGCAAAAAGTTACAACGTAAGGGAAGAATCATTTAAGGGGTACGAAATTTAATTTGTCGGGACAATCAAATTTTTAAGGGAAGGAATAATGCAAGAAATGTCATGCATGCTTGAATCATGATGCATGCACGATCCGTACGTCCTCACAAACCTAAAATTTTTTTTAAAGGCTAGCGAAATATACGGTGGCATACATACGTTCTCTCATACACGGTAGCTAGTCGATCTACAATGATACGTTGTTAGTGTACCTGCAGAAAAATTCATTTCAGCCCAATAATTTCCCAAAAAGCATAGAAAACAAGTAGTAAACTAAATACCTTCATACATACATCCCCTGATGCATATACTCTAGTATCACAGCTACCCGTCAGAGATACCCATAATTAAGTACTCTCATAGATACATGATCAAACATGTAAGTATGCAAGCAACCACAACTACTCTCCCCTAGACCGATGGTTGGACGGTCATGCTCTCACAACTCACACTTACCAGAGTGTAGAGGTATTTTGATCCATACATTACCACCCAAGCGGATGGCATCCATACAATAGCACGCCGTATGGACGACGAAACAGAAACAAGCAGGAACCCCCAAGTTAGTACTTTAATAAGCCACCTAAGAGTCCTTATTTGGGCATAAGGGATATGACCACTGGCAATACTTAGTATTTAATTTAGGATTTTCACAAATACTTTTGTTTTAAATACACAAATGACGTGTTTAGCGTCAAATCTTGCTCTGATGCCAGCTGTAACAGAACCGACCAAATCATAAGAACGTAAGTACAAAAACAATCACCGAAGCGATCAAATTCCTGTACTTAAGCTCCCATAATCCCGGTAGTCCGGAAATCACGAAGGATTTCAACCAACCCTCGACATACAAACCAAGATCGTAGTGATTCAACACAACACATCATCTGTTACAACATTTCACAAGTAGCATTCGGATTACATCCATCAGAGTTGAAATAGAATATTACAAACCAAGTTTGAGTGTGCGGAAGCAACATAGTTTAGTACAAAACATCATGAATTTCAAATACATTGCCAAGGCTGAGTCATGTCCCACAAAAGCATTATCAGGTATGAGAACTAGTAGAGACCATGCCCAACGGTCTAGTCTTCATCCCCAGCTAGGAGAAGGCAGTACTTGCAGCAACCAAAGTAGAACTGGTCATCTGCAACAGGTGGGAGATAAACCCTGAGTACGAGAAGGTACTCAGCTAGACTTACCCGACAAAATCAGAAATCAAGGACACCAAGGATCATGTAAGGCTTTTCAGGTGGGCTAGCTAGACACAGTTGCATAAAAGAGCTTAAGATTATAGTAACCAATTTAAACTTAGCATCAAGCTTATCATTATTTACCTGTCCACTAGATTAGCACCTGTACTAGAGCACTCACTTATTAGGAGCAAACAATATTAACCATAGCAGGTATAATAAGGCTGTCATCATCATATCATCATTTCCGAACCATTATGTTATTAAGTGTATCTGCATTGGAGATAAGCTCGTCAAGTTCTCACTAACCGGGAGAGACGGCGATTCGAATCGAATTACAACTCAGCTGAGGGGGTATTCCTAACTCTCACCCTGGCTTACTTAGCAAGGGTAGCCGTGGGTTACCTTTGGTACAACTCAGGAACCAAATTCGTGGGTTCGATCAGCGCCAGCGCTCTCAGGGATTACCCTTCTGCTAGGACGATCAGGACTTTTAAATCACCTGCCCTTGGACTCACGCCTATGGCTCCCCTCCGAGGCGTACTTTATACTTATCGACTCCCGGCCTGAGTTGAGCTACTCGGCTTCGCGGTTGGTCTCCAGACCCGGCCAACTAAGAGAGAGGCATGTGTTCAACATGAACAGGAAAGGCTCGAAGAATCAGTCCTTAAGCGACGCAGACGGAGTCACTGCAAACCAGCAAGCCTCCGTCCGGTCTTCATTTCAAATTAAGACTGGTTCTTTTCCACGATAGCAAATATAGCCAACCGTGCCACATGTATATTCCTATATCTCGCAGGTGACAGGAAATCACCCGACTTCTACCGCGTTTAAGTAGGGCTAAGCACTACTCGAGCCTAAGCTACATAGGATTTAGGGTAACAATATCTGGACAAGGAATTGGGTAACCAATGCAGCAAGTATTTGCATCCAACACCTAAACTTAATGCAACAATATATATATATGTAACAATAATACTGTACTGCATTTCGGAAATTAGGAGGCTTAATATGCTCCGGGGCTTGCCTTTCACAAAGTTGCAAGGATGGTGATCCGGGCACTCAATGGCGACCTCGTCTGGCACTTCTCCTGAAGGCTGCTCCTCCTGAATCTCCGGTGTCGGCTGCTGCTGCTCTCTCAGTTCCTCGAATTCTAGCAGGGTTACTCCTTCCGGTACACCTATTGCATGCCGATGCAAAATTTAAATATCATGGATGCATAAGGAATGACATGATGCTCATGATGAATGGACCACAGTAAGTGTTTACGAAAGTATCACTGGACACTCGTTTACCGAGTAATTAGCTCTATTCAAATCACTTTAAGCATGTATCTACTTAACTTAAAGACAAGATCAACTTACCTAACTTGCATAACCTAAGGTAAAGATGCTCATCTTCAGTTAAAGGCCTAACACCTAGGAACATTACCACAACTTAGAAATAATAAAGGTATACATAATTTAACATTTAAGTTTCATATGCATACAAGTAGTCCCTTAATTAAATCACAACTAAAGTTCTACAATTCCAAATGACTTGCATAAGGACATTCTGGAAAGCTTATGAAATTCTCTACAAAACATTTGTAAACATCAAAGTATGATTCTTATGTTAACTAAATCAATTTCCAGCAAACCTAGAATCTGTCCAGAATGACGGGGTTACTAACTTAATTATTTAATGATTGTGCAAAAGCATATTTTGATCAAACCAAGTTTACCAACTTGTTTTGCATACCTAATAAACATCATAAAGTATAGTGTCAACTTCTAAATAAATTATTTAATACCCTTTTCTAATTTATCTAGTTAATTAGGTGATTAAAGCAATATATAGTAAAACTATTCAGAAAAATTTATAAAAATTACAGTAGCTATCTCATGCTTCACATAGGCTACCATAAAAATTTCAAAGCCATTGAGTAAGTATAACAGTCTACACAAAAATGATAAGGCATACTGGCTTAAAATGGCATAATTAAGAAATCCTAATGAAAAGTGTCAAGCAACAGATTTCACATTTTTCCTAGCATCATTCTAGCATAAGAATAGTACCCACCAAATTTTACCTTTACTAGATCTATAGAAAAATTATGAAAATTCACACAAGATCCACCCATTAATAAAAGGAAATTCTATAACTTCAAAACTACACATGCACTAGCTCTGAAATTTTAACCAGAGACTCTACTAAACCAAAATAGAGGACCCACAAAATTTCATAATTTTTGGACCAAAAAACTCAAGATACAATTCAAACAAGTTTGCATGCTTCTAAAAACACATTTCAAACTCCTATTTAATTCATCCAATTTTTCTAAAACATGTGCTCATATAATATTTTTATTAAATACTAGACATGACCAGGAACTTAACAAAATTAGAACCATAGCATTTGGATCTATATACTAGGAGCTACATATTTTTCAAGATGTACATAAATCTGTGAAATAAATAAACAAAACAAAATAGGAAAACAACACTCAGCCCTACTCGGGCCAGCCCAAGAAACGGCGGCCCGCGAGCACACAGGCGTGGCCCATGACACGGCGCCAACGGCCCAAACACACGGCGCGGCCTAGGCTGGGCTCCTGCCTGAGTCTCGGCGGCTGACAGCCGGGTCCCGCGTGACAGCGAGACAGGCAGGGGAGCGGAGGAAGGTGACGGCGTAACTCGCCGCCGGTGGCTCCTCCAGGGAAGGCAACGGTGCCAACAGTTTCGCCTCACCCTAGCGGACCTAAGGGAATCATCTATTGCAGCCAAGGACGCAGCTGGAGGGGGCGGCGATGGCCACGGCGGTGCTTGGTCACGGCATGGCCGGCTCCAGCGACGCTACGGCGTCGTAGCCCTAACGGGTGGCTCGAGGAGCTTTGGTGGTGTTCCTATGACCTAGCGCGAGCCAGAGGAAGGAATGGGAAGACGCGAGGAGAGCTGGCCGCGCGGAGCGTCATCTCTGGCGAGAACAGCCACGGTGGCGGTGGAAGGGAATGTCGAATTCGCCCTTACCACGGCACAATCGACCTGGCTGAGGGGTGGGGGTGACAGAGGGGCTCATGGCGAGGCTACAGGCGGACGGTGCAACGCATTTTTGCGGTGGCGTGCACGTACGACAACGGCGACGCTTGACCGGCAATGGCGGAGGGGCTGCTGTGGCGTGGCGCTGCGCGCGGTGAAGGCGAGAGAGGGAAATGGCGAGACGTAGAGAGAGTGGCGAGGCGTGGCTTTCATCTGGAGCTCAAGCACGCGACGTGGAGACCTTGGCCGAGCATGGATGCCACGTGGCGAGACGCTCCTGTGTTGGTCGGCCATGACGGACACTGTCCGTTTTCTGAAAACGGCGATTCAGTACTTGATGACAGTGACTGTCAGCGACATTTCAACGTGTCAACACGGCTAAACCATTGATCTATTGCAAAAACAGTATACATGAAAAATGTAGGCCTATCATCCATCTACACTTTCGCTTCAAGGACCAACACCTAATTCGTCGTGGATCCGAAGTTACATGAAGCCAAAGTGAGCTTGATGCAACTAAAAACGTAACTATGACTTAGAAAAATTTCTAAGTGTGGAATCAGCATGAAATACTGACTTGTGGGCCATGTTTGAGCATGTTCCACACATTTTCATGAGTTGGCCATAAAACAACTTTTGTTCCTTGATAAATTAGCTACAACTTTGGTAAAGAGTGCACAGCCATGCAAAGTCTCTAAGTTGGACTTTTGAATCAGTCAAACAGTGAGACTCCTAGGGTCAATTCTAGTCAAACATGCAATTAAGGGCATTTTGGTCATTTTGATCTACATGAACAATGTCCAAACAAGTAACCTAAGTGTAGTTAAGGTGTAATAGACCATGATCAACCATTTTACAAAATTGTTATACCACTTCTAATGATCACATGTGATAAAGAAAGTAAAATAAGCAATTCATTTATATGTTGCAATGAAATGTCTCACATGTTTCAAGACCTTGTTGTCATTTTATAATTGCCACATTACTACCATGTTGCCATGTTTCAAGGTATGAGAGTTTCATGTTGCATTCCCATGTTGCACTACTACCACTCTAAGCAATCAAGCATGAAACACATACAATTTAAAATGTTGCATACGTATGTTTCAATGATAATGGCATGATGACATGGATAATGCACATGTTTATGAAATGACATGCAATTAGTAGAAGCCAAACACCTAGGGTGTTACACCGCGGGTGATTGTTTCTCTGGGTTTGATCACATCGGCAAAATAAAGTTTGATTGGCAGTTGCCCAAAAGCCAATTGACGGGATACTGCCGATGGGTTGTAAAATTCATATGTGATATTGGTGTTTTTCCCGCTATCGAATGTGTTTACTGGGATTGCCCTGGGAGTAATGATGGCCATCACGAGTTCGTTATCCTAATTCAGAGTGTCATCGGCAAAGTTGAAAAGAAGGGGGAATCTATTTTCTTCGTCAATATAAGGTACCCAGGCCCTATGATCACGAGAAAGACCATTGTAGAAGCTTTGGAAGAATCTGTCGATCTGGTCTTCATTGGCCTCTGTTCCAGGGAGGACAATTATGGCTTCACCAAAATTGAGGGGTGAGCATGTTGCCGATTCCTCGTTCCCAAGCATGTGGTCTTCAGCAATTTCTCGTGGGAATTGTTGGGCAAAGAAGTCCCATTGCAAACGTTTGTGCATATGGGCATTCAGCCACATGTTGATAAACCACCACGGGCCTCCTAAGTTGCCGATGGGTTCGCCAAGCAAAAGTTTCTGAGACACTTAATGAAGAAGATGATAAGTGGAGCTCAGAAGGTATCGACCAAGAGAGAACCTTACACCATTAGCCAAGAGTTCAGCCATGGGGAGGAAGGCGTTGGTTGGTCCTACTGATCAACCACAAAAGATAAATTTTTCTAGCCATATATTCAAGAATGTGGCATGTTCCCTCTAGTTAACTGTCCTAATTCTCTGGCATTCTTGAATGTATCCCGTCCAACCGCCGTTGTTGCGGGTATTCACTCTATATTTAGATTTTCTACCATAGATGGAGCCTTCATCGGTAGTTGAAATATCCAAGCCAGTGAGCATGTAGACATCAGCAAGTATGGGAGTAGCTGGGCCATGTCCAAACATAAAAGTGTTTGTTGTGTCTGACCAGAAGTAAGCAGCTGCAATCATCATTGACTCGTTCTTTTGCATATCGGCAATGGATAGCCTAATGCATTGGTCTAGCTACCATTCTGCCCAGTGTACTTGCATCAACCTATTGACCCTCAAGTACCAATCTTTCCACCCTTTGGTGGTTTTGGGCCAAGATCGGAATGTATCTTTCCATAAATTCAGAGAGAAAATTTGGGCTCTAAAAGGGATTCTGTTAACCTCTGCATTAATCAGATCAGTTGGATCTGGGTTGTCCATTGGTCCTAGGCATTGGACATGCGGCTGATCGATTGGAATAACTAATTTGTTGTGCAGTTCCTAAGTTTAGAGGTTCCGAAGAACAAAAGAAAAGAGAAAAAAAATTACCAACTGTATGAACTTGCAGAGACCAAAGGAATCAAGGTAAAAGGTAACGGAAGTGGAACGAACTGCAGGGACATCGAAGTTGATTGCCATTATCTTGAGGTAGATGGGGGCACGAGCCAGAGACTCGAGGTTGACGCTGGAGAAAAGTTCTTGTTGGTTGAGGTCGCATAGTTGTTCATCAGAGTCACCGCCAGAAAGACAGAATGTTAAAGATTGGAGTCTGAGGGTAGAAGACGAGCGTTCCGGAGAAATCTATTTATAAGCCGCTTGGAGTAGGGGTATTCTGGACTTATCTCTATGCCGCGCGCATGTAGGTCAAGGTGGTTCAGATGGATATGGTAACTGTTCGCACGATAATCAAGGGATTGTACAGATGATTTGATGGCAAGTAATCATGACTTGGAAGAGATCTTGGTACATGATATTTTAATTCTGAAAATGGCGGCATTATTATGTTAGGATCTTGCCGATGGATTATTGTTTCGGTATCTTAACCATAATCAGGGCAAGAGTGGTTGGCAATTGTGCGATATTTACTAAGGTGCGTGAATCAGGATTAGATTTGATTAGATTTGATAACAGATCAAGTTTTGGCTTGAAGGATGAGTTACGGTAATTGGGCGAAGGCAAATGTTATCTGGAGTAAATTTCAGAGCATTAATGGTTTTATACTCCGAAATTGGGGGGCATGTGTTGACACCATTTTTTGCACGTGTCAAAATGATCAGAGTGGGCTAATCGGCAGGAGGAAAGTTACTGTATACGCTGACAGCCGATGAAAATCAGCTTGTAAAGATGGTTGCCGATGAATGGTGGTGATCGATGGAAAGGTTGATTTAAACTCGGGCGTTGCCGATAAGGTTGGAGATGTTATTGTCGATGCCGATGAAGGAAGGCTTGAAGACTACTGCCGATGAAACAGGAAGTATGCCGATGGAAAGGAGGTCGGTGAGATTTCCATCGTAATTGAGGCGGACAGGGAAATAGATAGGAGTTGATTTCCTTTTCTATATTTGTTAGAGTATGATTCATGTAAGAGTCACGTGTTTCCTTAGATATGGACTTGATGTCCTAGTTGTATTTGGTTATGTCTCTTTAGATCAGGGTATAAATATGGATTGAGGGGCAATGTAATAAGAAGCAATCAATATCAAAACCAATTTTTACTCCTATTTACATCTACTTACTTTTCGGCGACTTCGTCAATTTGCATATTTTTCCTTTTTACGAGTTCTCATTGATTCGGCGAGTTGCATAGCTTCAGTGCGACCTTCGGCGATTCTCGAGTTTCATGTGAGTACCTCTTGGCCGTGACTTTCCGGGCGTATCGCTGTTGTCAAGACCAAAGTGCTCGTATCTTCATCCTTATCGATTAACAGGTCAAATCGACTGGCACGCTTTGGATATCGATTCGGGTATTAGCCCTTTGTGTTTGCAGATCCACTTTTGCATCAACAATCTCCTATAATACCCAGCCATACCTAGGAAACTCCGAATCTCACTAACATCCTTAGGTGGCTTCCAACTCAACACATCTCTAACCTTCTTGGGATCTATTGCTACTCCTCCATTAGAGATTATGTGACCAAGGAAAGATACTTCTTTTAGCCAGAACTCACATTTGCTGAACTTGGCATAAAGTTGATGTTCTCTAAGCTTTTGCAACACCAATCTCAAATGTCCTTCATGTTCTTCTTCATTCTTAGAATACACTAGTATGTCATCAATGAACACGACGACAAACTTATCAAGGTACTCCATGAATACTTTGTTCATTAGATACATGAAGTAGGCAGGTACATTAGTCAGACCAAAAGACATGACTGTGAACTCATATAGTCCATAGCGGGTTACAAAGGCGGTCTTGGGGATGTCAGTACGCCTTATCCTCAACTGATGGTATCCAGATCGAAGATCAATCTTGGAAAACACACAAGCCCCTTTCAATTGGTCAAATAGGTCATCAATTCTAGGTAATGGGTACTTGTTCTTAATTGTGACCTCATTAAGTGACCTGTAGTCTATGCACATCCTTTGTGTACCATCCTTCTTTTCTACAAACAGTACTGGTGCACCCTAAGGTGATGAACTAGGTTGAACATAACCCTTATCTAACAATTCCCTTAGTTGTTTCTTAAGTTCTGCTAATCCATTCACTCCCATTCTATAGGGTCTCTTAGCTATGGGTGTAGTTCCAGGTAAAAGTTCAATTATAAACTCGATGTCTCGGTCAGGTGGCATACCTGGCAATTCCTCAGGGAAGACATCCGGGTACTCATTTGCTATCCTTATATCTTCTAAGGTTATGCCCTCCAACTGATTAACCCGACAGATTTCTGTAGCAGACTGAGTTGCCACAAACACCACTTCTTCTCTAGTTGAAGTGATAAGATTCACCGAGCTATTACCACAATTAATAACTGCTTTCTGCAACCTTAGCCAATCCATACCCAAGATGACATCGATACCGGTGGAATTTATGACTACAAGATTTGCTTGAAATTCTACCCCCCTTATGTTGAGACTAGCAGCTAAGCATATCCACTCTGCTTTCATTACCCCACCAGGTGAGCTTACTAACATGTGTTTCTTCATAACACTTACTGGAATACCATGCTTCTTTATGAATGTATATATTATGAAGGAATGCGAAGCACCAGAATCAAAAAGTACTGTAGCTGAGTTTGAGTTGACCGGAAACGTACCGATCACCACATCCGGTGCCTCCTGAGCTGTTTCAGCAGTAACATGGTTCACCTTTCCCCGAATGTAGTTCTGCTGTGAGTTAGTCTTCTTGGGGCATCTATTGGAGTAATGTCCCGGCTCTCCACAATTGAAGCACTTGTTGTCATTAACTGCATTTGGCGCTTTTGGTGCGCCATTCCTCTACGGAGCATTGGGGGCATTATTTCTCACTGGTACATTGTTGGGTTGCTGCTGGCGCTGAGCTGGTGCCTTGTACTGCTGTTGCTGCTGCTGTGCACGTTGCTGCTACTGGTTGTGGTTGGGACCTGTCTGACCTTGATAGCGCTGCTGAGGTTGAGTCTGTTGAGGGTTGGTACGGAAGCGAGAGTTGCTCCCAGATTGCTGTCCTTGAAATTTTCTCTTCTTGTCCTCCATCTGGCGGTGCTTGTTCTCAATCACTAAAGCCTTGTCCACCAGCTGCTGGAAGTTAGCAAAGGTATGGGACAACAGCTGGTACTGGAGACCATCATTCAAGCCCTCCATAAACAGCTCCTGCCTCTTTCCATCCTCGTCTACCTCAGTTGGTGCATACCGTGACAATTGTATAAACTTGTCATGATATTCAGCAATAGTCATGCTCCCCTGCTTGAGAGCCAAGAACTCCTTCTTCAGCTTCATCAGTCCTGCAGGCACGTGGTGAGTGCGAAAGGCACTGTGGAACTCAGCCCAAGTGATGGGATTAGCTTTGGTGCGGCCAAAGCGGAATGAGTCCCACCAATCCTGTGCAGCTCCCTGCAACTGTCCAGAAGCATATAAAACTTTCTCCCTATCATCACATTGGGCAATCTCCAGTTGCCTCTCAATGACACGTAGCCAATCATCAGCTTGGAGTGGATCGGTAGAGTGCTTGAATACAGGTGGGTGTCCCTTTAGAAACTCTCCCCTCTTATCCCTGACATGAGGGGGTGCATTCTCATTCCCTTGCCCCATGTTCTGCATGTTCTGGGCCATCTGCTGAAGCAACTGGGTCTGCATCATCATCAGCTGCTCCATGGAGACTGGGGGTGGTGGTGGCAGTTCCTCGCCTCCCTGGTTGTTCCTCCTGGTGTTCACTATCTGTAGAGGCATCATATAAGTCTCACATGTCCAAGCATATAACTCTTACAAGATACTGGTGTAACAAGAGTAGGTGTAGACAAGAGATATATGTAGGGTATGCAAGAAGATATTTGTTCTGAACTTTTCCAGCGAGTTGGATAACAGAAGTGCTGTAAAACGAGCATATCTCACTCTCTGTTTATCATATGATTGCGCAGCATACCTTTCTGGAAAGCTTATGAAATTCTCTACAACTTTCGTTTAGAACACCTTTTCAGATTCCAATGTTTACTTAGTCAAATTCAGACGATAAGAAGTACTGTTCCGGAATCCTGACAGCACAGAAACCTCAACTTACAACAGCTGTATCTCACAATTTATAATAGCTATTGAGGTGATTCCAGAGCCAGAAGAAAGATGTTGAAGTCTACTTATCTCCATAAAAATTTCATGACCTTTGAGTATCTAGATTACGAGATATGAACTGATAAAGACAGACTGTTCCGGAAGATACAGAATGGACAGCATGATAAAACAAAACCTAACTATTTATTCATAATATCCTTAAACCTTAACCTTAACTAAATGACCGTGGACATGCCCACAAGTCATCACAATCATATCAAAGATCCAAATAAAATATTATTCATAATGATAAACATCCAACCATGCAACTAACACTTGTCCAACCATTGAAAGAAAGAAACTAAATACTCTCTCGCGTAGCTACGCGTGCTTATTACATATTTTTAAGACTCTCCTATGGGTACGGGTCGATGGTGGTGCTGGTGCTGGGGTCTCCAGACTCTCCTCTGGTCCTCGGGGGTGACTGAGCGGGTACTCCTGAATCTTCCACATCTGGACCTCCTAGCTGCTGCTTCAGTGTAGCGTTCTCACGAGCCAGCTGCATGTAGGCCCTCCCCATGACATCGAGCTCATCCAGGGCCTGATCCAAGTCAGTGTGGGTCTCAGCCAAGCACAACAGGGTAGGCCTCAGCCTTAGGTTCGCCTCTCCAAGTGGTGTAGCGATGTTGCACGTAGACTGTCCGCTCCGACGGTGGGGAAGATAGCGGTCATCCTCCCAGGCGATGTCATCGAAGTGACGGTCATGGTTGACCATCAACGCCTATCGAGCTGCATCCCTGATGATGGCCGCATGTGTGAGCCGTGCAGTGGTGGCGCGGTGGATGTAGCGCACCCGAGTCCCCTCTCGGATGTACACTTCAGTCTCCCAGAAGCCGGTGTAGTCGGGGTGGGTCCAATGCTCCGTCCTGTACTGAACAGTGCCTCCAGGGTGGTAGCGATGCACAAGTGCGAGAAGCCTAGGGTGGTAGTAGCCATCACCCTCCAAGTCATAGTGGATCTCCGTAATCCATCCCTGAGCCAACGGTGCATTGTGATCATCATCATTGTCATCATCCCCATCGTCTCCACCGTCTCCATCGTCTCCACCATCTCCACCGTCTCCACCATTACCATCATCACCTCCATCAGCATCAGAATCATCAGAACCATCTCCATCATCGGGGTCACCAGCTCCCTCCTTGCCACCTTGTTCCTGCATTTCCTCGGGATCTTCCTCAGACTCCTCTATCTCAATGGGTCCCTCGAACATGGGTCCCTCCTCTGTTTCTTCATCCATCGGATCCTCCAACAAGTCCTCTAGAGGTTCCCCCATGGGTACCTCCACAGGCGGTTCCTCCTCTTGGTTCCTTAGAGCCTCCACAAGGTGTGCCGGGACACGCTTGCCCAAAGTGAACCTGGTCCTCCCAGTGGGCATCAGAATGGTCCTCTTGCGCGGGGTCTGCTTGGTATGGGCCATCTACAAGAATGAAAAGGTTGAGTATTAGAACAAAATAGTTTTGGCAATAGATAAAGAACAGAATATAAGCAAAAATTTTATAGCAAAGTAAAAGTAGTAAAATAAAGATAATGAAATCATAAAAACATCCATTTCTATCTAGGTTGTTCGTCCTATAGTCAGTTATAGCTCTAATACCAATTTGTCACACCCAATTTTGCAAAGCAAAACCAAGTACTCATATATGTGCGTCCAGGATGTCCAAACACACACATATATCACAAATTGCAGTAGTATCAAAGTAAAGTACTTATTACATCGCATATCTCATCATAAAGTTAAATACAAAGTTTGCTCGAAGGCAATATTATTACAAACACAGCGGAAAAACTAGCCCAACTGCCACAGGGACTCCAACTGGTGAACGTCTTCCTAGTAGTCCTGGACATCCTCCAGAAACTCTTCATATCCATTATCTGTTACCCATCCGGGATTTTCATTGGATGTAAAGCAAGTGTAAGCTCACTATGCTTAACAAGTATAACAAAGGGATCTATGAGGCTCAAATAGGCTTGACACTGTTTGACTGTGGTTCACAATTTTAGTTGATCAATTTTTAGCAACCTGAATTACTACTTTAATGAACAGTCCCAATTCCCAAGTGGTATTAAAGCATCATCAAGCTTTGTCTCAATTCCCAACCATCCATCATCCACAGTAACCACTAATCTCGAAGGATCCAGACCGCTCGTATCCGTGAGCACGGCTGTTATAACAGGTTAATTATTTCTACAGAAATTGTACATCTTTACCCACCAAGCCGTGATTCCCAATGCCGGGGTTCGCGAGACCCACTACACCTCTTCCTAGGAAGTGTGGCAGAGTTTCACTATGAAACCCTTAGCTAGTTGCACTAACAAATCGTAGCTACAAAGGAATGGCACACGTGGGCATCGCAGCACGGTGCACACCCTAACAAAAAAAGGAAAGATACCCTCTTACCCCTTACTGGAGCTACAGATGAGCTAGTACAAACTAGATAATAGGTTAAAGTCAGAGCCATTTGACACTTGGGGTTGTACGATCCCTCCTGGGTTGCCGCTTCAGGATAAAGTCCTTATGGAGAGGCACTAGAGTACTCAACCCCGTACTCTAGCCCCCTATCTATTGCTAAAAAGTTCTGTTTTATCACATTGCATATAGTCTTTAAATATGTTTAACAATTACTTCATGTTAAGCGCTGCAGCATCTATCCAAAATGCCTACCCAATAGACCCAGGTATCAAGGATATGTGGTACAAAGAATCATCTAGGTAAAGTCCTTAAAGGCAATTCAAATTAAACTCATGCATGAATGTAAGTGGTAGTAGTTCATAGGTAACAAGGGGCCTTTGGTACACTTGCCTTCCTCAAGGTCATCCTGGGAGTACTGCTGATCCTACTGGGGGTCCTCAGTCACCTCGAATGGCTCACCCTCTAATCGTGATCCAATCATCAATCAAGCATCATTCCAATCATTACATGCATACAAGATAGAACTCTATTAGAACAGTATACCAAACAGTGAAAACATATGTTGAAAAGCTTACAAATCTGTTCTACGCATTTCTACGAACACATGAGCAAAAGAATCACTCAAATCGGACTTAAAACGTGAAAGTTATGCATGAAATAAGATGTAATGGCAATTCTATAAATAAACTAACCTATTTTTGAATTAAAATAATTAAAAATCTGAATTTAAATGAAATCTGGACCGGGCATACTATTTCTGGAAACTTCAGGGACTTGAACGAATAAAAACAGGACTAAATAAAAATTAGTTTGAACTGGACTGGACCGCGGGTTGATTACTGGAAAAAGCGAGGGCTTTTCTGCAAAACGCGCTCTGTTGACTGGGGTTTGACCCGACAACTGACCGGGGCTACTGACTCATCGACACGCGGCGGCTGTTCATTAGGCGTGGTGCACCACGCGGGCATGGGCGCGCTGACGCGGCACGGTGCGCCGGGTCCACAAGTCTACGGTGGACCGACCACTTGAACCCAACCGGTACCTAATCCTGGCCATCCACGCTAGATCCAATGGTGCAGGGTGAAAACTGGGCGGTGGCTCGCCGGGGAAGAAGGAGAGGCCGGCGGCGCCATGGCCGGTGCGACTGGACCTTGGGCTACGGCTTCCTAGGGCGCCAAAGCAAGGTCTGATTGCACGGGAAGACAAAGGGGCTCACCGTGAGTTGCTTGGAGGGGAACACGGCGTCCGGGAAGGCTCCAAGGCTGGTTGTCGATGGCGGCCGTGAGCTGGAGAGAGAAGAGGCGCACGGGTGAGGGTGTAGCTAGGCAAAACAACGCCAAAACGTGAAATGGGGAGTACCTATGGGCACGGGGAGGTCCGACGGTGCTTCAGGTGGCCTTAGCGTCGGCGTTCGCGCTCGGGAGGGGGGGGGGGTTCTCACCGGCGGTGGTAGCTCATGGTAGCGGGCAAAGATGGAGAAGGGCTGAGGGGAGGCTCGGCCTTTATAGGCGGGCGGCTATGGCAAGAAAGGAAGGGAAGCAGGGAGGGGCTCGGCACCTTCCAAACGGGCGCCGGTGGCTTTCCATCGGTGCCGCGCCATGGCCGGGCAAAAGAAGGAAGGGGAGCACCGGGGATGGAAGGTGGACGACGCGGCTGATGAGTGGGTCCAGACGCGTAGCGAGAGAGAAGGGCAAGGTGCTTGCGGGTGAAGCAGAGGCGGGCCGCGGCCAAGCTGGCTGCGCGCGCGTGGGCTGGCTCAGCGGTGAAGGCCGGCCGAGTTGACTGTGCGCACGCAGGTGGCAAACTAGGCCGCGCGGGGTGCGGGCCAGCGCGTCAGCGCGGGGCAGCCGCCGGGTGGGCCGCGCTAGGCAAAGCAGGCTGGGAAAGGGGGAGGGAGAAGAAGGCCGGGCTAGCTGGGTTGGGCCAGAAGGTGACTTCCTCTTTTTTTTAAATCAAATGTTTATCCAATCCTATTTTCTCCATTTTCATTTTTAAGTCAAATTCAAATAAGTTTTGAATGCAAATTTCAATCATCTAGCCCTACACTCAAACAAAACCCATATGATTCGGCATGAATGCAACAAACAAGTTTCTAAACTTATAGTTTATTTTATTTATACAATATTTATTATTTAGCCTATGTTAGAAATACCTAGAAAATGTATAAATAGGGCAAGAATTTATTTGCTAATTATAGTAGAATTTTGGGTGTTACACTTAGTTACACCAACATGAGTTTCAAGCTTTAATACGCTTTATACAAAGCAAACAAGCTTATGATGATATACAGTTACGTTATTACAAGCTTGCCTAAAGAGGTCCAAGTTTACAATAACATAGCTATGTCCTCCTGCTACAGCTCTAAGCCTATTACATTGGCTGGTCGGGGCGTGTGGCACCTACTGCTCGCTGCTTCTGATATCCTACTCGAGTCTCGGGGACTCTTATGCTGGTCGAGCTGAAGGGGATGGCCCCGCCGATGCCTGGCTGGTCAAGACCACAGGCTTCGTTGGTTGGCTTGCAACTGATGGCATTCCTAGTTGACTTGTCGATGGCATACCCTGTACAGGTGTTGTCCCGCCTCCGTATAGGTTAATGTCGCCAATTATCTTTGACGATAGGTCTAGCTGGGCCATCCAAAGTTCCTCAGCCTTGTCTGGGTCTACCTCCTTCGGGTATCCACCCTCTAGGCGCTTGAGATCAATCAGGGGGTAGTGGGTACGCACCATGCTTAGCACATGTGCACCCATGTACTCACCCGCCTCCTTCACGAACTCTTGGAACCATCCCCATGCTTTTCTGCATCTCTCAACTAGCCTGAGCTAGGGCGTCCTTGGCTCTTCCTCTGTGAGCGTCGGGTCGATAAGGTCGAGGACAGGCAAAATGCCAGTTGCCACTTCCTAGCACCGGTTCTTCCATGTGTCCCGATCCTCGGTGGTCTCTAGGCATCATGCCTTCTAGCTATCACACTCTTTCATCATGGCTTCTAGATGTTTCTTGGCATTGACTTTTAAAACTACAAATCGGAGAAGACATCAAAATGTAATGGCACGACAAGGTAAGGTGGGCATCAGAATGAGAAAGGTGGTCTGGAATAGTCACTTTTTTAGTTCCTCCTTCATCTTGGTTGTGCGGTCCTGAAGTTGAGACTGGTTGCGCGCCAGTTTTTCATTGTCTTCCTTCAGCAGACCACACTCGGCGGTCACACGACTATTCTCCTCTTGGAGGTGGGTTACTTTGGCTTCTAAACCTGCACTACAGCTGTCACTACCAACAATGCAACAACACGTGTCATGCAATTGCTATGATAAAATGAAAACTTACTTGTTTTTTCCTGCTCTTTATTACTGAGCTGGCCGACCAGGTTCTGGTTCTGTGCCTCTTGCTCCGTCCTCTCCTGGTTGGTGGCTTCAAGTTGGCGGCGCAAGTGTTCCACCTCGGCCGCCAGTTCTCTATTGTTGGCCATAATTCCCTCAATCTGGTCGAAGCACCTCTTTCAGTACTTTGCGGTCTTCATTAAGTCCTGCATATAAACAAGCTAAGTCAAACAGTTCGACTACATAGTAGAGTCAAGTGGTCACGCCAAACATACCTGTACTTCTATCACCAGACGTTTTGCTGCTCGTTCAACTTTTAGGGTCTCTTCGACCTCTGGGATTTCCTCATGCATGACCCACTCGTCGTTATGCCAGCGCGGCACATATACATGTTGTCGCCTATCTTGGGGACGGCCTAGGACCTCTTCTACTTCGTCCTCTTTGGCCTCTTGTCCAGGAGGTTGCGCTGGTCTAGAGTCTATAGTCTCTGTGACCACTATGGACTTCCCATGAGCCATGGCATCGGCAAGCATGCTCTATGCCACCTCTAGCTGTTGCTCCTCAGCTTGGTCTGGTCCCCTTGGCACCGAAGTGTCCCCCTTAGCAGGGTTAGTGCTAAGAGCACTTGTACTTGGCTCGGCTCTCTTCTCGACTAGCTGCTCAGGGACTGTCGTCTGGCCGCTCGTCTGCTGAGGTGCCGGTGGATTTTCTTCCACAGGTTCCTCCACGGCTGGCTGCTAGGCAGTTTTTTCCGCCATTGCTGGCGAAGTCGTGCCGCACCCGGCTAGCTGGTCAGGATTTTCGGTGGACGCCGACCTAATATATCAGAGAAAAGTTCAGAAGACAGTATTATTCAATACAAATTATAAGCTTACATCAAGGTTATAGATACTTACAGCTTGGAAGCATGGAATGACATGGCAAAGGAGCGTCTCTTCGACCGCGCCTACTCCACGTGCTCGGTGGGTTCCACCAGGTCTTTTTCCATGGCCGGTACTGGCACTGGGGTTTGCTCCTCGACACTTCCTCTGCTTATCCTCTGTGTTGCAGTGGTCGATGATGCGATCACTGCTGGCACAGAGGAGCCACCCTGCTCTGTCGCCTCCATTTGTCTCCTCCTCTTTCGAGGGACAAGTCAAAAGATGTCCTCATCCTCTGTTTCATCGTCTGAAAGGGGGAAGATGGCCTGACGGCGTTTGTTGGCCACCGGCCGCTGGCCAGCAGCCCTGGCCATTGCCTCCTCCCCAACCCCGAGTACCACCTAGTCGACATCTTCGGTCCTGGCACTGGTCTGGGTGGTTGGGCTAGCAACTTGTGGCCAATCCACACCAGGGGGTGGAGACACATACACTACTACCCGGTCATGACCATTGCTCTGGGAAACATAAAGGCAACAACACAGTCAAATTTTGTTACAACATAACTCTGCAGGTACAAGGAAGTATCATTTACCTTTGGGGGAGGTCGAGCCAGCTTGAAGGTGTGCTCGATGTCGCTTAACCTAACATAATTGGGATCAGCTAAGTTGAATAGCTCCCCAATCCTAGCCTTGACTTCGATCTTGTCAAGCGCCTCTTTCCTGGTCCTCATTGGATCTACGCTCCCCTGGTATTCGTATCCAAGATGCACCTTCTTCTGGTAGGGCTGGATCCTTCGGCTGATGAAGTTCCCAACCACGCTTAGACCATCCAGCTTTCCCCATGGGATCATCCCGAGCAGTTCTGCGATGTGCTCCAAGTTCTCGGGCTTCTCTGACCAGCTATTCTTCTTCTCCGGAATCAACCCCACGTCGCACAGGATGATCATGTTCGGCTCTTTGCGGATGTAGAACCACTTCTTGTACCATTCATCTAGTGAGGTGTTCTAGGGGCAGTGCAAGTACTGAGCCTTCATACCATCATGTAGATTGAGGTATACGCCTTCGGCTATCTTCAAGCCGCCGCTCCCTTTCTTCCGCAGACAGAACAGATGGCGAAAGAGGTTGAAATGGGGCTGGAAGCCACCATAGGCTTCGCAAAGATGGATGAAGGTGGAGACAAGAAGAATCGAGTTGGGATGCAGATTACAAATCCCAATCTCGTAATACAAGCAGAGCCCCTGAAGGAAAGGGTGAACTAGAACCCCAAAACCCCGCTTGAAGAAATCCTCGAAAACCACAATCTCACCTGGTTGTGGATCAGGGAAGCTTTCTCCTTCCAGCGCATGCCATCCTGCGAGTGCCTTGTTGTGGAGCACTCCCATGGCGACGAGGTCTTCGATGGTCTGCTCATTGCTCCTTGACTTCCACCACTCCTTCGCCATGACTCCCCCTTTCTTCTGGGCGTCTCTCTTCACCATTAATCTGCCCTTGCTAAAGGGGTGGATGCGGTGGAGGGGGGACTGGTGATGATTTTTGGAGGAATAGGGTTCGGCAAGAGGAAGAAGAAGGTTGCAGCGGTGAATGACAATGGGGATCGGTAAAAAGTAACTTACCAGTTCTATATTATAAATAACCAAGAGCTCTGTCATTTCATCCGCCTGAGATTCTTGGGAGACGTGTGCATGCACCGCAGATGGTTGTTTTCACAACCTCGAGATCTACGCCAATAAACGCGCCCCTTCGTTACTAGTGTATGTGCCTCTTTGTTGATAATGTGAGAGGGCCCACACTGACACACCTCCATATAGGTGCCAAGCGACTGTTTGCTAGAAAGAGCAAGAAGACAGTGTGACATGTTATATCTGTCTACTTTTTTGACCAGATGTGTCAGATTGGACTTGATAGAGTAAGGAGATAAAATAAATAAACCAAATAATAATACAAGCAGCGTTCGTTTTTCGCTGCATGTTTTGTGCTCAAGGATGGACCAGACCACTGCCGTGTTCGGGGACTGCCCAGACCACTGCCATGCTCAGGGACTGACCAGACCACTGCCGTGTTTGGGGACTGCCTAGACCACTACCGTGCTCAGGGACTGCCCAGACCACTGTCGTGCTCAGGGACTGCCCAGACCACTATCGTGCTCAGGGACTGCCCAGACCACTGTCGTGCTCGGGGACTGCTCCAACCACTGTCGTGCTCGGGAACTACTCCGACTACTATCATGCTCGGGGACTGTCCCGACCACCGCTCAGAGATCGTTCTCCTTGGCTACATGTGATTTGTACTCACATATAGTTGAGAGACTTTTATTTAGACCTTGCTACAAGGCTCATACTTTGCCTTCCAGCAAGCTCGGGGACTACATCGGTACGATGCACCTGCTACTGCATCTCGTATTGCTTGAATGACAATTGGGTTCTCAACTTAACTGGGAATTCTTTTTAGACCCTAGCACCACGTGCCTACGTCACCTACTACCAGGATCGAGGACTAAGTGGGCACACTTCACCTTGCGGTGAATGTGTTTATTTTCCAACCCCTACGCCTCTGCTGATCAAGGATGCTACGTTTCAAGATTCACTTACATTTCTTTTTAGAAATACAAGTGGGCACACTTCATAGGACAGAAATCTTTTTCTTTTTTCTTAAGAGCACCATACATTATTCGAACAACCTACTTCTCCGGTGACAACGGTGGTCAGGGATGTCAAGACTCAAGCCTCACTATTTAGAGAAGGTCAAAGTGGCGGGTTACAGCATAATACATAGTGCTCGGGGACTAGCTGTGGGAGTATTAACCCCTATACCCTTACGGCTAGGCTTGGGCCGGCCTGAATCAGTGGGTCCGGTCCACCAAAAGATGACGCGTGGCCCGGCCAATCGGATCGGAGTCCCATGCAAGGAGTCAAGGCAGATTTGGTGATCAAGCAAGATCCTGGTCGGTTAGAATAGGAATCCTTATCCGACCACATATGGCAATTGTAACTAGCTAGGATTAGTTTCCAGATCTATAACCCTGCCCCCAGATTATATAAGGCGGGCAGGGGACCCCTCTAAAAAACATCTCTCATTAGCATACAGCAATACAAATCAGATGCAAGACATAGGTATTATGCCTTCTTGGCGGCCGAACCTAGATAAAACCTCGTGTCTGTCTTGCGTCACCGTCTTGTTTATGGCTTGCGCATCTGTCTGCCGACAATCTACTACCTTGGGCATACCCCTAGGTAGACTGCCGACCATATTTCATCGACAATGAAGCATGAGGTTAACTATCCAACGCATGATTTAGAGCTTGCGGCCGTTGTGCATGCTCTAAAGATTTGGAGACACTACTTGCTTGGGAATGTGTGCAATATCTTTACAGATCATAAGAGTCTCAAGTACATATTTACTCAGTTTGAGTTGAATATGCGACAGAGAAGATGGTTAGAGCTGATAAAGGATTATAATCTGAATGTGCACTATCATCCAGGAAAGGCAAATGTAGTAATAGATGCCTTAAGTAGGAAGTCACATTCTCTTGCTGTGCAACCATTGTTTGAAGATGGGTTCAATTAGTTGCATCCTGCTGTGTTGCATAATATCCAGGTTAGTTGTACCTTGGAGAGCAAGATCATTGAGGGTCAGAAAATAGATAAGGGAATATTCCATATCAAGGAGAAAATGAAGAAAGAATCGACCAAGCACTTTAGAGTGGATGAACAAGGAGTGTTATGGTTTAAGGACCGTCTGGTTGTACCTAAAGATCAAGAGCTCAAGAACAAATTGATGGATGAAGCTCATCACTCTAAGTTGTCTATCCATCCTAGAGGTAGCAAAATGTACCAAGAATTAAGACCTCGTTATTGGTGGACGAAGATGAAGGAGATTGCAGCGTATGTTGCTCGTTGCTGTAATAGAACCGACCAATTATACGAGATTAAGTAAGGAAATCTTCCGCCGAAATAGATAATTTAGCAAATTTAAGCCCGTATAACCCGATAGTCCGTGAAACCACGAAGGATTTCAAACCAATCGACATACAAACCAAGATCATACAAGTTTAGCAATTACCGTCATATGTTACATAAAGTTCGCAATGACAGTTGGGTACATCAGAGTTTAGAACATAAAGTTATTACAACCCAAGTTCAAACTGAAATAGCGGAAGCAAATAGTTTTAAAGCCACACACATACTTTTGGTTCAGATACAGTGCTAGTAGATAGTCATCTACAACAAAAGCATTAGATGAGAGATACAGAGTGACCATTGCCCTTGGTCCTAGTTGTCACCTATCACAGGGTATAAGCAGTTAATGCAATAACCGTAGTACATTTGACCATCTGCAACAACAATGGGAACAACGCCCTGAGTATGAGAAGGTACTCAGCTAGACTTACCCGTCTAAAACCAAAATAAAGCGACACCAAGGATTATGCAAGGCTTTCTTTAGTAGGCTAGCTGACTTGTTTGTGAAAAGCATAAGTTATCATGAAGAAACCATTTTAAGTACTTTGCATAATCTTTATTATGACCTATCCATCTAGGTAAGCACCTGTACTATAGCAATCACCTGATTAACCAATAACATCCAGTTACTAATTTAGATTTAGCATATCCCATACCATCTAGATAACCATTAGTGTTCCATCATAATTACTACGATGCTGTAGCTTGAGTCAAGTGCTCACTATCCAGGAGCGATGGCAATTTGAATCGATTCCTAACCAGCTGGTGATTTATTCCTCACACAAACCACACTCACCGATCAAGTGAGCTATAGATCACTAATGACACTTTCCAAGTAGCCATGGGATAATAGTCAGGGACCACACTACCTAGGGACCACCCGATAGCTAGGATGCACCTTGGGCTCACTCATCACGTCCCCGTCATACCCCCTTCAGCACCAGTCTGCCAATCCGAGTTTATCCTATCTCGAATAGTGTCACTAGCTTCGTGGTCGAAAGGTACTTTATTTGGCTAGCTAAATGTGAGGCATGCATTCAACATGACAAGAGGGATGAGCAATGATCGGTCCTTAATCGACACAGATGGAAAACTAACAGCACCCCAGAACCCTGTCTGGTTGCCTCTAACTTTTTCTGTTTGGTCTCCAATTATGCATCACACATGGTTAATTCTAGGATATCATTCTTTCCATAGCTAAATTCTTCCAGTAACCACCTATAAATGTCGGTGACCAGAAATCACCAATCGCTACCGGTCTAAGCAAGGCTAAGCAGTTATTTGATCCCGACCTAACAGGGTAAAAAGGTAATAAGGTAGGCAAGGATAGTAATAAATGCATCAACGGTTTCAATCAACTCCTACAACTTAATGCAATAATATATAAACTCATATATATAGAAAGAATTGCTTTTATAAAGTAGGAGACTTAGAATGCTCCGGGGCTTGCCTCGTTCGAATGAACTAGGGTGATGATCCACGCACTCGGGCAAGTCCTCTCCTTGCTCCTCTTCCTCTGGCACCTCCTGTGCCTGGACTTCTTGTGGATCTATCCCGGTCTGCTCTTCCTGAACTGCTACTAGCAACTCCTCCTACGATCCTGTATGATGCAAATGTATAAATGCTCATGCATAGGTGCATCGGAGAGATGACATGTAATGATCATGATGCATGGAATGTAGATGAACATGTTTAATTTTATTAGACATAGTAGAAGTAAAGCTCTTCTACAAGGTAGCCAACATCATCCGAGAACATGTACTACTATACTACTACTACAACCATTGTACTAACATGCCAAGTCACCACAACAATCTAAGATGCTTCAAAGATACACCAAAGCAAACATTATTAACTATTCATGCATTAAGGAAGATTAGTTTATTTCATTTTAAACTAGGGCTACAACAGCAATATATATTTCTGGTGCTCATAAAAATCTAAGAAAATTACAGTAGGATAGTACTACTCTAAGTAGACTACCATAAAATTTTCATGGCATTTGGATAAGTAAAATAGCCTACACAAAAATGACAAACGATGGCATAAATATGAGCATGAAAATACTTTGTATTATGAAAAGTATCAAACAACAGATTTAATATTTTTCCTATGTTCTACATAGTAAACAATCACTGCACAAAAATTATCATACACATGTTTTATACAATTTTTTCTTTCTATTAAAATAACAAAAATCATCAATTAAATGCACTTGAACTACACATCAATATTTCTCTATAGAGCATGCTTGACATATATTTTTCCTACAAAGTACATCACTAAAGGAGATTAACAAAACTAGAACCATATTTTTTCTAATGTATATTCTATTTGTTAGACATTTTCTAAGAAATCAGCATTTATTCAATTTAAATAAAGCTACACAGAAAAGTATCACAAATTTGACATGCAATATTTTTATCAGATAGATCTAGTCACAAGAAACCTAGCAAAACTTATTTCAACAAATTTGGAGCTATTTTGAGCAAGTTATGAATTTCCAAAGCATTTAAACAAAATCTGTAAATCATTTCTTTTATTCTTTCTGAAAATCCCGGTTCAAAAATGCTAGATCCACCCGGATCTGAACACAGACACACACAAAGCGATAGACAGGTGGGCTCTCGCATGAGGCAGTCCCCACCTAGTAGCCACATGGGACAGAGGAGGCGGCGGACCGCCGAGATCTCGCGACGGCGAGGTCTTCGGCCCGGTGAAGGTGACCAGCGTGCTCCCACCCTTGTGCGAACCCAACGGTGCCCGTGGCATGGTCCAAGGAGCTTAGGAAGCCGACCGCTACCGTGCATGGTGGAGCGGCAGTGCGGGTCATCATCGGTGAGGCGTCCCCAGCCATGGCACGGTGAGAGGAGGTGCTCGGGAGACTTAGTGACACGGTGTGGTGCTCATGCGTGAGAAAGGGAGGAGGGAGAGGAAGCGGAGTGGGGCTGTCCACGTGGAGCCAAGCTCCAGCGAGGGATTCCTAGCTGGTGAAGGCTTACCACGGCTAACTGACATGAGCACGGGGTGCGTGAGGTGGAGGCGGAGCTCAGGGCGAGACGGAGCTAGCTCAGGCGAACTAGAGCGGCTGAAACGGCCAACTCCGGCGAGGAAGCTGGTGCGGGCGGTGGCGGGTTCGTGCGCTGCTGCTGCTGCTGCTGTCTGAGTGAGAGGCAGGGGGGTTGGAGTGAGGCACCAGGGTGTGACTGGTCGGGGCCTTGAAGGCAGCATGGTCGGTCGGGACAGGGCAGGCCGGTGGTGCCGCGCGGCGAGCTCACCGGCGCATGGCCGCCACGCGGCGTGCACACTCTGGCATAGTCAGAATGTGGGCGCGGGTGAATGGGAGGTGCGGTGCGGAGGTAGGCCAGGCCGGCCTATGCGGCTAGGCCGAAAAGGAGGCGGCGGCCCATTCAAGGTGAAAATGATTTTTTTCAATTTCTTTTCTCTCCCAAATTCATTCAAATGAATTTTTGAACTTTTTCAAAGCAGTTTCAAAAGTTGGACCCAAAATAGAAGTTGCTTAGAAAAATGTACTCTACAACTTTGCCAAAAAGAGTAAGGCCAAAATCCAATTAGATTTTGAACTATAGATTTAAAGTTAATTTAAATCAAAAACCCTATTTTTGAAGATTATTTTTAAAAGCAAAATTTGGGAAAATTTGAATACCAACCTTGCTCCAAAATGCATATGAAACATTTCTAAGTCATTTGTACTCCCAAACAATCATGTTAAACATCATTACAAGCACAAACATGACTCAGGTTCATTTAAACAGTAATGCAACATACATGTTTCACGAGCATGCTTCATATCTATATTTCATGTCATGCTTATGAATGCATAATAATGATTATGCTCATAATTTGCAAAATGTTAATGCATGCTTAACACCGAGGTGTTACAGCCCTCCCCCTTATAAGAATCTCGTCCTGAGATTTTGAGTTATGAACCATTTGTTATAAAAATCCTTATAAGCATTTTGCAGATATTCTCCTATTTCCCATGTCGCATCACCATCATCGTGATGACTCCACTGTATCTTATATGTTCTCACCACTTTATTCTGAGTGACTCGGTCCTTAGTGTCCAAAACTCGAACCGGTTGCTCACGGTATTCCAAGTCTGATTTGAGCCGAATGCTCTGAGGTTCTATTCTCTCTTCCGGAACATGCAAGCACTTCTTCAACTGTGATACATGGAAGACTGGAAAGAACGAACCCATCGCTTCTGGTAACTGTAACTTATAAGCCATGGGACTCTTTCTCTCTATGATCTTGTATGGTCCTACAAACCTAGGAGCGAGCTTTCTCTTTACTCCAAACCATGTACTTTCTTCATTAGAGTAACCTTTAGATAAACATAGTCACCTACCTCAAACTCAAGCGGTCTCCTTCTCTTATCAGCATAACTCTTCTGGCGTGACTGTGCCGCTTTCATGTTTTGTTGGATAATACGAACCTTTTTCTCAGCCTCATCAACAAAATCGATTCTATAAAACCTTCTCTCTCTAGGCTCAACCCAATTCAATGGTGTCCTACATTTTCTACCATACAATGCTTCAAATGGAGCCATCTTGATACTCTCTTGGTAACTATTATTGTAAGCGAACTCTACCAAAGGTAACCATGATTCCCATGAACCCCTAGACGATAACACACAAGCTCTAAGCATATCTTCAAGAACAGCATTAACTCACTCTATCTGCCCATCTGTCTGTGGGTGGTAAGCTATACTATGAACCATGCTAGTACCCAAACCTTTATGAAGATGCTCCCAAAA
Source organism: Miscanthus floridulus (assembly GCF_019320115.1). Lineage (NCBI taxonomy): Eukaryota > Viridiplantae > Streptophyta > Magnoliopsida > Poales > Poaceae > Miscanthus > Miscanthus floridulus. The sequence goes on along the minus strand of NC_089587.1, from coordinate 189,521,480 downwards.
ATGAGCGGTAAACTGTAACCCACGGTCAGACATGATAGTCTTTGGTATACCATGTAATCGGACAATCTCTACAATGTACTTCTCAGCATACTAAGGGGGTCGAAAAGTGGTCTTGACTGGTAAAAAGTGAGCTGATTTGGTAAGGCGATCTACAATCACCCAAATCGAATCATTCCCCTTTGGTGTGGTGGGAAGACCGGTGATAAAATCCATACTTATATCATCCCATTTCCAATTTGGTATTGACAAAGGTTGCAACATTTCTGCGGGTCTCATGTGAAGAGCTTTCACTCTACAACACATGTCACAACGAGCAACATACACTGCAATCTCCTTCTTCATCTTCGTCCACCAATAACGAGGTCTCAATTCTTGGTACATTTTGTTACTTCTAGGATGGATAGACAACTTAGAGTGATGAGCTTCATCCATCAATTTGTTCTTGAGCTCTCGATCTTTAGGTACAACCAGATGGTCCTTAAACCAATACACTCCTTGTTCATCCACTCTAAAGTGCTTGGTCAGTTCTTTCTTCATTTTCTCCTTGATATGGAATATTCCCTTATCTATTTTCTGACCCTCAATGATCTTACTCTCCAAGGTACAACTAACCTGGATATTATGCAACACAGCAGGATGCAACAAATTGAACCCATCTTCAAACAACGGTTGCATAGCAAGAGAATGTGACTTCCTACTTAAGGCATCTGCTACTACATTTGTCTTTCCTAGATGACTAGTGCACATTCAGATTATAATCCTTTATCAGCTCTAACCATCTTCTCTGTCGCATATTCAACTCAGACTGAGTAAATATGTACTTGAGACTCTTATGATCTGTAAAGATATTGCATACATTCCCAAGCAAGTTATCATATAACCGACCAATTTATCAGAGCACAAGTACAAAAACAATCACCAAAACTGATCAAATTCTCGAACTTGAGCCCATATAAACCCGGTAGTCAACTGAAATCTTGAAGGATTTCAAACCAACTTGCATACAACCAAGATCACAGTAATTCAACATAACATATCGTACGTTACAACATTTCACAGACGTTCGCAAATAGATTACATCATCATAGAGTCATCGTTATTACAAAACAAGTCTTGTAAAACATGCGGAAGCAAATAGTTTAACTTACACACCCGAGTTCAAATACAAATACTGGTTCGCTGATCACAACCCGCAAAAGCATTCAGATAAGAGAACAGAGATCATGCCCATGATCTAGTCTTCATCACCCGCCGGGTGGAGATAATACTTACAGAATCCCTAATATAGAAGGTCATCTGCAACAAGAGGGAATAAACCCTGAGTATGGGAATGTACTCAGCTAGACTTACCCATCGAAAACCAAACAAATGACACCAAGGATTATGCATAGCTTAATGTAGTGGATCTGGCTGACACTTTCTTTTTGTAGAAAAGCATAAGTAATAATGATCAACTCTTAACCTAAACTAGCAGTGACTTTTAGCCATTAACCTATCCTCTATATTAGCACCTGTACTAAGCAATCATTTTATTAGGGTGCAAACATTAATAACCATATCAGGTATACATTGTGGCAACCTTATCATCATCATCCATTTAACCATATCATTAAATTAATTGAATCTACATTGCTGCTGCTCAGTCAAGTTCTCACTATCCGGGAGAGATGGTGATTTGAATCGATTCCTATCTAGCTGGATGGGTATTCCTAAACACAAACCTACTTCCCCCATCAGGGTCGCAAATGAGTCACCTTTGGTACGATTCAGGAGTTGCGAGTCCGAACAAATCGACATTCTTAGAGAACCACTCTGTCAAGGTTGTTCAAGACTCTAACCCACCTTGGACTTATGCCAATGGTTCTCCACACATCCTTACTACCTCCAGAATGCACGCCACTGCACGTGTCCCTGGCCTGAGTCGAGCTACTAGGCTTCGTGGTTGGAACGACTTATCTGGCTAGCTAAGTGTTAGGCTGCGTTCAACATGACATAAGGACGTACAGCGTATCGGTCCTTAAACGACTCAGACGGAGTCACTATGTCCAAACCTACACAAGACTCCGCCCGGTCTTAATTCATTTTTAAAATAGTTCTTTTCCATGATAGCAAATATAGCCAACCATGATCCACCTTATCCTAAAGCTCGCAGGTGATAGGAAATCACCTGACTTCTACCGCACTAAGCATGGCTAAGCATTTAACCCGTTCCTGAGCTTAAATAGGATTCCGGTGCGATATCTAGACAATGATGGATATATAATGCAGCAATTGGTGCCAACCAATTCCTAAACTTAATGCATCATCAACGAATAAAATATACTCAATGTATTTGTAAAAACATGGGAGGCTTAATATGCTCTGGGGCTTGCCTTTTAGGAACGAGGAAGGCTGGTGGTCAGGGCACTCGGGCAACTCCTCCGCGGCGGCTGCTTTGTCGGCTTCTTGCACCTCGAGCTCCTCCTCCTGGTTGGCTCCCTTGAACTCCAGCAACATCACTCCCTCTGGCACACCTATTGCATGAATGCGCAAGATAAATATCATGGATGCACATAAACGAATGTCAGGGATGCTCGGGGAATGCACATGTTCGCTGTAGTCTGCATATTCCAACTTAAGCCCTATTCAAATCACTTTACTTACCAAGTTTATACAACCTAATGTATAATTGCTCATCTTTAGTTAATGACCTAGCACCTGCACCTAAGCATATTCTCAAGTTAGGCTAACCCCAAAACAATCAACGAGAACATTGCATCAAGCATACTCTCAAGCATTTGTATTTCAGCAAAATAAAGACTATATAGCGGTACAGTAAACTAGCCATAACTGGAGATTTATAAATCCAAATGACATGCAACAAGACAATTTGGAAAGCTTATGAAATTGTCTACAATTCATTTTCAGACCTCAAAGCATGATTCCAACCTTTACTAGGTCGAATTCCTCAATCAACAGAACTCTATCTTCCCAAGGCAGAGAGTAGGCAAAACTGGAACCTAACTTTAAACAGCTATAGTTTCTAAACTGCTAGGCCAAATGTCATCAAATTTTGACAGGAGCTAGATACATAAATTATCTACCACTTTTGTATTCATTACATTCACAGCAAACCAAAATATCATGGGAAACTTTCTAAAGTCCCCAGATCTGTCCAGAGGGACATAATGCAAACGAAATAATTAATAACTTATGATGTAAACACATAATTAGACAAAACTAACTCTACGCACTTATTACACATATCACAAGAATACCAGAAAGTAGGGTGTTCATCACCAAAACATTTCTTTTCATACCTTTCTTAATTTATTTAATTAATTAGAGGAAATGGTAAACATATATGAAAACTATACCATTTAATCTACAAACATTACAGTAGATACTACATGCTCTAAGTAGACTACCATAAAAATTTCACACCATTTGAGTAAGTATAACAGCCTACACAAAAATGATAAGGCATAATGGCTTAAAATGGCATAATTAGGAAACCTTAGTGAAAAGTGTCAAGAAATAGATTTCATATTTTTCCTAGCATCCTTAAGGTACTAAGATACTACCCACCAAGTTTCATGGTCATAGGATTCCTAGATAATTTACAAAAATTCACACAAGTATCCATCCATGATAAAAGGAAAATCTATAACTCAAAAACCCTACATGCAATGACTCTCAAATTTTAACCAGAGCTTCTACTAAGCAATACTAGCTTACCCACAAAATTTCATAATTTTTGGATCACAGAAACTCAAGATATAATTCAAACAAGTTTGCATGCATTTGAAAACACATTTCAAATTCCTATTTAATTCATCAAAAGTTTCTACATCATGTGCTCATGTCATATTTTTCTTAAATACTAGACTTCACTATGCTCCTAACAAAATTTGAATCACTCCATTTGGATCTACACATTTGGAGTTACAAAATTTAGAAAACAGCATTTAAATCTGCATAATTGAACTTGCCATAGAATAAGCAATCACTGGTACGTGGGACCCGCGTGTCAGTCGGGCCCGTATGTCAGTGAGACAGAACAGGGGAGGCGGCTTCGATGGCGTGGAACATGGCGAAGCTCGCTGACGGCAAGGACTCCGTCGAAATGGAGGACACCTACGTGATCTATGTGACGAGACGCTTCGATCAATGCTACTAGTGGGACATAGGTTTAACCGGAGGTAGCTCGTCGCCGGTGATGGCAGCACGGCAGAGCTCTGGCGTGAGCTACCGGTGACGGCAAGCCATGGCTGGCTCAACCGAGCATGGTATGAGCTACAGGAGGTCGCCACGGTGCTATCCCAGCAAAGAGAGGAGGTGGGAAGGTTCCTAGCTACCCCGACCACGGCGGCCTCAACTCCAGCGAGGACACGCTCATGGCGGCGGTGGCTGGAATGGTCAATGCGCCCTTACCAAAGCTCAAACGGCTCAGCTAGGAGGTGGAGGTAGAGGAGAACACGGCAGAGCTATTAATGAGCTGGCCGACGCATTTTTGCGGCGGCGAGTGAGCTATGCGTCGACGGAGCTGCTCGGCGATGGCGGAGCGGCGGTGCGCTGTTGCTGTGAGCAGGTGAAGGCGAAGGAAATGTAAATTGAGCTGACGAACTGGTCGGGCAGGCATGCGGGGGTGGTTCACGTCATGGCCGGCCAGTGCCAGGATGCCCGCGGCGCGTGGCTGTGTGTTTAGGCAATCAGCGACGGGTGGCGCCACGTGTCGGTGATTGTCTGAAACGGTCAGGTACTGTAGCTTTGATTCAGTGAAAATGATCAGCCTAACAGCCAAGATTGACAGCGATTGATCTCTTAAACCGTGATGAATTAGTGGAAGCAATGTACATGAAAGTTGTAGAGTTAAGCTAGGGCTCCAACAATTCTTGAGAAATCAACAGCTAATTCTCAATGGATCAAGAGTTGTATCAAGCCAAAGTCGAGTTCACGAAACTGAAACTGCAACAAACACTTAGAAATATTTTCAAGTGTTGAATCAGCTTTCAATTCTGACTTGTGGGTCCTTTTTGAACATGTTGTGCACATTTTTATGACTTGGCTTCTAAACAAAGTTTGTTCCTTATCAAATTTGCTACAACTTTGTTTTAGGTTGCTCAGACATGCAAACATCCTAAGCTACACTTTTTAAACAGTCAAACAAAAGGGCTTTAGGGGTCAAACAAGTCAAACCACTTTTTGAAATCCTATTTAGGCAACATGATCAATAAGAACAATGTTCCAAATGACATTCTAGGTGTCACTAAGTTGTTTAAAGGAATTATTAGCCACACCACACCTTGGTCACACAAGAATCAAGCATCGTATGTACTGAAACAATGAAAAACACATGAAATGTTACAATGTTTCATAGTCATGTTTCACACATTTCATGACCTTGTTGCATAGTATTAACTAACCATATTTCCCTAAAGTGAGTTGCACATGTTGCACTTAAGTGTTGCACACTTTTCATTTCATACAAGAAACAACACACATGACATATGCAACATGTTGCCATGTTTCAAAATCATGTTTCATGTGATATAAGCTCATGAATGAATGAATGATGCTCATGTTCATGAAATGCAAGTGCAAATATGGAAGCCAAACACCTGGGGTGTTACAGCCTTCCCCCCTTATAAAAATCTCATCCTGAGATTTGAAAAGCGTACCATTGTTGATAGAATTCCTTATAACCATCCCTCAAATAATCTTCTCTTTCCCACGTTGCATCACATTCACTACCCTGATTACTCCACATGACTTTGTAAAACTTGACCATCCGACTCCGAGTCACTCGCTCATGAGTGTCAATCACTCGGACTGGCTTTTCTTCGAAGGTCAAATCTGATTTTAACTCGATATCCCCCAATGGAACTCTCTCTTCAGGGACGCGAAGACATTTCTTCAATTGGGATATATGAAAGACATTGAAGATAGCACTCATCTCAGGAGGTAATTGAATCTTGTACGCCATCTTACCACTTTGTCCAATGATTTCAAACGGACCAACATATCTCGGTGCAAGCTTTTGCTTCACACCAAAGCGCTGGACACTCTTCATAGGTGAGACTTTTAGGTAAATGAAGTCTCCAACTTCAAACTCAATAGGTTTTCTACGTCGATCAACATAACTTTTCTGCCTAGCTTGAGCTGCGGCCATGTGGGTTTGGATAGTATGGACTTGTTCTTCGGCTTCTTGAACAAAATCAATTCCATAATATCTCCTTTCACCGGCTTCTACCCAATTTAACGGGGTTCTACACTTTCGGCCATACAAAGCTTCAAACGGTGCCATCTTGATGCTCTCTTGATAACTATTATTGTACGAGAATTTGGCTAGGGGCAACCATTTTTGCCATGAGCCCTTAGCCGAGATGACACATGCTCTCAACATATCTTCTAAGATTTGATTCACTCGTTCAGTTTGCCCATTGGTTTGCGGATGATAGGCAGAACTTCTTACTAGCTTGGTTCCTAATAATCCATGTAAGTGCTCTCAAAAGCGAGCAGTGAACTGTGGTCCTCTATCCGAGACAATAGTATGAGGGATCCCATGAAGTCAGACTATCTGTTTAAAGTACAACTCTGCATAGTCAGTTGGATGGAAATCTATGCGGACAGGAATGAAGTGTGCAGACTTGGTCAAACGGCCTACAATCACCCAAATGGAGTTAAAATTCCTTTGCATAGTAGGGAGTCCAACAATAAAATCCATACTGATCTCCTCCCATTTCCAACCTAGAATAGATAGTGGCTGAAGTAATCCAGCTTTCATGTGCACAGCCTTGACTCGACAACAAGTGTCACACCTAGCCACATAAGTGGCTATCTCTTTCTTCATTTTGGTCCACCAAAATCGAGGCTTCAAATCATAATACATTTTGCTACTACCAGGATGAATAGATAATTTAGAAGAATGTGCTTTGGATATGATTTGATTTCTAAGCTCTCTATCCTTCAGAACTACCAACCTATCCTTGAACCATAACACGCCATCCTCATCTACTCGAAAATGTTTGGTTTCTTGCTCTTTTATCTTGCGCTTGATGTGGAACACACCTAGATCTGTCTTCTATAGCTCGATAATTCGACTCTGTAGAGTACAACTGACAGTGATGTTGTGAAGGACTATAGGATGAAGGAGTTTTGACAAATGGACATCACTCTCAATCAATGAGTGGCAATGAGACTTCCTGCTTAAGGCATCCGCTACGATGTTTGCCTTGCCAAGGTGATAGTGCACTTGGAGGTTATAATCCTTGATCAACTCGAGCCATCTTCTCTGATGCGTATTCAACTTTGGTTGAGTGAAGATATACTTGAGACTTTTATGATCAGTGTAGATGTTGTACACATTGCTAAGCAAATAATGTCTCTAGGCCTTCAAAGCATGAACAACAGCAGCAAGTTCCAAGTCATGCGTTGGATAATTCACTTCATGCTTCCAAAGTTGGCGAGAGGTATAAGCAATGACTCTACCCTCTTGCATAAGAACACCTCCTAACCCATTACCTGATGCATCACAAAACACATCAAAAGGTTTCTCGATATTCGGTTGTGCCAAAACTAGAGCCAACGTTAGAAGAGTTCATAGGGTGTGGAAAGCCGCATCACACTCAGAAGTCCAGACAAACTTCATGTCTTTTTGCAGCAACCGAGTCATAGGCTTGGCTATTTTAGAGAAATCCAGGATGAAGCGACTGATAATAGCCTAGCCAACCCCTAGAAAACTCCGAAACCTCGTGCACCAAGATGGGAGCCTTCCAGTTCAACACTTCTTGCACCTTGGTGGGATCAACCATAATTCCACCATCGGACAACACGTGTCCAAGAAAAGGTACCTCACGAAGCCAGAATTCACACTTGCTGAACTTTGCATATAGCTGGTGTTCCCACAATCTAGTGAGAACCACCCGCAAATGTTCAACATGATCTTCTTCATTCTCAGAATAGACCAGGATATCATCGATAAATACCACCACAAATTTGTCCAACTCGGGCATAAACACCGAATTCATCAGATACATAAAATGTGTGGGGGCATTGGTCAATCCAAAAGACATAACAAGGTACTCATACAGACCATATCTTATAGAGAATGTAGTTTTTGGGACATCCTTAGGCCAAATTTTGATTTGATGATACCCAGATCTCAAATCAATCTTGGAAAAGACTTTTGCTTTAGACAAGCTGATCAAATAAGATATCTATGCAGTGGCAGAGGGTACTTATTCTTGATTGTAACTGCATTCAAGGGTCTATAGTCTACACACATGCATAGGGATTGATCCTTCTTCTTCACAAAGATAGCTGGGCACCCCCACGGAGATGAACTAGGACGGATAAGGCCTTTCTTTAGAAGTTCATTGAACTGGGTCTTAAGCTTGGCTAGTTCATTGGGAGGCATTCTATATGGCCTTCTAGAGATGGGCGCTGTACCAGGAAGCAACTCTATCTTGTCTCCACTTCTCGATCCGGAGGCAATCTAGGCAAATCATCGGGAAAAACATCCAAAAAGTCACATACGATAGGGATATCTGCCAGAAACTTTGCTTGCACCGCATTGGTTGTGCAAGAAAGATTGATATCATAGGGTAACTATACTAGAAAACCCTCCTGATTACTAGGATCTCTGAGCATGACTACCCTAGTCGATGTATCAATAAGCACTCCATGACGGCTCATCCAATTCATTCCCAATATCACATCGATACCTAGCCCCGGTAAAACTACCAGATCAACCTAATAACTTCACCCCTCTATCTCAAATTGTACATCCCCAACTACTAGCTTGGTTGGGATAATACCACTAGCAGCCCTAATACAATAACCCTCACCCTCAATAGTGTATGTTTTCTGCATAAACTTGGATGCAAATGCTGGACTAATAAAGGAATACGAAGCACCTGAATCAAATAGTACAACTACGGGGTGTTGATCAATCAAAAACTTACCAGCAGTCACTACCTCTCCTAAAGGAATCTCAGTAATATTAGTGTGGTTCACCTGCCCCTGACGGCCACCTTGGTAGTTATTCTTCTTAGGGTAAGGGCACTCCCTTGCCTAGTGGCCTATCTTGTTGCAGTTCTAGCACGGCTTGTTGCTTGGAGGAGCCTTGGAACTACCCTGACTAGTAGTGCCCTTGGGAAGAGCAACTATAAATGCCTTGCGAAACCCAGTCTTGGCGGGATTCTTCTTCTGCGGTGGGCGAAACTTAGTGGCTGACGCTGGAGGACGGAATGGAGCCCTCTATGCGACTGGAGTCTTGGATTGTGAGGCGCCCGCCTCATAGGCCCTCTTATGACTTTTCAAAGCCACATACACAGCATTATTGTTCTCTTGCGATAAGGCATCACTCACAAACTCATTAAAAAGAGCACACTTGCAATTTCCCATGGTCTTCATCAATTTGGGGCTAAGTCCCCACTTGAAGTTAGCAATCTTGTTCGCATCGGTGTCCACAAACTCGGTAGCATACCTTGTAAGGTTGTTGAAAGCCTGCAGGTATTCATTCAAGCTCTTGTTCCCCTGGGTCAGCTTCATGAACTCTGTACGTTTGATCGCCATGAGACCAGGAGGAATGTAATTTCCCCTAAAAGCAGACTTGAACTGATCCTAAGTGATTTGGGCATTAGCGGGCATAGTGGACCAATGATGACTCCACCAAATGCCAGCTGGCCCATGCAGTTGGTGAGATGCGTACTCAGTCTTCAGCACCTTAGTCAAGCAGAGCAGATAGAACTTCTGCTCGAGAGTATTCAACCACTCATCAGCTTGTAGAGGTTCCTCAGCCTCCTTGAAGATCGGGGGTTTCGTGTCAAGGAAATCCTTGAAATCACTGTATTGATTTGGTTCTGGTCTTTGGCGTGGACCATGGCCATCCTGATTCACAATCATACGGAGGGCCTCGGCCATAGTGCACTATCCTTCCGCAAGCATTGCTATTAATTCCGTTGGTGTGGGTGGTGGTGGCGGTGGAAGATCATCATCATCACTCGCACCAGTGGAACGAGTATGAGGCATCTGCATAATGCGCAACTAGTAATTATTGATGATGTTAGCACATTGGAGAGGAACAATGTAATTATACCAAACTGAATTTACTAACGAGAATGAAAAACTTCATACAATAAACAGAGGCAATAATTCATTCTCCAATCACCACATCATCAAGTAGATTACTAGCGCCATACGCAGTGCATTCCAACATGACAAGTTTTAAACTTAACCATCACGATATGCATCCCGGAGGGAGCGAATTAAAGTACATTACATGCCGAGTTCGAATTTAAAAGGTACATCCAACATCAGTCTTCGTACTTAAGTTCATTACATCAATGACTGCAAAAGCTTAACTAGTGAGACTTGCTAACAAACTACTCGTCGAAGTGATCGCTATCCACATTGGAGACACCTTGGACTTCTTCTAGGTCTTCCTCTTCTTCTTCATCTACAGGCTCAGCTGCCTTGTCATCCATCTGCACGTCCTCTTCTTCCTCATTGGCCTCAATCACTTGAGGTCCACCCACATTTGGATACCTTGGTATGGGGCGAGGAATAGGAAACAGATAGTTGTGCAGCTGATGGTGCTCGACCTGAAGCTCTTCAAGCTATTCTTGTAGTGCTTGCTCCCTTTGAAAGGCGTTGTGGTTAGCCAAAATCCAACCCCTACATCTTTCTTTTGCTAACTCTAAAGCTACATCTCTATGACGGGTCACATGATCCAATTCTTGTGCAGCCTCATCTCTCTCAATAGTGAGGTTCATCAGCTGGTTATGAAGCTCGTCTCTCTCACGTGTTGTTTGACCCCACTATTGTAGATGATAATTTGCAATGCCATGAATCTCCTCAACTTCTTGCTGAGCTCTCCCACATGCATCCACCCTATGGCGATACTTGTGGGCACGCAACCTGAACTTGTGCTGGGCTTCCATTGCCTTGTCCAATTCATCTAGCGCACTTGAAAGGGTGTTTTGCTTGACTCGACAAAGGTTCAAGACTGCCATCATAGCACTCATTCTAGCGTTGTCTCTCTGCACACGTTCGCCATGGCCTCAAACCAAGGCCTGACCAATGTCCTAAGTCCACTCAGCCTCAGTAGGAGACACTCAGGGAATGGATGAAGCAGGTCCACCCACTAACTCATCCCCGAAGCTCTGTGCTATATCCATCAGCACATCAAGGGCAGCAACCTGAGTAGCTTCCCATGGGCTTTGTCCATCGATCTCAATGCTCCACCCATGCCACAATGGTCTTGTGGGGTTTTGCGGCACGATAAAGGTCACGACGTACCATGGTACATCTCCCAATGGTACCGCCTACCTCCATGTGTAGCTAGGTGCCTCCGGGTACCCAACTGAATTGAGCACCCTCTAGAGCAAAGTGGGAGTACCGAACTGGTCCAAAAAGGTGCTGCTACCAGTAGGAAACACGGGCGCGGCCATCTATATCAAAAAGGGATGCAATTCATGTGAGAGGATTATTTTGCTGAGAGATTGCACTTTACACTTGGGATAAGCAATTATAAGGGAGGGAGTAATGCAATATGAATGACATGAGTGAATATGATGCATGCACATTCCGTACGTCCTCACAAACCTATGAAAATTTAAGCTTAAGCGGAATATACGGTGGCATACATACGCTCTCTCAATTAGCGGTAACTAGTCGATCTACATGGTGTGTTGTTAGCGTACCTATAGAAAACTTCATTGCAGCCCAACCCAACAAGATATAATGCTAAATTACACAAGTAGTACTAAGATACTCTCCATATATACATCCCCAGATATATATACTTCGGTATCCACACTACCCGACAAATGTACCCACAATTAAGTACCTTCATATATACATGTATGCAACATGTAAATACTCTAGTAACCACAACTAGCTCTCCCCTAGACCGACGGTTGGACGGTCATGCTCTCGCAACTCACACTTACCTTAGCGTAGAGGCAATTGATCTACACATTACCATTCAAGCGAATGGCATCCATGCAATATCACGCCGCATGGATGATGAAATAGAAACAATCAATTCCCCCAAGTTAGTAATTATATATAAGCCACCTAGAAGTCCTTAAGTGGGCTATAAGGGATGTGATCACCAGTATACCATAAAATTTTTTATTTTTGAACACTTATATATAACTATAAGTTGGAAAACCGTTTTTACAACAAAAGCTTTTGTTTTAAATAGCCGTAAGACATGTTTAATGTTGAATCTAGCTCTAATGCTAGCTATCACAGAAACGACCAATTTATAAGAGCACAAGTACAAAAACAATTGCCGAAACAATCAAATTCTCGAACTTGAGCCCATATAAACCCGGTAGTCAACTGAAATCTCGAAGGATTTCAAACCAACTTGCATACAACCAAGATCACAGTAATTCAACATAACATATCATATGTTACAACATTTCACAGACGTTTGCAAATAGATTACATCATCACAGAGTCATCGTTATTACAAAACAAGTCTTGTAAAACATGCAGAAGCAAATAGTTTAACTTACACACCCGAGTTCAAATACAAATACTGGTTCACTGATCACAACCCGCAAAAGCATTCAGATAAGAGAACAAAGATCATGCCCATGATCTAGTCTTCATCACCCATCGGGTGGAGACAATACTTACAGAATCCCTGATATAGAAGGTCATCTACAACAAGAGGGAATAAACCCTGAGTACGGGAATGTACTCAGCTAGACTTACCCATCGAAAACCTAACAAATGACACCAAGGATTATGCATAGCTTAATGTAGTGGATCTGGCTGACACTTTCTTTTTGTAGAAAAGCATAAGTAATAATGATCAACTCTTAACCTGAACTAGCAATGACTTTTAGCCATTAACCTGTCCTCTATATTAGCACCTGTACTAAGCAATCATTTTATTAGGGTGCAAACATTAATAACCATATCAGGTATACATTGTGGCAACCTTATCATCATCATCCATTTAACCATATCGTTAAATTAATTGAATCTACATTGCCGCTGCTCAGTCAAATTCTCACTATCTGGGAGAGATGGCATTTCGAATCGATTCCTATCTAGCTAGAGGGGTATTCCTAAACACAAACCCTGCTTCCCCCGTCAGGGTCACAAACGAGTCACCTTTGATATGATTTAGGAGTCGCGAGTCTAAACAGATCGACATTCTCAGAGAACCACTCTGCCAAGGTTGTTTGGGACTCTAACCCACCTTGGACTTATGCCAATGGCTCTCCGCACATCCTTACTACCTCCAGAATGCATGCCACTGCTCATGTCCCCGGCCTAAGTCGAGCTACTAGGCTTCGCGGTCGGAACGACTTATCCGGCTAGCTAAGTGTTAGGCTGCGTTCAACATGACATAAGGACATACAGCGTATCGGTCCTTAAACGACTCAGACGGAGTCACTATGTCCAAACCTACACAAGACTCCACCCGGTCTGAATTCATTTTAAACATGGTTCTTTTCCACGATAGCAAATATAGCCAACCATGATCCACCTCATCCTAAAGCTCGCAGGTGACAGGAAATCACCTGACTTCTACCGCACTAAGCATGGCTAAGCATTTAACCTGTTCCTGAGCTTAAATAGGATTCCAGTGCGATATCTGGACAAGGATGGATATATAATGCAGCAATTGGTTCCAACCAATTCCTAAACTTAATGCATCATCAACGAATAAAAGATACTCAATGTATTTGTAAAAACATGGGAGGCTTAATATGCTCCGGGGCTTGCCTTTCAGGAACGAGGAAGGCTGGTGGTCAGGGCACTCAGGCAACTCCTCCGCGGCGGCTGCTTCGTCGGCTTCCTGCACCTCAGGCTCCTCCTCCTGGTTGGCTCCCTCAAACTCTAGCAACGTCACTCCCTCTGGCATACCTATTGCATGAATGCGCAAGATAAATATCATGGATGCACATGAACGAATGTCAGGGATGCTCGGGGAATGCACATGTTCGCTGTAGTCTGCATATTCCAACTTAAGCCCTATTCAAATCACTTTACTTACCAAGTTTATACAACCTAATGTATAATTGCTCATCTTTAGTTAATGACCTAGCACCTGAACCTAAGCATATTCTCAAGTTAGGCTAACCCCTAAACAATCAACGAGAACATTGCATCAAGCATACTCTCAAGCATTTGTATTTCAGCAAAATGAAGACTATGTAGTGGTACAGTAAACTAGCCATAACTGGAGATTTATAAATCCAAATGACATGCAACAAAACAATTTGGAAAGCTTATGAAATTGTCTACAATTCATTTTCAGACCTAAAAGCATGATTCCAAACTTTACCAGGTCGAATTCCTCAATCAATAGAACTCTGTCTTCCCAAGGCAGAGAGTAGGCAAAACTGGAACCTAACTTTAAACAGCTGTAGTTTCTAAACTACTGGGCCAAATGCCATCAAATTTTGATAGAAGCTAGATACATAAATTATCTACCACTTTTGTATTCATCACATTCACAGCAAACCAAAGTATCATGGGAAACTTTTTAAAGTCCCCAGATCTGTCCAGAGGGACATAATGCAAATGAAATAATTAATAACTTATGATGTAAACACATAATTGGACAAAACTAACTTTACACACTTATTACACATATCACAAGAATACCAGAAAGTAGGGTGTTTGTGGGGGTATTAACCCCTATACCCTTACGGCTAGGCTTGGGCCGGCCCGGATCAGTGGGTTCGGTCCACCAAAAGACGATGCGCGGCCCGACCAACCTGATCGGAGTCCCACGCAAGGAGTCAAGGCAGATTTGGCGATCAAGCAAGATCCTGGTCGGTTAGAATAGGAATCCTTATCCGGCCACATATGGCAATTGTAACTGGCTAGGATTAGTTTCTAGATCTGTAACCCTGCCCCCCAGACTATATAAGGCGGGCAGGGGACCTCTCTAAAAAACATCTCTCATTGACATACAGCAATACAATCAGACGCAGGACGTAGGTATTACGCCTTCTTGGCGGCCGGACCTGGATAAAACCTCATGTCTGTCTTGCGTCACCATCTTGTTTGAGGCTTGCGCATCTGTCTGCCGACAATCTACTACCTTGGGCATACCCCTAGGTAGACTGCCGACCATATTTCATCGATAGTGGCGCGCCAGGTAGAGGGTGTGCGTACTACTCTCCAAGCAAATAGGATGGTCATCATCTCCGGCTCCATGGCTATGCCGAACAGCTTCACGTTCACAGTTGGCCAGATCACCTAGACCACTGGCTCCGATGACTTCATCGCCATGACCACGGAGGAGGCATGGATTCAGTCTGCGCCGACCACTGCCTCACCTACATCGGCTATGGCTCCGACCACGATGGATACGGCTCCGACCATGATGGATACGGCTCCGACCATGATGGATCTGGCTCCGACCACAGTACATCTGGCTCCGACCATGCCCGCATCACCTTCAGTCACACCGACAACCCATCATCCGCTTTCTCGCTACAAAGGGAAGCAGATCGACAACACCGACCTGCTCAACTCCATCGATCGGGTCGGCACCAAACTCACTGAAACCCTAGCTCTGGTAAGTATGATTCAAAGTCAACCTAATGAGCAGGTAACCACACCCCACAACAAATCTACCCGACCAGCTTGGGCCAATCGTCCTGCACGACTTGGTATAGATCTTGTGGTCATATCTACTCCTAAAGGGCTCTCCGCTCGTCGCTGGCTAGCCTCCGCGACGGGTCTCCGGCTCTCCGAGTACAAAGCCTCGACGGAGACCTACTAGGCCCAGCCCTATGGCCTACGCAACGCTACCTCCAACTATGCGTATAACATACGACGCTGCTCGGATCTGGGTTTTGTACATCAGCCTCGTCCGAGGCCAAGCAACTTCGTCAACATGATCCGGATTGAGGATTGTCAAGAAGGATCCATCCATACGATCCAAGAGGGTGACTCTAGCTCCTCATCTGGCATCGCATCTAATGCCTCCGTGCACACCGAGCTCTAGCATCACAACGATGAAGGCATCGAATATGATCTGGATATCCCAGACCACGCCCCGGGTTTCCCACAATTCCTGTCTTTCCCACCAAGGCGAGGGGGTTTGATCAACGTTGTCAGCAATGACAAACCACCAGCAGTTGGCGAAACAGAACAAGAAAGGATTGCATGCGAGGCACGCAATATTGATCAGTTTAATCGCTGGCAAATCAAAGCTGAAGCAGAAGAGGAGGCACGACGCATAAGGGTCCAACCACGTGACCTCAACAATGCTTTCGATAGGGTGGGAGACAAATAGGTCTTTAGGACCCCAAGCGCCAACGTAGCCATCGCCATGGTGACAATGCAATGGCTACCCAACACCCTGGAAACCCAGGTAGTTCATGATGATATACAAGCTTATCTGACGGCTGCTATGGCTCAGACCGCAGAGATGGTGAATCAAGCTCGGGCTCCATCTGTTTTAGTCGAGTCAAGCCACAGCCGCCAATACTCAAGTCGCTCATAGCCACTTAACCAACATGGCTCATGCAACAACGACCCATCAGACAACCATCAAGGCAGAAATGGCGGTCATGATGGTGGTCGGGACGACAACCGCCGTTGGGAGGACAACCATCGCGATGTTCAGGATGACAACCGCCGAGATAACCACGATAATCGCAGCGGTCGCATGGTTAATTAGGATGGCAATCGGGATCATCGTGACGGCAATAACGATCTCCGCCGCTACCTCGGGGAACGCGATTTACGCTATCGCATCAACCAGAGAGCCAACGATCGAGCATCCCATGAAAGTTATCGCTGTATGGAATATGACACTGCCCACGGCCCGGCAAGTCTGAAGCAGTTTACTCTGCACCTTCGCCAAGTCATATGGCCCAAGAACTTCAAGCTCGAGAAACTTCAGAAGTATGATGGCAAGGAGAACCCTGAATTATGGGTCATGCTCTATGAAACTACATGTAGATTAGCCATGGCTGACGAGCACGTCATGTCTAACTACTTCCCAGTCGCTGTTGGCCACGCAGGTCACCAATGGCTGGTCAGCTTGCCAGCGAACTACTTTGATTCTTGGTAAGAGCTCAAGCAGGCTTTCATTGACAATTTCATTGCAACTTGCGAGCAACCGGGAAACAAATACGATCTACAATGGATTCGAGATCGGAAAGATGAGCCGCTGCGCGAGTACGTCCGGCGTTTCTCAAAGATGCACATCAAGGTCCCGTCAATCTCTGACAATGAGGCAATTGAGGCTTTCATCACAGGCCTCTACTTCCACGACACCCTAAGGGACAAGCTCCTACGCAAGAGGCCCGAATCAGTTACAACGCTCTTGGCCACCGCTAAGAAATATGCAGACGCCGATGATGCTAAAAAGATAATTATTGAAGAAGCAGCAAGGGTTCCATGCTCTGACCACCCCCACACCACGACGACTACCGCGACAACCATGGTCGAAACAACAATTTTGACCGCCGCAACCAGCGCAATGACTCCTGCGACCACCGCGACCAATGTAATCAGCGGCATAACCACCATGACGATTATAGGAGCAAGCATGCTCGGGAAGACGATGGCGAGGTCAACACCATTAAAAAGGCTGGCGGACGTCGTAATTACGAAGACGACTATGCTAAAGCATTGAAAGGGCCCTGCCAGCTCCATCCTAAGTCAAACCATACCATAAAGAATTGTCGCGTTCTCAAGTCTATCTACACACGTCAATAGGCTCCGGATACATCCGATAAGCCTAACGACATAGGGGAATAGCGCAATGAGGATAACAACAACGATGATGCAGACCCTCGTCACAAGTACGTCAAGCCAACCGATCACGTGCACACCATAATCGGAGGCAAAGTGTCCATCAAGACCAAACGAGAACGCAAGCTGCTTGCCCATGCTTGCTTGAACGTGGCCAACACCGACAACCTCCTCACCGATCCGTGGCTCCCTCCGTGGTCCCACCGCAAAATCTCCTTTAGCAGAAAGGACCAATGGGCCACAATACCTGAGCCAAGACATTTTCCCTAGTCCTTGATCCTTGTATTAACAAGGTTCAGTTCGACAGAGTACTGATCGATGGCGGTAGCTCCATCGATATACTATTCAAGAACAGTCTGCCTACCCTGAAGATAGCTCAGGCGAACCTCAAGCTGTACGAGACACAGTTCTGGGGTGTTCTCCCCAGACAGAGTTCTACACCGTTCAGGCAGATCACGCTACCTGTGCAGTTTGGGACCCCGGACCACTTTCGCACCGACTACGTCAACTTTGAGGTCGTTGACTTTGACGGCACCTACCATGCTATTCTTGGTCGATCGTCGCTCACCAAGTTCATGGCCATACCTCATTACAGGTATCTAGTACTCAAGATGCCTACCGAGAAAGGAGTTCTAACCCTCCGAGGCAACGTGTACGTAGCTTATACCTATGAGGATGATAGTTTCAAAATAGCAGAGGCTCATGACCTCTCTATTCGCATGGCCGAGACCATGCTCGACGCCAAGAAGACCTCAGCCGACCACCTGGAGATCCCAGAGCTCGAGGCTCCATGCAAGAACATCAAGTCCAAGGAGCATAAGGTGATCCAGCTGGTCGACGGTGATCCCAGTAGAATAGCCCTTATCGGGGCCAACCCAGATCCCAAATAGGAAGACGTGCTCATCAGGTTCCTGACGAGCAACGTGGATGTGTTCGCATGGAAACCTGCTGACATGCTCGGCGTACCTCGGAATTTGATCGAGCACTCCTTGAATGTTAACGGCAAGGCCAAACCTATCAAGCAGAAGCTACAACGGTTCGCTCATGACAAAAAGGAGGCGATTAGGGTAGAAGTTACACGGCTTTTGGTAGTCGGATTTATCAAAGAAGTGTATCATCCGAAATGGTTAGCCAACCCAGTTCTTGTATGCAAAAAGAATAATGAATGGAGAATGTGTGTTAATTACACTGATCTCAACAAACACTGCCCTAAGGACCCCTTTGGCTTACCTCGCATAGACGAGGTCGTAGATTCAACCGCCGGTTGCGAGATCCTTTCCTTTCTCGATTGCTACTCTGGTTATCACCAGATCGCTCTAAAAAAGGATGACCAGATCAAGACATCTTTTATCACGCCTTTCAGCGCCTACTGCTACATGACCATGTTGTTCGGGCTTAAGAACGCCGGAGCTACCTACCAACACGCTATACAAGCTTGCCTCAAAGACGAGATAAAAGACGACCTCGTCGAGGCTTATGTTGATGATATAGTTGTCAAAACCAAGGAAGCACATACCCTTGTTGACAACCTGGAACGCACCTTTGCAGCCCTTAACACATTTTAGTGGAAATTAAACCCAAAGAAGTGCATCTTTGGTGTTCCTTCTGGCATACTACTTGGCAACGTCGTTAGTCACGACGGCATATGCCCTAACCTAGAGAAAGTCAAAGCTGTCTTGGACATGAAGCCACCCAAAAAGGTGAAGGATGTTTAGAAGCTTACCGGATGCATGGCCGCCCTCAGCCATTTCATATCAAGATTAGGCGAAAAAAGATTACCATTCTTTAAACTACTCAAAGCATCTGAAAAGTTTGAGTGGTCGGAGGAAGCAGACGCTGCCTTCACACAACTGAAACAATACCTTACGTCACCTCCGGTCCTCACTGCTCCAAGAGAAGACGAAACACTCCTGCTTTACATTGCGGCTACTAATTGAGTGGTCTCCACGGCCATGGTGGTCGAGCGCGATGAGCCCGGCCATGTCTACAAGGTACAGCGACCAATCTATTTCATCAGTGAGGTACTCAATGAGTCTAAGACCAGGTACCCACAGATTTAGAAGTTGATCTACGCCATACTGATAACATCCCAAAAGTTGAAACACTACTTCGACGGATATCGTGTGGTGGTCATGACTGAGTACCCTCTGTGAGATATCATTAGCAACAAGGATGCGAACGGGTGCATTGTCAAATGGGCAATGGAGCTATGCCCCTTCTCCTTGGAATTTGCAAGTCGTACTACAATCAAGTCTTAGGCACTCGTCGATTTTATCGTCGAGTGGATAGACTTAAGCACGCCTGCCTCTCCGAGATCCGATGAGTATTGGACGATGTACTTCGACGGCTCTCTCAACATTGACAGTGCGGGAGCAGGAGTCCTTTTCATGTCACCATCCAAGGAGCAGCTCCGGTACGTCCTTAGGATTTATTTCCTAGCATCTAATAATGCCGCCGAATACGAAGCATGCCTACATGGTTTGCGCATTGTGGTTGAGCTCAGCGTTAAATGTCTCTATGTCTACGGAGACTCGGCTCTAGTCATCAACCAACTCAACAAGGACTAGGACACGACCAGTGAAAAGATGGATGCATACTGTAAATCGATTAGAAAGCTAGAAGGCAGGTTCTATGGCATCGAGTACATACATGTGGTCCAGGACAAAAATCAAGCAGCGGATGCGCTGTCAAAGTTAGGATCATCTCGAGCCAAAATCCCACATGGTGTATTCGTCCAAGACCTACTCATGCCTTCCATCGAAGAGGAAGATTCCACGGTCGACAAGCCCTCATACCAGCAATTGGTGGCTATGGTTCCAGCGTCGAGCACCACCGAGCCGCCTCCGACCACTCATAAGTTTGACTGGAGAATACCTTTCATCAAGTACCTAACAAATGGCAGTGGCTACACTGATCGAACAGAAAACGAGCACCTGATGTGTCGCAGTAAGCAGTACCTGCTCGTCGATGGCAAGTTATGGCGCAAGAACGCAAAGGAGGAAATCTTGATGAAGTGTATAACCTAGGAGGATGGCAAACATCTCCTGGACCAAATCCACTCTAGCTCCTGTAGCAACCACGCGGCCTCAAGAATGCTAGTCGGTAAGGCTTTCCGAGTAGGGTTCTATTGGCCGTCAGCGGTAGCCGACGTAGAGAAGCTAGTCCGCCACTGTGAGGGTTGTCAATTCTTCCCCAAGAGAATCCACGTACCAGCACATGAGATCCAGACAATACTAGCCTCTTGGCCCTTTGCATGCTAGGGACTGGATATGATCGGGCCCTTCAAACCGGCTCTAGGGAAATTTACATGCATCTTTGTGCTGATCGACAAATTTTCTAAGTGGATAGAATACATGCCTTTGGTACAGGCATCCTCAGAAAAGGCTGTCACGTTCCTCGACCAGGTCATCCACCATTTTGGCATACCCAATAGCATCATCACTGATCTGGGTACTCAGTTCACCAGGAATGCTTTTTGGGACTTCTGCGATGAAAGGAGCATAGTAGTAAAATATGTCTCGGTGGCGCACCCTAGAGCTAACGGACAAGTCGAGCAAGCAAATGGCATGATCTTGGACGCATTGAAGAAGAGGATGTATAGAGAAAATGACAAAGCTCTCAGAAGATGGCTCAAAGAGTTACCAGCCGTGGTCTGGGGCCTCAGAACTCAGCCCAGTCATAACACCGAAGTCTCACCATACTTTATGGTTTACAACGCTGAGGCAGTCCTCCTAGCAGATATAGCTTTCAGATCAGCACGGATAGAGAACTTTGACAAAGGCAAGGTCAATGAAGTACGGAAGCTAGAAGTGAATAGCACAGAAGAGAAGCGGCTCGACTCTTGTATACGTATGGCCAAATACCTTGCTGTTTTGCGTAGGTACTACAACAAGAACGTTCAAGAGCGGTTCTTCATGGTCAGAGACCTAGTCCTGAAGTGGAAGACAAACCAGGCTGGTGTCCATAAACTCACAACCCCATGGGAGGGGCCCTTCATGATCAAGGAAGTCACACGACCAACGTCTTATAGGTTAGCTCACCTGGACGGTACGGACGTACTAAACTCATGGCACATCGACAAGCTTAGATGTTTCTATGCTTAACTACTGAGATATGTATTCCTCTTGTACTTTCAATTTACTTCAATAAAGCTATTATGATTCCTCCGACCACTCTAATGTGTCACTTCGAATTTTATGGTTATTCTAACTTAGCTAGTAAAAGCCGACCACCATTCCTTCTATGGTTTTCAGAGCAGGCCCTGTCTCTGGTTCCTCCCAACACATGCAAGGGATCTGCTCTCTATGTTACGGGTGATCGGCAGGTCCCCCTTGGTTTGACTTGTCCACGTCTATGTGTGTACAGGTCACGCACCTCACACTCCGACCACATGGCAAACTAGGCCCACACAAACTTTTCGGGATGACATGTCGAGCAAAATGGTACAACTAAATAGAACGTTAACATGTTCTCACTTAGTTACACCAACATAAGTTTTCAAGCTTAAATACATTTTATACAAAGCAAACAAGCTTATGATGATATACAGTTACGTTATTACAAGCTTGCCTGAAGAGGCCCAAGTTTACAATAACACAACTATGTCCTTCTTCTACAGCTCCAAGCCTATTCCATTGGCTGGTCGGGGCGCGCGGCACCTACTACTCACTGCTTCCGATATCCTACTCGAGTCTCGGGGACTCTTGTGCTGGTCAAGCTGAAGGGGATGGCCCCGCCGATGCCTGGCTGGTCAAGATCGCAGGCTTCATTGGCTGGCTTGTAGCTGATGGCATTTCCAGTTGACTTGTCGATGGCGTACCCTGTATAGGTGCTGTCCCACCTCCACAAAGGTTAATGTCGCCAATTATCTTTGACGACAGGTCCAGCTGGGCCATCCGAAGCTCCTCAACCTTGTCTAGGTCTACCTCCTTCGGGTATCTAGCCTCTAGGCGCTTGAGATCGATTAGGGGGTAGTGGGCACGCACCATGCTTAGCACATGTGCACCCGTGTACTCACCCGCCTCCTTCACGAACTCTTAGAACCATCCCCATGCTTTTCTACATCTCTTGACCAGTCCAAGCTAAGTCGTCCTTGGCTCTTCCTCTGTGAGCGCTGGGTCGATAAGGTCGAGGACGGGCAAAATGCCAGTTGCCACTTCCTAGCACTGGATCTTCCATGTATCCCGATCCTCGGTGGTCTCTAGGCATCGTGCCTTCCAACCATCACAATCTTTCATCACGACTTCTAGATGTTTCTTAGCATTGACTTTTAAAACTACAAACCATACAAGACATCAAAATGTAATGGCACGACAAGATAAGGCAGGCAACAGAATGAGAGGTGGTCTAGAACACTTACTTTTTAGTTCCTCCTTCATCTTGGTTGTGCGGTCCTAGAGTTGAGACTGGTTGCGCGCTAGTTTCTCGTTGTCATCCTTCAGGCGACCACACTCTACAGTCACATAGCTATTCTCCTCCTGGAGGCAGGTTACTTTGGCTTCTAAGCCTACACTACAGCTATCACTACCAACAATGCAACAACACGTGTCATGCACTTGCTGTGATAAAATGACAACTTACTTATTTTTTCCTGCTCTTTGTTACTGAGCTGGACAACCAGGTTCTGGTTCTGTGCCTCTTGCTCCATCCTCTCCTGGTCGGCAGCTTCAAGTTGGCAGCGCAAGCGTTCCACCTCAACCGCCATTTCTCTATTGTTGGCCGCGAT
This sequence comes from Miscanthus floridulus, assembly GCF_019320115.1. NCBI lineage: Eukaryota > Viridiplantae > Streptophyta > Magnoliopsida > Poales > Poaceae > Miscanthus > Miscanthus floridulus. Next base: position 189,498,019 of record NC_089587.1, on the reverse strand, counting down.
TCCCTCAATCTGGTCAAAGCACCTCTTTCGGTACTTTGCGGTCTTCATCAAGTCCTGTATATAAACAAGCTAAGTTAGATAGTTCGACTAAATAGTAGGATCAAGTGGTCAAGCCAAACATACCTGTACTTCTATCACCAGATGCTTTGCCACTCGTTCAACTTTTAGGGTCTCTTCGACCTCTAGGATTTCCTCATGCATAACCCATTCGTCGTTCCGCCAGCGCGACACATATACATGTTGTCGTTTGTCTTGGGGACAGCCTAGGATCTCTTCTACTTCATCCTCTTTGGCCTCTTATTCAGGAGGTGGCGCTGGTCTGGAGTCTGTAGTCTCTACGACCACTATGGCTTTCCCACAAGACGTAGCATCGGCAAGCGTGCTCTCTGCCACCTTCGGCCACTGCTCCTCGGCTTGGTCTGGTCCCCTTGGCGCCGAAGTGTCCCCCTCAGCAGGGTTAGTGCTCGAAGCACTTGTACTTGGCTCAGCTCTCTTCTCGACCAGTTGCTCAGGGACTGTCACCTAGCTGCTCGTTTATTGAGGTGCCGTTGGATTTTCTTCCATAGGTTCCTCCATGGCTAGTTGCTGGGCAGTTTTTTCTGCCATTGCTGGTGAAGTTGTACCGCACTCGGCTAGCTGGTCAGGATTTTCGGGGGATGCCAACCTAATATATTAGAGAAAAGTTCAGAAGACATTATTATTCAATACAAATTATAAGCTTACATCAAGGTTACAAATACTTACAGCTTGGAAGCATGGAATGACGTGGCGAAGGAGCATCTCTTCGACCGTGCTTGCTCCACGTGCTCGGTGGGTTCCACCGGGTCTTTTTCCATGACTTGTATTGGCGCCGGGGTTTGGTGCTCAACCCTTCCTCCGCTTGTCCTTTGTGTTGTAGTGGTCGGTGATGCGATCCCTGCTGGCACAGAGGAGCCACCCTGCTTCGTCGACTCCATTTATCTCCTCCTCTTTCAAGGGACGAGTCAGAAGATGTCCGCATCCTCTATTTCATCGTCTAAAAGGGGGAAGATGGCCTGACGACATTTGTTGGCTACCGGCCGCTTGCTAGTAGCCCTGGCCGTTGCCTCCTCCCCAACCCCGAGTACCGCCCAGTCGACGTCTTTGGTCCTAGCACTGGTCTGGGCGGTTGGGCCGGCAACTTGCGACCAATCCACACCAGGGGGTGGAGACACGAACACTGCTGCCCGATCACGACCATTACTCTAGGAAACATAAAGGCGACAACACAGTCAAATTTTGTTACAACATAACTCTACAGGTACAAGGAAGTATCATTTACCTTTGGGGGAGGTCGGGCCAGCTTGAAGGCGTGCTCGATGTCGCTTAACCTGACATAATTGGGATCAGCTAAGTTGAATAGCTCCCCAATCCTGGCCTTGACTTCGATCTTGTCAAGCGCCTCTTTCCTAGTCCTCGTTGGATCTGCGCTCCCCTGATATTCGTATCTAGGATGAACTCTCTTCTGGCAGGGCTGGATCCTTCGGCTGATGAAGTTCCTGACCATGCTTGGACCGTCCAGCTTTCCCCATGGGATCATCTCGAGCAGTTCTGCGATCTGCTCCAAGTGCTCGGGCTTCTCCGACCAGCTGTTCTTCTTCTCCGGAATCAACCCCACGTCGCACAGGGTGATCGTGTTCGGCTCTTTGCGGATGTAGAACCACTTCTTGTACCATTTGTCTAGTGAGGTGTTCTAGGGGTAGTGCAAGTACTGGGCCTTCATACCGTCACGCAGATTGAGGTATACGCCTTCGGCTATCTTTGAGCCACCGCTCCCTTTCTTCTGCAGATAGAACAGATGGCGAAAGAGGTCGAAATGGGGCTGGAAGCCACCATAGGCTTCGCAAAGATGGATGAAGGTGGAGACAAGAAGAATTGAGTTGGGATACAGATTGCAAATCCCAATCTCGTAATACAAGCAGAGCCCCTGAAGGAAAGGGTGCACTGGAACCCCAAAACCCCACTTGAAGAAATCCTCAAAAACCACAATCTCGCCTGGTTGTGGATCGGGGAAGCTTTCTCCTTCCAGCGCATGCCATCCCATGAGTGCCTTGTTGTGGAGCACTCCCATGGTGACAAGGTCTTCGATGGTCTGCTCATTGCTCCTTGACTTCCACCACTCCTTCGCCATGACTCCACCTTTCTTCTGGGCATCTCTCTTTGCCATTAATCTGCCCTTGCTAAAGGGGTGGATGCGGTGGAGGGGGGATTGGTGATGATTTTCGGAGGAATAGGGTTTGTCAAGAGGAAGAAGAAGGTTGCGGCGGCGAATGACAATGGGGATCGGTAAAAAGTAACTTACTAGTTCTATATTATAAATAACCAAGAGCTCTGTCATTTCATCCGCTCAAGATTCTTGGGAGACGTGAGCACGCACCGCAGACGGTTGTTTTCACAACCTCGAGATCTACGCCAATAAACGCGCCCCTTCGTTACCAGTGTACGCACCTCTTCGTTGATAGTGTGAGCGGGCCCACATGGACGCACCTCCATACAGGTGCCAAGCGACTGTTTGCTAGAAAGAGCAAGAAGACAGAGCGATGTGTTATACCCATCTGCTTTTTTGACTAGACGTGTCAGATTGGACTTGATAGAGTAAGGAGATAAATAAATACACCAAATAATAATACAAGCGGTGTTTGTTTTTTCGCTGCATGTCTTGTGCTCAAGGATGGACTAGACCACTGCCATGCTCGGGGACTACCTAGACCACTATTGTGCTTGAGGACTGCTTAGACCACTGCCGTGCTCAGGGACTGCCTAGACCACTACCGTGCTCGGGGACTGCTCCGACCACTGTCGTGCTCGGGGACTGCTACGGCTACTAATGTGCTCGGGGACTGTCCCAACCACTGCTCAGAGATCGCTTTCCTCGGCTACATGTGATTTGTACTCACATACAGTTGAGAGACATTTATTTAGACCTTGCTACAAGGCTCATACTTCGCCTTCTAGCAAGCTCGGGGACTACATTGATACGATGCACCTACTAGTGCATCTCGTATCGCCTGCACGACGATTGGATTCTTAACTTCAATAGAAATTCTTTTTTTAGACCCTGGCACCACGTGCCTGTGTCACCTACTACTAGGCACAGGGACTAAGTGGGCACACTTCACCTTGTGGTGAACGTGTTTATTTAATCGACCCTTATGCTTTGACTAATTGTAAGGATTACTATCATGCTCGGGGACTGTCCCGACCACTGCTCAAACATCGTTTTTCTTGGCTACATGTGATTTGTACTCACATACAGTTGAGAGACATTTATTTAGACCTTGCTACAAGGCTCATACTTCGCCTTCCAGCAAGCCTGGGGACTACATCGGTATGATGCACCTACCGGTGCATCTCGTATTGCCTGTACGACAATTGGGTCCTCAACTTAACTGGGAATTTTTTTATACCCTGGCACCACGTGCCTACGTCACCTACTGCCAGGCTTGGGGACTAAGTGGGCACACTTCACCTTGCAGTAAATGTATTTGCTTTTCGACCACTACACCTCTGATGATCAAGGATGCTACGCTTCAAGATTCACTTACATTTCTTTTCAGAAATACAAGTGGGCACACTTCACAGGATGGAAATCTTTTTCTTTTTGCTTAAGAGCACCATACATTCTTTAGACAACCTACTTCTCTAGCAACAATGGTGGTTAGGGATGTCAAGGACTCAAGCCTTACTTGTCGAAGAAGGTAAAAATGGCGTGTCGCAGCATAATACATGGTGCTCGGGGACTAGCTGTGGGGGTATTAACCCCTATACCCTTACGACTAGGCTTGGGCCGGCCCGGATCAGTGGGTCCGGTCCACCAAAAGACGACACATGGCCCGACCAACCTAATCAAAGTCCCGCGTAAGGAGTTAAGGCAGATTTGGCAATCAAGCAAGATCCTGGTCGGTTAGAATATGAATCCTTATCCGACCACATATGGCAATTGTAACTAGCTAGGATTAGTTTCCAGATCTATAACCCTACCCCCTGGAACATATAAGGTAGGCAGGGGACCCCTCTAAAAAACATCTCTCATTGACATACAGCAATACAATCAGACGCAGGATGTAGGTATTACGCCTTCTTGGCGGCCGAACCTAGATAAAACCTCGTGTCTGTCTTGCGTCACCATCTTGTTTGAGGCTTGCACATTTATCTACCAACAATCTACTACCTTGGGCATACACCTAGGTAGACTGCCGACTATATTTCGTCGACAGTGTTCATCACCAAAACATTTCTTTTCATACCTTTCTTAATTTATTTAATTAATTAGAGGAAATGGTAAACATATATGAAAACTATACCATTTAATCTACAAAAATTACAGTAGATACTACATGCTCTAAGTAGACTACCATAAAAATTTCACACCATTTGAGTAAGTATAACAGCCTACACAAAAATGATAAGGCATAATGGCTTAAAATAGCATAATTAGGAAACCTTAGTGAAAAGTGTCAAGCAATAGATTTCATATTTTTCCTAGCTTCCTTAAGGTACTAAGATACTACCCACCAAGTTTCATGGTCATAGGATTCCTATATAATTTACAAAAATTCACACAATTATCCATCCATGATAAAAGGAAAATCTATAGCTAAAAAACCCTACATGAAATGACTCTCAAATTTTAACCAGAGCTTCTACTAAGCAAGACTAGCTTACCCACAAAATTTCATAATTTTTGGATCACAGAAACTCAAGATATAATTCAAACAAGTTTGCATGCATTTGAAAACACATTTCAAATTCCTATTTAATTCATCAAAAATTTCTACATCATGTGCTCATGTCATATTTTTCTTAAATACTAGACTTCACTATGCTCCTAACAAAATTTGAATCACTCCATTTGGATCTACACATTTGGAGTTACAAAATTCACAAAACAGCACTTAAATCTGCATAATTGAACTAGCCATAGAATAAGCAGTCACTGGTACGTGGGACCTGCGTGTCAGCCGGGCCCATATGTCAGTGAGACAGAACAGGGGAGGCAGCTTCGATGATGTAGAACATGACAAAGCTCGCCGACGGTGAGGACTCTAGTGAAATGGAGGACACCTACATGATCTACGTGATGAGACGCTTCAATCAATGCTACTAGTGGGACCTAGGTTTAACCGGAGGTAGCTCATCACCAGTGATGGTGGCATGGCAGAGCTCCGGCATGAGTTGCCAGCGACGGTAAGCCATGGCTGGCTCAACCGAGCATGGTATGAGCTACAGGAGGTCGCCACGGTGCTATCCCAGCAAAGAGAGGAGGCGGGAAGGTTCCTAGCTACCCCAACCATGGTGGCCTCAACTCTGGTGAGGACACGCTCATGGCGGCAGTGGCTGGAATGGTCAATGCGCCCTTACCAAAGCTCAAACGGCTCAGCTAAGAGGTGGAGGAGGTAGAGGAGAACACAGTGGAGCTATTGATGAGCTGGCCAACGTGTTTTTGCAGCGGTGAGCGAGCTATGTGTTGGCGGAGCTACTCGGCGATGGAGGAGCGGCAGTGCACTGTTGCTGCGAGCGGGTGAAGGCGAAGGAAATGTAAATTGAGCTGACGAACTGGTCGGGCAGGCGCACGGGGGTGGTTCACATCGTGGCCGGCCATGCCAGGACGCCTACGGCGCATGGCTACATGTTCAGGCAATCAGCGATGGGTGGCGCCATGCGTCGGTGATTGTCTGAAACGGTCAGGTACTGTAGCTTTGATTTAGTGAAAATGATCAGCCTAACAGCCAAGATTGACAGTGATTGATCTCTTAAACCATGATGAATTAGTGGAAGCAATGTACATGAAAGTTGTAGAGTTAAGCTAGGGCTCCAACAATTCTTGAGAAATCAACCGCTAATTCTCAATGGATCAAGAGTTGTATCAAGCCAAAGTCGAGTTCATGAAACTGAAACTGCAACAAACACTTAGAAATATTTTCAAGTGTTGAATCAGCTTTCAATTCTGACTTGTGGGTCCTTTTTGAACATGTTGTGCACATTTTCATGACTTGGCTTCTAAACAAAGTTTGTTCCTTATCAAATTTGCTACAACTTTGTTTTAGGTTGCTTAGACATGCAAACATCCTAAGCTACACTTTTTAAATAGTCAAACAAAAGGGCTTTAGGGGTCAAACAAGTCAAACCACTTTTTGAAATCCTATTTAGGCAACATGATCTATAAGAACAATGTTCCAAATGACATTCTAGGTGTCACTAAGTTGTTTAAAGGAATTATTAGCCACACCACACCTTGGTCACACAAGAATCAAGCATCGTATGTACTGAAATAATGAAAAACACATGAAATGTTACAATGTTTCATAGTCATGTTTCACACGTTTCATGACCTTGTTGCATAGTATTAACTAACCATATTTCCCTAAAGTGAGTTGCACATGTTGCACTTAAGTGTTGCACACTTTTCATTTCATACAAGAAACAACACACATGACATATGCAACATGTTGCCATGTTTCATGTGATATAAGCTCATGAATGAATGAATGATGCTCATGTTCATGAAATGCAAGTGCAAATGTGGAAGCCAAACACCTAGGGTGTTACACAAGTAGTGTCTCCAAATCTTTAGAGCATGCACAATGGCCGCAAGCTCTAAATCGTGCATAGGATAGTTAACCTCATGCTTCCTCAACTGACATGAGGCATAAGCAATGACCCTTCCATCTTGCATCAGAACACATCCTAAACCATTCTTTGATGCATCACAAAACACATCAAACGGCTTCTCTATATCCGGTTGCGCCAGAACAGGAGCAGTGGTTAGCAAATTCCGCAAGGTGTAGAAAGCTGCCTCACACTCCTCTGTCCAAATGAACTTATGATCCTTCTGTAGCAAACTTGTCATTGGCTTGGCAATCTTCGAGAAGTCTAGTATAAAATGACGATAGTAACCGGCTAATCTAAGAAAACTCCAAACCTCATGAACTGTGCTTGATGCCTTCCAATCCATAACCTCTTGTACCTTACTAGGATCCACTGAGATTCCATTCTTAGATAACACATGACCGAGAAAAGGAACTGTCTTCAGCCAGAACTCACATTTACTAAACTTAGCATACAGCTGGTGATCTCTGAGTCTAGTCAAGACAATTCTTAGATGCTCTGCATGATCCTGTTCGTTCTTTGAGTATACTAGAATATCATCAATGAACACAATCATGAACTTATCCAACTCTAGCATAAAGACCGAATTCATCAGATACATAAAGTATACAGGAGCATTGATCAAAACAAAGGACATGACAAGATACTCGTACAAACCATATCTGGTGGAGAACGCGGTTTTGGGTATATCTTGTGGTCTAATCTTGATCTGATAGTACCCTGATCTCAAATCTATCTTGGAGAACACCTTAGCTTTTGACAATTGATCAAACAAGATATCAATCCGAGGTAGAGGATACTTGTTTTTAATTGTCACCGCATTCAGTGGCCGATAGTCCACGCACATCCGTAAGGAGTTATCCCTCTTCTTCTTCATGAACAGTGTGGGACATCCCCATTCTGATGAACTTGGATGAATTAAACCCTTAGTCAACAGATCTTGGAGTTGTTTCTTCAACTCGGCTAATTCATTTGGACACATCCGATAAGGCCTTCTTGAGATCGGTGGTGTTCCAGGGATTAACTCAATGGCAAACTCAACATCTCTGTCCGGTGAAAGACTGGGTAACTCATCTGGAAACACGTCCGAAAACTCACACACTACTAGAATCTTGGCTAGAAGAGTAGTTTGGACTGCACAAGTTGTACTGGCCAGATCTATTCTCTAAGGTAAGGTTACTTGAAATGTACCTTCTCCAACAGGTTCCTTGAGAGAAATGCTTCTTCCTCCAACATCAATTACTACTCCCATCTTATTCATCCAGTTCATTCCCATAATCACATCTAGAACTAGTCCTGGCATAACTATCAAGTTAAGCTTATACTGCCTGTCTGCTATACTCAGGGTTACCCTCTTGATTATCTGATTAGTTAACAGATCAGCCCCAGCCAAACTTATCCGATAAGCACATTCCAATTCAACTATCTTTTGCTCATACTTTCTTGCAAATGCTTGACTTATGAATGAATGAGATGATCCAGAATTAAACAAAACGACTGCAGGATGATTGTTGATAGCAAACATACCGGCTATCATGGGCTCTCCTTCCAGGATATCATCAATGGTGGTGTGGTGCACACGAGCTTGGTACTGATTTTGCTGCTTCTTGGGATAGGGGCAAAACTTCGCAAAGTGCCCAGGTTGATTGCAGTTGAAACATGGTCCTCTTACTTGAGTAGCAGCTCTAGATGAACTGCCTTGTCCGATCTTGGCTTGTGGCACCACCATCTTGAATGGCTTCTGATTCCTCTAAGGTTGCTAGGCATTCTGATTCCTCCACTAGGGTGGCCTGAACCTTGCACTAGGGGTAGGCAGACGATACACAGAATGATTTGCCATCGGGGCCCTTGACTGGGACGGACCTGACTCAAAAGCCCTCTTGTGAGTCTTGGAAGTAGCATATACATTGTTGTTCTTTTCTTGCTTTAAGCAGTCACTAACAAAGTCATTGAAACCAGTTCTTGTGTTGGTACCCACGTGCTTCATCATTTTAGGATTCAGACCTCTCTTGAAACTAGCGATCTTTTTGGCATCGATATTCACCATGTCAGAGGCATAGCGACTTAGATTGTTGAATGCATGTAGATACTGTGTCATAGTCTTGGTGCCTTGATTCAGAGCTAGAAATTCTCCAAATTTCATCTCTATCAAACCAGGTGAAATATAAACTCCACGAAAAGCCTCAGTGAATTCCCTCCAAGTAATGTGGGCATTGGGGGGAAAAGTGGTGCGGTGGTGCTTCCACCACATTCCTATAGGGCCTTGTAGCTGATGAGCTGCATACTCAGTTTTCAACACTTCTATCATCCTTAGAACATGAAACTTATCTTCCATGGTGTTTATCCACTCTTTCGCATCCAATGGCTCTGCCGCTTCTTTGAAAATTGGTGGTCTGGTGTCCATAAAGTCCTTAAAACTGCTATGATTATTTGCTTCATGTCCACCTAGGTTTGACCCATGGCGGGTGTTGTCAGCAATATGGTGCAATGCAGCTTCCATGTTCTACTGCATGCCCTCCATGTTGCGTTGACTTCCAAGGAACTGTGTGAAGAATTGTTCTACGGTGTATGGTGGAGGAGGAGGTGGTGGTGGTGGATCACGGTTCTCATTCCTAGCGGCACTGCCACCTACCTCCGTAGCGTCATACATGGTATGGCGAGTGTTTGGCATCTGCATATTTCAGCAACAGTAATTATTAGGCGATGTTGTAGAAATTGCAGGTAAATGAAAAATTATGTCGTACTGAATTCACTGGAGAGAATAAATTCATACAATAAAACAGGGGCACAATAAGTCATTCCAATTAACACAGCATCACTAATTAGATTGCTTAAGCACACACATCGTGTCCATTACAACCAAATTGCCAGCATACATACACTGGACTTTTGACGTTCAGATATCACCACCAACACATCCAAGTTTTCCAACATTACATTAAGGGCTTAGTCTTTCTACTCATGATTACATGCCAGACATGTCAACCATGCAAAAGGTCATCGCAAACGAAACCCTAGTAGCTAGCGCAACAACTACTAGCCTACTCATCATGGTCGCTGTCTAAGTCAGAGATGTCGACATTGTCACTATCCACATCATCGTTGTCATCATCAGCAGGTGCCTCAAGCTATTCAGGCTCCTCATCCTCATCTAGATCCATCTCTGCTGCTCCAGGAGGAACATAAGGGTGGAGCTGGTTATTTAGCTGATGAACCTCCTCATGTAGGTTGTCGTTGTACTCTTCTGCATTGGCCAGCTGCTGCTCCAGCTCAACCTATCGAGCTCTCAGAACATCTTCTACGGACCAAGCTTCATTCCTCTAGTGGAGCACATGGATCAACATGCGCTCAGTGTTCCTGTTGGCAGTGGTCAGATGCTCAACCTGCTCTCTCAGTGCACGTACATCTCCCTCATAGACTCTAGTCCTTTGGGTCGCCTGATCCCTCTGATGAGTCAACTAAGCCATCTCTACATTGAACCTCTCAATCTCGGCATCGTGATCCCTCTGAAGCTGACGTCGGTCATCGCGTGCCTAACCAAGAGCACTAGACACACGTTTTAGGCTACCTTCTACTCCATCGAAAGCCTTCATCACTGCGAACATGGCGCTCATAGCAGGGTTATCATTGTTCTATCCTTCTACTGCACCAATCTCCAGAGATCTTCCTCTTGCTTGTTGCCACGAGTCAGTGGAGGGGTTGACCCTTGGAAAGACTCCAACTATAGTGGCTGCCAACTCCTAAGGAAAACAATCCATGATATCCCTTTGTATCCCAAAGGCTGCCCTGTCAGCTACTTCTTCAGCGGTCCTACTAGTTGACTCATAATGCCAACCAGTCCACTCAGAACCGTCACCTCAGGGATGAACAATGGCCTCCACAGTAACCAAGAGACCTTCCCGCAACTGCTCATTTGTCCAGAAATAGCGGGGCTCCATTCCATCAGTATAGCCTACATAGCTGAGCACTCTCCACAAGAGTGTAGGCATCTCAAACTCTCCAAGAAACATGTGGCGCTGACGGGTACGTGGAGCAAGCTGATGGCGGGGAGCTCTACCTCCGGTGGACTTGTGAGCGGTCTGCTTTGTGCGTGCCATCTATAGCAAATTTTGTTTTATTACTCACGTGAGAACAAGGTTATGTTGTCATTTTTATCAAAATGAGATAATCAACTTATAAGGGGAGGAACAATGCCATGAATGATATGTAACAACATGATGCATGCACATTCCGTACGTTCTCACAAACTTAGGAAAAATAACAATTGCTAGCGGCATAGATGGTGCCGTACAATGGTCTCTCATAAACATAGCTAATACGTACTACACGATAGCGCTATTATGTACCTGCAAAAGATCCACTTTAGCCCAAACCCTAACAGTATGAAAAATATGCACAAAAGCAGTAAGGTAATCTACTCGCTCTACACGCATCCCTAGATACGCGTACAACGGTAGCAACTACCCGAACCATCGTCCTATCGACGGCATCGTCACCATAGGACAGAATTCCCCACACATTGGATACCTTCATACAAACACGCGTATGGCATGTAAATAATCCAGCATCATATAAGCACTTCCCTAGATCGGCAGTGTATCCGATCATGCTCTCACAACTCTCACTTACCGAGGCGTAGAGGCAATGGATCCATACATTACCACTCAAGTGAATGGCACTCATACAATAGCACGCCGTATGAGCAATGAAATAGAAATATGATGCAAAGACCCCCAACTTAATTAAGCCACCTAGAGTCCTTAACTGGGCATAAAGGATATAACCACTGGCACACTCTTAAGTTTTAAATTAGAGGTTGAAACACCTATATACTATAAGTTCGTAATTAGTTTTGTAACACAAAACCCTTTTGTTTTAATTACATGCATGAACAGTAACCTGCTAAACCTTGCTCTGATGCCAGCTGTAACAGAACTGACCAATTATACGAGATTAAGTAAGGAAATCTTCTGCTGAAGCAGATAATTTAGCAAACTTAAGCCCGTACAACCCGGTAGTCCATGAAACCACAAAGGATTTCAAACCAATCGACATACAAACCAAGATCGTACAAGTTTAGCAATTACCATCACATGTTACATAAAGTTCGCAATGACAGTTGGGTACATTGGAGTTTAGAACATAAAGTTATTACAACCCAAGTTCAAACTAAAATAGCGAAAGCAAATAGTTTTAAAGCCACACACACACTTTTGGTTTAGATACAGTGCCAATAGGTAGTCATCTCCAACAAAAGCATCAGATAAGAGATACGAAGTGACCATTGCCCTTGGTCCTAGTTGTCACCCATCGCTGGGTACAGGCAGTTAATGCAATAACCGTAGTACATTTGACCATCTGCAACAACAATGGGAACAACACCCTGAGTACGAGAAGGTACTCAGCTAGACTTACCCATCTAAAACCAAAATAAAGCAACACCAAGGATTATGCAAGGCTTTCTTTAGTAGGCTAGCTGACTTGTTTGTGAAAAGCATAAGCTATCATGAAGAAACCATTTTAAGTACTTTGCATCATCTTTATTATGACCTATCCATCTAGGTAAGCACCTATACTATAGAAATCACTTGATTAACCAATAACATCCAGTTACTAATTTGGATTTAGCATATCCCATACCATCTAGATAACCATCAGTGTTCCATCATAATTACTACGATACTGTAGCTCGAGTCAAGTGCTCACTATCCAGGAGCGATGGCGATTCGAATCAATTCCTAACCAGCTGGTGATTTATTCCTCACACAAACCACAATCACCGATCAAGTGAGCTACAGATCACCAATGACACTTTCCAAGTAGCTGTGGGATAATAGTTAGGGACCGCACTACCCAAGGACTGCCCGACAGCCAGGACGCACCTTGGGCTCACTCTTCACATCCCCGTCATACCCCCTTCAGCACCAGTCTGCCAATCCGAGTTTATCCTAGCTCAAATAGTGTCACTAGCTTCGCGGTCGAAAGGTACTTTATTCAGCAGCTAAATGTGAGGCATGCGTTCAACATGACAAGAGGGACGAGCAACGATCGGTCCTTAATCGACATAGATGGAAAACTAACAGCACCCCAGAACCCTATCTGGTTGCCTCCAACTTTTTCCGTCCGGTCTCCAATTATCCATCACACATGGTTAATTCCAGGATATCATTATTTCCATAGCTAAATTCTTCCAGTAACCACCTATAAATGTCGGTGACCAAAAATCACCAATCGCTACCAGTCTAAGCAAGGCTAAGCAGTTATTCGATCTCGACCTAACAGGGTAAAAAGGTAATAAGGTAGGCAAGGATAGTAATAAATGCATCAATGGTTTCAATCAACTCCTACAACTTAATGCAACAATATATAAACTCATATATATAGAAAGAATTACTTTTATAAAGTAGGAGACTTAGAATGCTCTGGGGCTTGCCTCATTCGAACAAACTAGGGTGATGATCCACGCACTCGGGCAAGTCCTCTCCTTGCTCCTCTTCTTCTGGCACCTCCTGTGCCTAGACTTCTTGTGCATCTGTCCTGGTCTACTCTTCCTGAACTGCTACTAGCAACTCCTCCTGCAATCCTATATGATGCAGATGTATAAGTGCTCATGCATAGGTGCATCGAAGAGATGACATATAATGATCATGATGCATGGAATGTAGATGAACATGTTTAACTTTATTGGACATAGTAGAAGTAAAGCTCTTCTACAAGGTAGCCAACATCATTCAAGAACATGTACTACTATACTACTACTACAACCATTATACTAACATGCCAAGTCACCATAGCAATCTAAGATGCTTCAAAGATACACCAAAGCAAACATTATTAACTAATCATGCATTAAGGAAGATTAGTTTATTTCATTTTAAACTAGGGCTACAACAGCAATATATATTTCTGGTGCTCATAAAAATCTAAGAAAATTACAGTAGCATAGTACTACTCTAAGTAGACTACCATAAAATTTTCATGGCATTTGGATAAGTAAAATAGCCTACACAAAAATGACAAGCGATGGCATAAATATGAGCATGAAAATACTTTGTATTATGAAAAGTATCAAACAACAAATTTAATATTTTTCCTATGTTCTACACAGTAAACAATCACTACACAAAAATTATCATACACATGTTTTATACAATTTTTGCTCTCTATTAAAATAACAAAAATCATCAATTAAAGGCACTTGAACTACACATCAATATTTCTCTATAGAACATGCATGACATATATTTTTCCTACAAAGTACATCACTAAAGGAGATTAACAAAACTAGAACCATATTTTTCTGATGTATATTCTATTTATTAGACATTTTCTAAGAAATTGGCATTTATTCAATTGAAATAAAGCTACACAAAAAAGTATCACAAATTTGGCATGCAATATTTTTAACAGATAGATCTAGTCACAAGAAACCTAGCAAAACTTATTTCAACAAATTTGAAGCTATTTTGAGCAAGTTATGAATTTCCAAAGCATTTAAACAAAATATGTAAATCATTTCTTTTATTCTTTCTGAAAACCTGGTTCAAAAATGCTAGATCCACCTGGATCTGAACATAGACACACACACAGAGCGATAGACAGGTGGGCTCTCCATGTCAGGCAAGCCCCACCTGGCAGCCACACAGGACAGAGGAGGCGGTAGACCACCGAGATCTCACCGATGGCGAGGTCTCCGGCCCGATGAAGGTGACCAGCGTGCTCCCCACCCTTGTGCGAACCCAACGGTGCTCGTGGCATGGGCCAAGGAGCTCGGGAAGCTGGCCACTACCATGCATGGCGGAGTGGTGGCGCGGGTCATCACTGGTGAGGCGTCCCTGGCCATGGCATGGTGAGAGGAGGTGCTTGGGAGACTCAGTGATGTGGTGCGGTGCTTGTGTGCGAGAAAGGGAGGAGGGAGAGGAAGCGGAGCAGGGCTGTCCATGCGGAGCCAAGCTCCAGTGAGGAGGAGCTCACTTCGGCGAGGGATTCCCAGCCAGTGAAGGCTTACCACGGTGAACTGATGCAAGCACAGGGTGCGTGAGGTGGAGGCGGAGCTCAAGGCGAGACGGAGCTAGCTCAGGCGAACTGGAGTGGCCGGAACATCCAACTCCGGCAAGGAAGCTGGTGCGGGCAGTGGCGAGCACGTGCGCTGCTACTACTGTCTGAGCAAGAGGCAGGGGGGTTGGAGTGAGGTGCTAGGGTGTGGCTAGTTGGGGCCTTGAAGGCAGCGTGGCCAGTCGGGATGCGTGTCCCCACACTCCTCGATGGTCAGGCCAGGGCCCGTGCCACCTGCTCTCACCACCACTTGATGGACATCATCATCGTGCCAGGCATGGTGTCGATTATTGATGACGCTGCGAGTGTCATGGTTCAGCCTGAGCCATTCACGCATAGGTGGTCGATATGGAGTGGGCGTCAGGTCAGGCTATGGTGCAGCCGTGGCCTCCTGCCCCACGCCCAGTAACTGTAGTGGTGAGTGGATAGAGCAATTTGACTAGTGTGGCCCCATTCCCCTGGTAGGGCAAGAGGCCACGCCCGGTGTCACGATGCGGAGCTCTTTGCCTGTTGAACAGTGGCGGTTTCCACTAGCGCCCAGAGGTTCTGATAGATTGCCTGTTCCTAGGGGTCGACAGGCTCGGGAAGACCATGCAAAAGCATCGCTGCAGCAATGATGTTCTGGCCAGCCCGAGCAAACTATGGGGGATCATTCCCTCCGTCCAAGATGTTACGCTAGACCTAGCGAGCGTGACCCTGAGTGTCGCTCACCGGGTTACACGCATGTGGCACAGCATGCTACACCGAGCGCACCAGCGTAGATGTCGGCTAACTCTGCCGCCTTTGTTGTAACTCCTCACCATGCTCCTGTGCACGCGTGAGGGCCTTTGCATGAGGGTTCAGAGGGGTGTGAGTCTATAGAGATTCCGCTACCATCGGTGGCTGTCCTAGGGCGTCTGCCATAGCATACTCCCAGGACAGAGGGTGGCCAGGTGCCATGACATCGCCAATGCTAGAGCCATCGCTTTCGAACCCGTCATCTATGAGGCCGTGAAAGGAGGCGGGAGCGTAGCCCGCCATCCCTGCAAATTTGATGTGAGAGGGGGCGACGTCAGCATCCTTCGGAGCCCCCTCATGTACATGTCCCCGGGGGACACGAAGCCATAGGGGAACCGGTCGCATGGTGGTCATAGTGGGGACAATAGGGTCCCTCAGAGAGTCGGTGGAAGGTGTTAAATAATGAGTAAAGAACAACATATATGTTACTCACCGTGGAGTTTGAGCCCAGGATGGGCTCAAGATGAAGCATGAGGGTTTTGACGTTGAGGTCATCGGGTGGCCAGAGGCCGATGGAGGGCGCTCCTCCTCTAGTGGATGTAGGGATGAGTGCCCCCTCACGGAGGCGGAGTACACCAAGCCAGTCAGCGATGAAGTCTAGACTCCCAAAGAGGAAGGTCTGTAGTGGCACGAAGACGGGAGGAACCACATCCCAACAGGTGGGAGCATGGGGAACTCTAGCGAGCCAAAGCAAATTGTATCGCTCGAGCCCGCCATGACGAAGATGGTGGAAAGGTGGGCCATCCGATGACCAAAAGCATGAATGCACGACATCTTCCCCACGGATGGCGCTAACTGTCGGTGCGAAAAGTGACCAATAAGTAAATATTTGTAGTTTTGCCGTGCGTTGTGATCAGATGTGGCCTAACACTCAATGACACAGGATTTATACTGATTCAGGCAACGTGCCATATGTCCAGTTTTAGTCGGTCGGTGACTTTATTCCTGAGCCCAGGTACTCGAA
Source organism: Miscanthus floridulus (assembly GCF_019320115.1). Classification (NCBI taxonomy): domain Eukaryota; kingdom Viridiplantae; phylum Streptophyta; class Magnoliopsida; order Poales; family Poaceae; genus Miscanthus; species Miscanthus floridulus. The sequence continues at coordinate 189,481,596 of NC_089587.1, read as the reverse complement.
GTTTGCTGTGGGGTTACAAACGAGTAGAAATAAGAAGGGGGTGTTAAAGGCCCGGTTGGACTCTGAACCGAAGGACTAAGAGTGATGGAGGCTCTAACATGCGCTAAGTATTGGAGCGTATGCTCTGTGTATATTTAGAGTTCTAGAGTTATTGAGCTATTTTAGTTCTCAGGTCCTCGAGTGCTCGAATCGTCTAGCTTGTCTTTTTTTAGGAGAGCCAGAGAGCTTTTTAGGGAGAGCTCATCCCCTTTTTATAGTCGAAGGGGATGGCCTTACAAGTTAGAGAAAGAGAGAGAATGTATACGTGTGCTACCTAGTCTTGTTGCCCACGCTGTCGGGTACGAGACGGTCGTCGGTGCCACAATACTATTTTATGTCCAGATGCATGTGGTAGGCTCTATTGTGTTTGCCTGGTATGGCAAACGTCGGCGCCTATAATACTATTTGTGTTTTGACACGCTTGGAAGGTTGCATAGTGCCCATCTGGCATGGCCTGGTAGCACCGTCCAGCAGGTGCGTAGGGTATGACAGGGTACGGTCCTCGGTATTGCAGTTTGACTTGAGCGTCTTACCTTATCTGCTCCGCCTGATCCCTGGGCCCTCACCGAGCGGGCGTCCCCGGTCGGCCGTTCCTAGTCGGCCCCGACTGAGTCGAATGGGGAAGAGCCGCGAGCAGAGGTCCGGCGTATCCCCGGTTAAAAAAGGAGGTTGGAGTCGGACTGTGTCCCCACCTTAGCCAGACCTTCTAGTCGGGACCGGATCGTTCTCCTGGCCCGTCATTATGTATCTGGGCCGGCCCCGGAGGCGCGCGTTGTCGCTACGCCATCTGTTGGGCCGAATTTTTACAGGAAAGTGGATCCATTGGGGACCCCGGGTTTATAAACCCGACAGAACCGCTGGAGATGCTCTTAGAAGTCTTATCCCCCACGTCGTTACCAAGCATTCAAAATTAGCACAGATAGTGGTTTCGCAAAGGAGCATAGTGTCCTGCAGCGGAATCAATGCCTGATCTAACACAAAAGCTCAAGCTCCCATACCAACACGCGTTGTGACGAAGAGAACAAGATGCACTCATAGTTTCAAACGGCTTGTTCGCTGGTTGGATTCTGGGCTGATTTGGGCTGGCTGGTGCTGATTTGTTGTGAGAGGAAAACACTGTTGGCTGGCTGGTTTGGGCTGGCTGAAACCAACAAGCGAACATGCTGAAAGTTGGATGAATTGACGTTTCAAAAGAGAAAGACAGTGATGGTCTTGGGTTCTTGCATTGGGGAAGCTCTAAGGCGGTGTGTTATTCCTGAAAAGAAAAGACTTTTGTATGAGTTAATATGTCATCTTTCTCATATTTATGTAAATCTATGTTCGTTGAAAAATAGAGTGAATGCGCCTTATTTACTTATTTATTTATTTATAATTCACATGTAAGATTTCGCTAGTAAATATAAAAGAGCTTGCACTAATTTCTTACAAATTAATTAACAAGGTTGCCATATGTTTTTAATAGTTTTTTTTTACTATATAGCCGATTAATCATGTATGCACAACGGTTCATGAATAATAGTATTTGCTATTTATCTAAAAAAAACGAAAAGCAGTGTTGGTCATCTATCACTAGGAGCAACATTTGTACCTGTCAGATCAAATTTGGGCAAAGAAAATTTTCCTTGAACTAGATTTCTTGGTTGGAACGTTGGAACATGGTCATATGATTTAAGTCTCCACTCAGCATATATTTTCCCATTCTTTTAATGATAAACGACGGTTTGTTTATAAATTCATAAATAGTTAGGTGTCTGTTGTGACTTCATCAATATTATACCACTAGGTATGCGTTGCAGCGGGAGTTAAAGGATTGTTATAGGATAACATAATTGTCATGGGATAACATGTACAGTGATCAACAAAATTTCAAGGCAATAGGATCATGAAAATTTTTGTTCCTGTGAGATATCAATGGATGCACACCATCGATGCAATGACCCTCCTGTTGTCACATCGTCTCAGGCTCCTCTCTGCAATGCGCATACTCTGTTTCTCCTGCACCATCGATGCGGATTGCATCAAATATAGCACTCAGGCTCCTTTCAATGCTTACACTCTGTTTCTCCTGAACCATCGATGCGCATTGCATCAAAGATGGCACAAAAGACCGACAATACAAGGAAGCGGTTTGCCCTACCCCAAGAATATGTGTGGCCAAGAACTTGTTTCAACTGAACTTTGACAAATAAGACCAAAACATAGTAACAAACCAATGATGAATCCATGATTAATGATAGCCATAAAATTCATGTTGCTGCCCCTCAACATGAACTCGTTGAAATGCTTTCCCTTAGCCCCGTTAGCTTCGCTGAAAAAACAAGCCGAAACACTGTTCCGGCTGATTTGTTGTGAGAGAAAAACACTGTTCCGGTTAAAAAAAACAAGCTGGAAAAGACGGATTACAAGAGAAGCGAACAGACCTAAGCTCACTATTCACTTATTGCAGATGTGCCAAAACATATCTAAATGACACTGCAAATTTGTAGTTAACTAAGTTATCTACTCGTGCCCAACACAAATATGCACTGGCCTTTCCACTTGTGTTCACAAAAACTCCAGTATGCATCCCTTAAACTTCTATAGAAATCATGTAGCGTCGCTACTGTGCTACAGTGCGGCCAGCGGACGGCTTCAGGCGTGCAGCGGCCAGCGGGGTGCTGCTGTCATTGTCGGCAAGCGTGGTCCTGCTGTCGTCGTCGGCCAACGGTCCCTGCCTCTCTGCTGCTGCTAACAATGTGATGGGAAGGTCTTAACTGACCTGAAGGAAGGCTTCAAATTGAAGAAAAGTTAACAGTAATTAACACAACCATATCAAACTGAAATATTTTACCTAAAATTATCCTGTTTTACTGCCCAATAAACCTCGCTCAATAATATTTTTTCATGTAAATTGACATAATTCATAGTTGTTATCATATTTTCGTGACTCCAAGGCAATGACACACAATTCTCTTAATCTCTTCTCTAAGCATGAGGAATCTCTAAATATAAATCCAATCAATTTAATGCCCAATAATATTTTAGTCAGATCATGAAACGAATCCTGTAAGGCCCATGTACATACGACAAATGTGTGATAACAGTTACAAGTTTTCAGATCCTAGAAAAGTTAATCTTCACCTATCATGATGCAAATTAAATTCAGATGCGCAAATGGCTCAACCACACTGACTACATGCTACGTATCAAGGGCATATCTCCAGCGCTCCATGGTCCAAAATATTATCTAAATTATTTCTTGCAAAGGTACAGAGGATGTCCAAAATTCAGATAAACTTATGGAGCAAATGTGCAGCAATAGTACTTCACCTAGAAGAGTTTGGATGTTCCGGTCTTCTTTCTGCAGACCCTGAGCCAAACCGTAACTCTGAGCTGCTATGTGCTACAGGACCTAACAGAACAAGAAGCATTTGTTACCTATTTGAAATAACTGAAATTTATGCAAGTTCATGTGTCTACCTTTATTGTTGTTGACGTTGTTGGAGCCTTTTCTGCTACAAATATTTTTTTTGGAAGGGACAAACAAAATCAAGTTCTGAATAGCAGCAGTGGTGGCTGGGAGACGATGTGCTGTGCTGTATGCATATGCATCGAAAATCTGGTGATTGGGCTATCAACTACCTCAAAGTTTGTTAGCACCGGCTCAGCGCTGTGGAGGCGGTGAAGAGGAACAGGAGGCGTAGCCAGGGCAGATCCGTCTGGCATGGCGATGGTGGTCCTAGCCGCGGCGCTGGTCGTTGTTAGGGTCGGCGTGACGAAGGGTCATCGTCCGCGCCGCCTAGCTGACAAGCTAGGCTGTAATCGGCCAGCCACAGCTCGGGGTTGGTCTCGCCGCTGTACTTTGCGAGGTTGACCGGTTGCCGAAACCGGACCGGGAAGTGAGCGGCGCGGATGGCCTTGCTGAAGGCTCCAGGGCCAGGTGGCCCAGGAGAAGGACTGCGGTCCTCCTCACTGTCGTAGCGACCACCTCGGTGCGGGTGGTAGCCTCGGGCGGGTCCATCGTTGTCGTGGCGCCGTCGCCTGCTGACCACATCACGGTCGCCTTTCGCCTCGCGCCGGTCGCCGAGGCGGTCGTGCACCGAGGGAGCCCTGTTGGCTATCGGTGCCCGAGCGGGCTCGGGACGAACCGAGGCCTCTCTATCCTGCCGGGACGGTGCCGTGGGTAGTTCCGAGGCGCCTCCGCGCCGTCGAGAGGCGGAACTTTCAGCTTGCTGTACCACGGCGGTCTCGAGGAGGTCCCGGAGCTCGCCGCGGACCCGTCGCCCCTCCGAGGTAGAGGGCTCAGGCATCGTTCGGAGTAACATCGCCGCTGCCGCGACGTTCTGGCTAGCGCGATGGAAGATATGGGGTTGCTCGTCCCCTTCGTCGTTGTTGATGCGGCGGTTGATGTCGCGAGCCCTCCGCCGGGCTGGTCCGCCATCACTGCGACTCCGCTGCTCTTGCTCGAGAGTGTCTCGGAGCTGCTGCAGAAGGAGTCGGTCTTGTTCGACCTTGGCCTGAAGCTCACAGAGCTGTTCCAGGTCCAGGCGTCGAAGTTCTTCGGGGGCAAGGTTCTCGTTCCGCGCTGCCCGGGGCTCGACGCGTGGAGGTGTGGTGCCGCCCGCCCCCTCCGGGGGTGGGGAGCGAGAACCTACCCCTTCGTCCTCATCGCCCGTGCTTGGCATCCCGAGCTCGACGTGGAAGCACTCACGAGTGGGGTCATAAGTGCCTTCGTCATTAGAGTCGGAGTAGCCGAAGCAGTAGTCGCTCGCGGCCAGGAAGCAGCGCATGGCTTCAGGGTCGTGAAGCCTAGAGAAGTTCGCTCCGGCCCACGCCTCGTCCTCCTCCGATGAGTCGGCATGGGTGTGGGTCGAAGTAGCGGCGTCGAGATCGAGGGCAAAATGTTGGTGGCGTCCTGAGGGCTCCGCGTGAGCGAAAGCGTAGGCGGAAGCATAGGCAACGACGGCATTACTCAACCCGAAGGGGTACGGGGATGGTGCCATCGCTGGGCTTCGCTCCGCCGGAGTCGACTCCTCAGGAAGTGGCGGGGCATAGCTTGATGATGGGGTGTCGCTGCGCACCACCGATGTCTTTCCCTTGCCCAGGCTTAGGCTGGATAGGTCCCCAACCAGGGACTGTGTACCAACAGCCGGGCATGGGGTACCGGCGGAGCGCAGTGCGACGCCCTGAGCTTGCGCGGTGTCGGGGTGGTCCCACCCACGTCGTGCCTGGCGAGCGTGACGAGAGCAGCGGCCCGAGCGCCGCCTGCACCTGGGCTGCTGGTGCGTGGTGTTGTCGTTGGTCGGTGGGGCTTTGGGTGTGAGGAGTACCATATCGTACTCACATCCTAGAGACATGAACTCTAGGCTCCCGAACCAGATTACCATGCCGAGACGCAGTGGTCGCACCGGGTCTGCCATCCGAAACTCGTTGGGATGACAAAGCTGACACGCAGTATGCCCCCTACCTTGCGTGCCAACTGTCGGAGTTTTGGGTCCGACGGATCCTCAACCAACTAGTGAAAGTGTGCTGCGTGCCCCTAATCCCGGATGGTGATGCAAAGAGACACAAGTTTTATACTGGTTCAGACAATAGGTGCCCTATGTCCAGTCTGAGAGAGCGATCTTGTATTCCTTGCACCGAGGTGCTTGTAGTAGGGGTTTACAAGCTGGGCGAGAGAGGGAGCAAGTCCTGGGTCTCTGCGTGGAGCGGCGTGGATTGCTTGAGATGTTGATCTCTTGCGGTGAGGAAGTGAACGTGTGTTACAGAGCATAGTGCGTTGCTTGTCGTGTGTGTGTCTGTGTGTGTTCGTCTGTGCCTACGTCCGTCTGTCTGTGCGTGCGTGTTTGTCTATCTCTCCCTAGAAGCGGCCCCGGTCACTCCTTTTTATAGTCGAAGGGAGGCATGGGGGTGGTACACGGATTCGCTATGTGGCATTTGTGAGCAGAGGCGGCATGTCCGAGCCCTGTAGCTTTGTCACTGTGGCGGCATGGTCGATGGAGCGGTCTTGTCCTCGGTGTACTGGAGCGACGCGCTGGTCACGCCCGATCTTGTGCGACGTGGGAGCTCCTATGATGGCTTGATGCAGGGCATGGCTGTAACACCTCTGGTGTTTTGACCTAGCACTAAAACTTGACATGACATCATATGCATTGCAAAGCATTCAAAAAGTAGAAAATTTTGAATGCATTCACTAAATAAGCTTTATTTCATAATGTTGTTATTTTATGTGATGTGATTCAAAACCCTAAATAAAGATCATGACCACAAGGGTCAAATTTCATGTGATCATGTGAGGCCATGTGTCATTTGACTCAAATAACCCTAATGGGCCATGTTACTGGTCAAAAATCAAAAGTTAAAGTAAAAGGTAAACAAATCAAATTTGAATTCAAATTCAAATCATAAAAGTCATTTTTGCTCCTTTTGACTAATTCAAAATCCACTTGGAATTTGGGGTTGAGGCAAAAAGCAAAGTTGAAGATTATTTTATAAGGATCAACTTTGGTATTCAAAGTTTTTAAAGTTTACATATAAAATTTGGAGTAATTTTGAAATGATTCAAATACTCAAATGCACCCCAAATTCAAATTTCAAAATGGAGGTAGAATTTGAAAATATTCCTTGAAGCAAAGTTGTAGAGTTTGAAAAGTTGAGCAACTTTCATTTTTGGAGATTTTCAACTTCTTTAGAAAATTTGTGAGTAATTTGCAAATTTAACGTAGTGGCAATTCTGTAAATACTTCAAAATTGAAAATCAGCCGAGCGCCACCTCTCTGCTTGCCGCCGGCGCCACGCAGTTGTCGCTGCCGATCGATTTGCGCCGCTTCCTCATGCGTTGACACACAGTCGGCACTGTGGCGAGCTCGTTCATGCGCTGTCGACGCCGGATGTCCCCTTCCCGTCTATAAATAGCAGCAACCGCCGCCGTCGTCTCTCGTTTTTCCTCTTTGCTCTGCTCCGCCACTCGCCGTAGCCGCCGTCGACCCCTTCCAGTCGTGCCTAGCAACACCAGCATGATCGCCGTGACCTAGCGCTCCTCATAGGCTTGCTCGCGTCATTTGGGTTGGCTGGAATCGCCCAGCGCAGCACGTCTTCCCCGTTACCGGCCGGAGTTCCGCCACAACTGACCTCACCGTGGCTAGGCTGCTCCAGACCATCTCCGTCTTCACCAAACGCACCGGCGTGATCGTGGTGAGCTCCTGAGCGTGATGCTCGCTTCGCTTTAGTCTCTACTGCTTCGTTGCCGGGATTACTCCGTGCGCCGCCATGCCCGCGTCGCCATGGCCGGCGTGGAGCTTCCTCCGGTGCGCCTGCTGCCGTTCTAAGGACTAGGATGGATTCGTAGGATGGTGTAGATCATTTAGGTGCGGTCTGCCTCGCCAGAGCATCGTCGTCGACACGTTTTGGGCCGGCCAGTGATGGCAGCGCCGCCGTGTCCTGTTATGTGTCACTGACGAGTGGGGTTGGGTTGTCAGTGAGATAGAAAGAGAAGAACAGTAAGGTTTTGATATTTTCTAATTTTGAATAGTGCTGAATCTTTGGAAATTTCTAGGAAAATAATCATAGCTCTAAAAATTCTAAAAATTTGTGTGTAGCTTCTGTACATGTTCTAGTATGGTTTAAAAATATGAAACTTGAAGTTTGAATAAATTTTTAATGTTCAAATATTCAGTTCATTAATTGATAAATGCAATTTCTATGATTTTTGTAGGCCACTATATAATTCCAAAAATTATGAAATTTGTTTTGGTACACTAATTTGTGATGAGGAAGCTTACATAAAATTTTTAGGTCATTTGGAACAAGTTCATTTTTGGGCTTATTTCCAAATTAATTCAAAAATAAATAAAAGCAAACCCTAAGGGCTTGTTTGGCACGGCTCCTCCCGAGGGGCTCCTCCGGAGGAGCCGGAGCCGTTTTGGAGGAGCCACAAATTGTGGCTCCTCCAAAACGGCTCCGGCTCCTCTGTTTTTTACTGAAAAACGGCTCCTCCAAGAAAACGTTTGGCAGGGCTCCTCTGGAGGAGCTGGAGCCGGAGCCGGAGAGGAGCCCTGCCAAACAAGCCCTAAGTGTTAGATTAGTGTTTGATCTTGTTTTGGTCATGTTTTGTGACTAGTAGGGTTTCAAGATTAGTTTGGTCAAGTCACATGTATGATCCTTGATGGTAGATTTACAAGTTGGTTTTGTTGGCTTGCAACTGTATCGTGAAGAACAGTTGTATTCGAAGTGTTGTTATATTTCATGTACCATGACAGCATCATGTTTACATTATCATCATGTTAAAGCATATGTTATCATTTTGTGTAGAATCTGAGAGTGAAACGATTCTAGTTAAACAAGTTCTAGAAGAATCCCCGATTGTCACGGGATTCGATAATTGTGGTACTAATCCGGAACCTGAGATCATCAACGAAGGCAAGCCCAGTTTATGCATTAAACCCTTACCTTGTTTACTTTGAAAAGTTTATCACCTATGTTACCTATTGCATTAAGTTGATTAATTCAAATGTTACCTACTTGATGCATTGCCTACCTTGTTAATTGTTTACCATCCTTGAAGATGATTTTATTTACAAAGGCGTAGAATGCTTAGTATGCTTTATGGTAGGCTTTCAAAGTAAAAGTTTCGATACAATCAAAGATGGCATACTGGCCAAAGAAAGAAAGAAGATAGAATAAACTAGAGACTAGTCGGGTGACTTATCTTGAATGTTGGGTAATGTTGCCGACTATGTCACTTAAAGGCCACTCATTGTGGATCTTCTGAACGAGCAACTTTGTAGTACTGGTCACATACTCCGGTAAGCCTACTTCGGCTAATCCGATACTAAGACGAATGCCCATGCACTAGGAGTGGAGAGATGGCGGGAGTAGCGTGTACCCTCGTGGCTGGAATGTGGCCGGATTTGAGGTGTGCTGTGCTCTCGGGTGGCGTGGAGACAACTTAGTATAGGAAGATCCGGTAGCGAGATTGATATATGCAAGATTAAGTTCTACATATGTCATGTGATAAGGAATCCCCAGCTGGGACTTGAATCAATTCGAATTGCTGGTGCTCCACGGATATGGAGACTCGATTCATTACAGAAGCAATACAGGACTGGTGAATTACTAAAACATGAGAAAAAGAATGGAATGAGATGATTGGGATATGGGAAAGGTACACTTAGTTTAAGATAATGAACAAAAAGGACTTGGAGTAAAACTTGAAAATAGGATGAAGAATAGTAAGCTTTTGGCAAAGAACTTTTGAATCTTGCTACATCCTTACCTTGTCCCAACACCTGCATCTTTAAAGTCTTTCACCCCCTATTACGTCGGGATAGTCTTGTTGAGTACTTTTGTACTCAGGGTTTGTTAACCCTTGTTGCAGGTGAGTTGCATGCGCAGGCTTGTTTTGGTCCCTGCTGCATGTCTGTGTTTGAAGTCGATGACGATGAGGAGTGATGAATGGCCTTTGGACAAGGCACTAGTTTGTTTGATAAATAATGTTAATGTAATATTATCCCGCTACTATGGTTGTATGACACTTATGGTATTGCAAGTTTGAAAACAACTGGTTTGTAAACTATGTTATCTTAAGACTTCCGCTATCTTTACTCTGATGTATATATTTGGATAAACTGTTGTAATCTGCAATGTCTGTGATTGGGATCCTGTTTGAAAAGAGAATCGTGGATGATTCGGGTTTTCCCGAGGACACCCGATAGACCTGTTGAGTTGTTGGGAACTCATGTACGCTATCTGAGGTCTGTTAGGATAACGATAGGTGCATGTGGGCCTGATTTCTTAGGAGGTTCTACCACAGCTGGTATCGGAGCAGTTCCCATCTAAGATCATTGTAGGTTACTTTGAAAAACCTTCAAATTGATTTGGATCAAAGAAAGTAAACTTGATATTTTAAAGTTCAAATTTCTTTCTTCTTACCTTTGATCTAGACTCAATTCTATCTTATTTAAAAGTTCATGGCAGATAATATGATTAGGTTTGTCCTATGTATTAAAAATCTAGTACTTATGATTGTATAAATCTTTTGTACCTAGATTCGTAAGATCGATTCATGCATCATTCTTGAGCACCTTGCATAATAATTCCCCTTAATAATGGTTGGGTAAGAAATGTCAATCCCATTCTTGCTAACCTCCATTATCCTCAAGCTATTCTTAAAGTCCTACCTTAAATCCTACAGGCTATGGCAAAGACCAAGGTAACTGCACGCAAGTCCACCGGACCTCATGGAGTCCCTCGTCACCAGTTGGCACCACGAAACCATGAGCTTGGTGAAGGAAGTTCCAAGAAACTAGGAGATGAAGGATCTTCAAGCAACCCCACCAACATCGAGAACCTTACCAAGGAGCTCAACACTCTTCGTCGAGCTCATGCCAAAGATCAAGAAGAGCTGGCGAAAATGCAAAGGGGCATCACCATGACCATGGAGCTATGGAATGAAGCCTAGACATGAGAGGAAGCGGCCAATGAATGCGTCCATGAGTTGGAGTTCTACGTAGAAGACCTGGAGATGGACAATGCCATTCTTCATGAGAATGTCCACATGCTGTACGCTCAACTTCATCCTCCTCATGGGGATGGTGAAGTTACAGATGAAGAAATGATTGTAGATCCAGGAGAAGTCGAGAATGATGAAGAGGAGGATCCTGAGGAGTTAGTGTACTTCTCAGATGAAGATGAGGTTTCGTCCGGTATGGGCACGGACACCGATGATTGAGAGCATGGAGTAGTAATAGTTCCTTTACTGCTTTCCTAGTAAACCAGGGTTGTCTTGTGGGATACAAGACATGTAATTTACATAAGTAACCCTATGTAGCATGAAACCTTTTAAATGCTTTCAATAAAGAATAATGTAAGTAAATGTGTTTCTCTAACAGATGCCTCGTCCTATCACCCGAGCTGGTGCTAGTGGCTCGTATGACGATGATGAATACCCAAATCCTCCACCAATGCCTTTGACTATGGTGGATGCCATCGCCGCACTCGTTAATGCAACGGTAGAGAATGCTAGGTTGTTAAGGGAATTGGCGCAAAACCAACAGGCACCATACCCTAATCGTGGCTGTTGTAATAATGGAAATGACGAGTCAACCTATGTTGATTTTACTGACACACATCCACCTGTGTTCTCTAAGGTAGAAGAACCTTTAGAAGCAGACGATTAGCTTAGGACAATAGAGCAAAAGTTTGAGCTGATTCACTATACCGAGGTTCAGAAACCAAGGTTTGTGGCACAGCAACTCCGAGGAGCTGCTGGTGCCTGGTGGGCAAATTTGGTAGCAGTACAGCTCGCTGGTCACCAAATCACCTGGAGGGAGTTTAAGGATGCCTTCAGGGCACACTATATTCTAGATGGGGTAATGACCATGAAGTTAGAAGAGTTCTTGGCTCTTAAACAAGGGGAGCACCCGGTGATGCACTATGTTGGGTGCTTCAATCACCTGTCGCAGTATGCTATAGAGTATGTGAATACTGACAGGAAGAAGAAGAATCATTTTCTTAGAGGCCTGAACACTAAACTTTAGACCATGATGGCAACTTGTGGTAACACAACTTATCATGAGACAATCAACATTGCTATCGCTTCAGAGGAGAATTACCGCCGACACAAGGAGGCAAAGAAAAAGAAAATATCTGCTTTCGGATTGTCGAGTGGAAAGCGTCAAAAGATAGTCTACCATCCTCAGAATCATGACCGTACGCCATTCCGCCCACAACAAGGCCAAGGTAGGCAGCAAATCTTTATTCGCCCTGCAACTAATACGCATTATCCTCATCAAGCACCGCAGTAGCAAAATAATACAAATAATGCAAACCACAATGCTACTCCCCAGAATCATAATTATCCATGCTATAATTGTGGTAAACCCAGACATTTTTCCTGAGAATGTCCGTATCCTAGGAAGAACAATTCTGATGCACCTAAAGCCCCTGTTGCTCAAGCTCAGAATTAGTACAAGGGCAATGCTTAGAACGGTCAGAAGGGTTAGGCTGAGAAGAAAACTAGAAGGGTCTTCTATACTCAGGTGGAATCCATCCCAGAAGGAGAACTAGTAATGATGGGTATGTTTCCCATTGTTGACTATGGCACTTGTGCTAGCACAACCAGACATTGAAAAGCCTTTTGATATATTTTGTGATGCATCGGGAATAGGTTTGGGATATGTGCTTATGCAAGAAGGAAGAGTTATTGCATATGCTTCTTGGCAATTGAGAAAACATGAAGTCAACTACCCTACACATGATTTAGAACTTACAGCAGTTGTTCATGCATTAAAGATATGGAGACACTATTTGTTGGGCAATGTATGTCATATATATACTGACCACAAGAGTCTCAAGTATATCTTTACCCAACCAGAGCTGAACATGAGACAAAGAAGATGGTTAGAGCTAATTAAGGACTACAATTTAGAAGTGCATTACCATCCAGGTAAAGCTAATGTAGTGGCCGATGCACTTAGTCGAAAGTCTCATTGCAACACTATGGAAGCATTGTTGGAAGATGGATTCAACTTGTTACATCCTGCTGTACTACACAATATCACGATCAGTTGTTCACTTCAGAGCAAAATCATAGAGCTATAGCAGACAGATGTAGGAATAAGTCACATCAAGAGAAAAATGCAAGAGCAGGAAACCAAACATTTTAGATTGGATGAAAGAGGTGTATTATGGTTTGAGGACCGACTTATGGTACCAAAAGACCGTGAGCTAAGGAATCAAATTTTAGATGAAGCTCACTCGTCCAAATTGTCTATCCATCCGAGTAGTAGTAAGATGTATCAAGATTTGAAAACCCATTTTTGGTGGACTAAGATGAAGAAAGAGATCGCAGCCTATGTTGCTAGGTGTGATAACTGCAGTAGAGTAAAAGCTGTCTATATGAAATCTGCCAGACTACTTCAGCCATTGCCTATTCCATGATGGAAATGGGAGGAAATTAGCATGGACTTTATCACAGGCCTTCCAATGACGCCATAAGGTCACGATTCAATATGGGTTATTATTGATCGTCTCACCAAGTCAGCACACTTTATACCCGTGAACACACGGTATATAGTTGGGAAATACGCGGAGATATATGTTTCCTAGATCATGAGACTACATAGAGTACCCAGGACTATAATCTTAGATCGAGGACCACAGTTCATAGCTCGTTTCTAGGAGCACTTACACCTAGCTTTGGGAACCAAGCTAATCAGAAGTTTGGCATACCATCCGCAAACTTCAAGACAGACAGAGCGAGTGAACCAAATGCTAGAAGATTTACTTAGAGCTTGTGTTATATCTTCAAAGGGTTCATGGGAGAAATGGTTACCTTTAGCTGAATTCTCCTATAACAACAGTTATCAAGCGAGTATCAAGATGGCTCCATTTGAAGCATTGTATGGCAGAAAATGTAGAACTCCATTGAACTGGATTGAGCCTGGTGAAAGGAGATACTTTGGTATTGACTTTGTCAATGAAGCCGAAGAACAAGTACATATCATCCAACAACATATGAAGGCAGCTCAATCAAGACAAAAGAGTTATGCCGACAGAAGAAGAAGACCACTGACTTTTGAAGTGGGTGACTATGTATACTTGAGAGTATCACCCATGAAAGGTGTGAAAAGATTTGGGATGAAAAAGAAGCTTTCACCAAGATATGTAGGGCCATACAAAATTTTGGAACAAAAAGGAAATGTTGCGTATAAGTTACAACTTCCACCAGAGATGAGTGCAATATTTGATGTGTTCCATGTTTCTCAGTTGAAGAAATGTCTTTGAGTACCTGAAGAAGCTATTGCACCCACCAACGTGCAGCTTCAATCGGATTTGACCTATGAAGAAAAGCCACTTCGAGTATTAGAGGAGATGGAGAGAGTAACACGGAGTAAGATTATTAAGTTCTATAAGGTGGTGTGGAACAATCATAGTGAACAACATGCTACATGCGAAAGAGAAGATTATCTACGAGAAGTTTATCCCGCCTTTTTCCAAGAATGGTAGGTCTTACAAATCTCGGGATGAGATTTTTATAAGGGGGAGGGGCTGTAACACCTCGGGTGTTAGCCTTGCATAACTTGACTTGCATAACATGAGCATGATCATCAAGCATTCATAAACAAGCATTTACCATTGAAACATTGGATTGAAACATCTGCAACGTTTGCTTGTTATCGCATGTTTCTTAAACATATGCAACTTTTCTCGTTATTTCATGTCTCCATGTGTCTATGCATATGATCATGAGTGGACACATGTACTTGGTGGATGTGAGTCACACAAACATATAGCAACACCTAGGTTAGCAAATAGGACTTTGTTCATGGTCACATTTCATGAACCAACACTTAAGCTTCATGTGATTACACTAACTAGCCCTATGAGTGACTACTACATGAAATGATTGAATGACCTTGCAAATTGCTTAAACATGTTTAGAATATCATCATGAACAACTTTGGTATTTATGGCTAGGGCTAATTAGGTCATTATGTCATAGTTCAAGTATGTACCATCTTTTGAATGTAGCATGTTTGACCAAGTTTGAACTATGTGCTAGAGACTATGCATGTATGTGATCACTAAAACAAAGTTGTAGTATTTGTCATGGGGAACAACTTTTATCTTTGGGTCATGAACTAATAATGTGCATAGCTTATTCTTTTGGAGCCCACAAAAATCATCAAGTCAACAATTTTCAACACTTAGCCAATTCTACTAAGTCTTGTACCCTAACCGTGCTGACAGCCGATCTTTGGGATGACCTAACTCGAGATTGGTTGAGAGTTTGGGCGTGAGTTCTAAACAAGAATTGGAGATGGTACTTAGGGCTACAATTTTCGTTTAAAAATCATTCACTGAATCACCTTGTATCGACAACAAATTCAACTCGAAGTCACGTCGTCAGGCTCGGTTTGCATCACTAACGAAATGAACGGGAGCTTCAGTGGCCGATCGCCATCAGGTGCTGGCCGCCGCGTGGCGCGAGAATTGGCCGCCTGTCGCCGGCGTTCTACCCCGCATGGCAGAGACGAGCCAGAGCCGGCCATTATCAAACCTAGCGCCCTCCTGATCCATCCCACGCCTCATTTCCAATTTCTGCTCCTCCTTCCTCGCCGCAGCGACAGCCGAGCTCAGCCCGCACCTCTGTCGTTGCCATAGCCAGCTCCAGCCAGTGCTGAGCCGCCCATTCGCCACCATAATAGCATCAACGTCTTCCTAGCAACTCCTTGTGCCAGCCAGTGCCCGCTGTTCAAGCTCGGTAAGCCTCTGCGCCGTGCAAGCCTTGCTGGAGCTCTGCCGCTAGCCCTGTCATCGTGGCCACGTCGCCACCGACCACCCCAAGCCATGATAGGGCGCTAGCTAGGTCTGCCATAGCTCTATGATGCTCGGCGTAGGATTTGATCAATTTGCCATAGCTTCCACCAGTGTTTCGCCGTCGGCCCGCACCTCCACCCTGCCATGAGCACCGTCGTCGTGCATAGCCCCGACGAGGGGTCCCACCGAGTAGCTCAACCGGTGTGCTAGGTCACGTAGGTCACGCGGTGAAGACCTCACCGCCGGCAAACTCGACGTCGACGAGTCGTGGCCGCGCAAGCTTGCGCAAGCGCCGCTGCTCTGTTTTCGCGTTGCTGACGCGTGGGTCCCTGCTGTCAGCGACCCTTTATTCTAAAGCTAGTTCAAAAATTCCAGATTTGAGTGTGTTTTGTAATTTTTAGATCTCTAGTTTGGTAGCTTCAAAAATTGTGAAATAAATTTGGTAGTGTTCCTTAGGAAGTGTAGTATTTAGGAAAAATATGTTCTTGATATTTACAGTAGAGATTTTGGGAGATTTAAATAGAGATTTGAAATGTGTTTTTGAATGCATGCAAAATTGTTTATTTTATATCTTGAGTTTTTGTGCTCCAAAAATTATGAAATTTTTGTGGTAAGATATTGTTGTCATGTTTGAACTCTGGCAAAAATTTGAGGATCAGTGCATGCGTAGATTTATAGTTATAGATTTTTCTTTTATAAATAGTTAATCCTTGTATGAATTTTTATAAATTATTTATGAATCCAAAATTCATGAAATTTGTTGGAGGTAATCCTAGTACCATAAGGATGCTAAGAAAAATAGGAATCTATTGCTTGACACTTTTCACTAGGGTTTTCTATTTTTGCTATTGTAAGCCTTTCTGTCTTGTCATTTTTGTATAGAGTGTTTTATTGAATAAAATGGCATGAAACTTTTACAGTAGTCCTTTGATAGCATTAGTAAGGTACTGTAAATTTTTGAGAATTTATGAAGTACATCTGGTATATGTTTATTATTTAACCTAAATATCTAAGTAAAATAATAAAGGCATTTAAATAAATAGTTTGGGCTTCACCATTTTATTATCTTAAATGTATTTGGTATGCTTAAACTATTGGTAGACTTTATGTTGTCAAATTTTGAGTGATTACATGAAGTAGAAGTATCGTTGCTTTAAAATGCAAATTTAAAAGGATTCCAGACAGATTCTATAGTTTGATAAGTTGCATGATAGGGATGATGTTTGCTGTAAAAATAGTTAATAACAAAGTTGTAGATAATTTGATAAGCTTTCCAGAAAGTCTAGGATCACTGCATTTGGATTAGTAGAACTCCAGTTATGAGTGAAACAAATAGCTACTATTTTGTGATATAGTAGATGCATTGTGAAAGTAGTAATTAAATAATCGAGAAGAGATATGCACCTACTCAATAAACATGATGCACTTGTTAACATATATGCATTCATAATACTTATGCCATATTCATGCATCTAGGATCGGAGGAAGAGATAACGTTGCTGTAATTCGAAGAAGCAGAGGAAGGGGACCAGTAGGAGAATCCGCAAGCCACAGCTCCCGAAGGCGTGGAGCAGAATCCTGAAGAGCTTCCGGAGTGTCCTGACCACCGCCCTACTTCTTTTCTGAAAGATAAGCCCCAGAGCATTCTAAGTCTCCCAGTATTTTACAAATGTTTGCTTAAGTACTTATGATTGATGCATTAGGTTATAAGAGTTGAATGGAACCACTTGGTGCATGTACATTCCTTGTCTAGATATTACACCTTTAACCAGTATAGGTCCAGGATCGAATATATGCTTAGCCATGCTTAGACCGGTAGAAGTCAGGTGATGTCCTATCACCTACGAGATATAGGTGGATACCGGAGCACGGTGGGCTATATTTGCTATCGTGGAACAGAACCATAGGGTAAAAGAAATTCGAGACCGGGCGGGATGTCGATAGAGAAGCAACAAGACATGGAGGTCTTGGGTGTGTATCTATCCCCATCCGTGTCGATTAAGGACTGTACCATTGTTGGCGCTTCTAATAAGATTGAACGCATGCCTCTCACTTAGCCGGTCGGATAACTCGTTCTGACCACGAAGCCAAGTAATTCAACTCAGGCCAGGACCTGTTTTGTTGTGTGCTCCTTCCGGGGAATGATTAGACTGAGCCCAAGGGCAGGCTAGGCCTAAACGTCCTGGCATCTAGTGTTCCAGATTGTGCGGCACAGTACGGACCCATGAAATGTGTACCTGAGTTGTACCAAAGGTATCCTAAGGCTATCGTGGCCGGTAGACCTGGGTTTGTGTTAGGAATAAATTCCCAGCTGGTTGAAATCGATTCGAATCGCCGTCTCTCCCGGATAGTGAAAAACTTGGCTAGTCCCAACATCGTAGTAACTATGTTATGGAACATGATGGTTCGGATAAATATGGAAGTACAATACTTGCTATGGTTACTATTGTATGCTTTTAAATTGATATACCACATGTTTGGCATAGGATAGTTGCTAATCTAGAAATGGATAGTTATAATTAACTTGATAAAGGAATCATAATTGTACAATGAGTCAATTGCCTTTTACGCAAAATGTTGTCAAGTTATGTCCACTTATACAGCCTTGAATAATCCTTGGAGTCATTTTATTTCTAGTTCATGACGGGTAAGTCTAGCTGAGTACCTTCTTGTACTCAGGGTTTTAATTCCCATTGTTGCAGATGGCACTGTGTATCATGGTTATTGCAAGAGTTGCTTCTATCCCACCATGAATGAGGAGTAAGCCTTGGGCAGGCTTCTTTATTAATCCCTATCTTTGCTTTTGTGGACCGTGATCCTATTTGGCACTGTATCAAACTATGTTGGAAACTTTATTTTTGAACTTAATTGCTTCCGCTTTATCTATCAAACTTGGTTTGTAATAACTTCTATTCATACTCTGATGATGAAATGTATTTGTGAACTTTATGTAATATGTGGCATGTATGTTGAATCATGTACAATCTTGGTTGTTGTAAATCATTTATCGAGACCCGTCGTGGTACTCGATGGACTACCGGGTTTATATGGGTTCAAGTATAACAGTGCGACCGCTTGTGGGCTGCCATTGTATTTGTACTCTTATAAATTGGTCGGTTCTGCGACACCCTGAGCCTCTATGCAGAGCAAGAGGGCAATCAGGAGTTTCCCTATCTTCTTTGTGCGGCCCTCACGCATCCTTTTCGTTCAGAAGGAGGGGTGGAGTATGCCAGGCTACCCTCGGTGGGCACGAGCAGTGACACCTCCGATGAGCTGTTATCGGGTAAGTCCAAGTGGAGGCCCGTGCCCCATTTAATAGGGGTCAGCAAGTGGTCCAGAGACACACTCCAAAAGTACTAGAGGGGTTCTCTAGTGGGTCCCAGGGCCGTTCGACTAGCCATGAGGGCTCGGTGCCTCCCTACGGTGGGATCCCATTTAGAGACCTCCTTGCTGGTCTCGGACATGACTTAGGGCATCCCGAGCAATCACTTGCTTGAGCCTCAGCCATGTACAGGCTCGCCCATAGTCATCCCTGACTCTGTTTGTCCTAGGGCAGCTGTTGAGACCCTCAGGGGCCTAGCCTTCAAACCCCTGGACTGTAACGGGCTCAGTGCCCTTTGTCCCATTTTGCTAAGCCCCCGAGTGTGAGTTTGGGTTGCTAGGCCTCGACGTGTATGCAGGAAGAGCCCCCAAGCCTCTATGCGGAGCAAGAGGGCGATCAGGAGTTTCCCTGTCTTTTTTGTGCGGCCCTCACACATCCTTTTCATTCAGAAGGAGGGGTGGAGTATGCCAGGCTACCCTCGGTGGGTGCGAGCATTGACACCTTCGATGAGCTATTACCAGGTAAGTCCAAGTGGAGGCCCATGCCCCATTCGATAGGGGTCAGCTGGTGGTCTAGAGATGCACTCCAAAAGTACCAGAGGGCTTCTCTAGTGGGTCCTAGGGCCACTCGATTGGCCCTGGGGGCTCGGTGCCTCCCTACGGTGGGATCCCATTTAGAGACCTCCCTACTGGTCTCAGACACGACTTAGGGCATCCCGAGTGATCGCTTGCTCAGGCCTCGGCCATGTACGGGCTCACCCATAGTCATCCCTAATTCTGTTGTCCTAGGGTGGCTGTCGAGATCCTCAAGGGCCCAGCCTTTGAACTCCTAGACCATAACAGGCTCGGTGCCCAGTTCCTTAGTCTGAAAGGAATCGGGTGGGGGATAATCCCCTCCCATCGGTTGACAACAGCGGGTGCGCCTTTTGAGGTGGTTTCTTAGGGAGACAGAACGGTGCCTGCCATCACTACGGTCAGATGCGACGCGATGTCTGTGGATGGGACATTACTATGCATATGCGGTTAATAAGGAAAAGGAGGACGCATGGGCAGTTTAATCAGCTCTGGATTAACTGCGCTAGATCTGAGGGAAACTTCCCTAGGTTCATCGCCCATCTATTTTGCCCCCTTCCCTCATAAATATGTGATGAGCCTCGTCCCTCCCCTCCTTACCTTGCCTGCATATGTTCGACCTTTCTGCCCTCGAGCGGTTGCTAAGAATAGAGAGCGCCGGGGAGAAGAAGGGAGAAGGGGGAGGAAGAGAGAGAGAGAGAGGGATAGTGAGAGCTTGCCTTACCACCGTAGCCACCTTCTCCATCGCATCCATGGCCAGCGGTGCTGTTGTCGTCCAGGCAGACCCTTAGGGTTAGTCCGACGTGTCTCTAGCGATGCTGCAGTCGCTTGTCAACGACGACCTCCTCCGCTCAGTTACCGACCCCAACAGACCAAAGTGGATTGCTCTGGGGGGTGAGCCAGAGCTGAGGCCACACGATGGCTACATCGTGAGCTTTGTGGCCTTCCATGAGCACGGTCTTGGCCTACCGGTAGACCGGTTCATGTGGGCGCTCCCGCACTACTACGGCGTGGAGCTCCATAACTTCAACCTCAACTCCATCGCGTAGGTGCCATCTTCGTCGTCGTCTACGAGGGGTACCTAGGCATTGCCCCCCACTAGGAGTTGTGGCTCCACCTCTTTTGGGTGGGGCTCACCACCAAGCCAACGGGCATGACGGGCACGCGGAAGGCGATGAGGGCCGATGGCTACACTCTCCAAGTGCGCCAAGACCGGTAGCTCCTCTACATCCTAGCCCAGCTCACATCATCCAACCGTCACTGGTACAACAGCTAGTTCTACCTCCACAATGATGATGGTGGGCTTCCTCCCTATACCGGGCGGGTCATGGAGAGCCAGCCGGAGAGGTGGAGGTACGGCGTCCCGACGGTTGATCAGCCCAAGCTATGGCTGCTTCTAGAGGTGCTGGAGGGGCTGCGTAGCCATGGCCTTACGGCGGCTATGGTTGTGGTGGCCTTCCATCACCGGAGGGTGCTGCCGCTGATGGCTCAGCGGCTGTGCCTGTTCGAGATGACATCGGACGAGCCGATCGATGGCATCCGGTTGTTCGCTGTCGCCCTCTTCGATGAGGAGATTCTACATCAGGTGAGAGAGATGGTGGAGGGGCAGCTGAGGAGCAGTGGTCTGTCCCCATTCTCGATGTGCCCAACACGGGGGTACATCTCTCTGGTGAGTCACGCGCCGCTGCTGCCCCCGAGGCCTTCTTGCTCCTTGCGTTTTCTGGTTCCCTTATTTGCGTTCGCCATTCCTGCAGGGGATGAGGGATGTGCAAGCCTCCCCACCGCCCATTCCCAAGGACATAGAGTGGTGGGCAGTGAACAGGGCGCATGCTAAGGCATAGAAGAAGCGAAAGGACGCCAAGGAGGCAAGGCGCAAGAGGAAGAACCTTGACCGCTTGGAGCTAGAGAAACATCGCCGGCAGTAGAGGCACAATGGTCTCCCGATGGAGCCGTCTCCGTCGCCTTCACCGTCATCGACGGATTCTTCGAGTGATGACAACGAGGGTGAGGCGGGGTGGGGTACCCTAGACCATCTCCCTGACATCAGGGGGACGGTGTCCGGGGCATCGGTGAGCGGCCCGGCATCTCCAAGAGGAGGAGGAGAGGATGCCTCGAGGCTAGAGATTGCCTACCCCGGGGCCGAGGCTGACGTGCCCGAGGCATGGGCCTTAGGGAAGCATGCCATAAGCCCGGTGGGCTCAACGGCGGAGGTGGAGCAGGCGATGGAGGAGGTGACCCAACAGCCTCCGCAGAGGGTCGAGGCGGCGCTGGGGTCCGGCGAGGGCTGACCAGCACCGATGGACACAGGGGCCATGCCACCGCCACCGCTGCCGCCACTGCTGTTGCAGAGGATGAGGGGTGTAGTGCAGAAGGTGTTGTGTCCTAGCTCAAGGTAAGTGTTTTATCAGTGGAGTTTGCAGCATCTTCCATTTGTTCTTTGGTCGTATGCTGACCACGTAAGTATCTTGTCTTCAGCCGGAAGCGTCTGGCCGAGGCACCCACCTTGGCACCATGTAAGGCGCTCAAGGTGAGCACCAGCTTCACTGCCCGATGGGTGGTGGAGGTGCAAGCCACCATTCAGTGTGGCGCGGCGTTGGCCAGGGCCGACCCGAAGGAGCCGGTCACCTAAGGAGAGGTTGCCGAGGCAGCCACAAAGCAAGCGGGGGAGGAGGCACCTACACCCCATGAGTCTGAGGCCCTCGTGACAGATGAGGCCGAGGCGCCCTCAGTCGCTGAGGCCACCGAGGGTGAGGCCGAGGCCCCTAAGACCTCTGAGGCTGAAGCGACGGAGGCTAGGGCATCTAGGACCACCGAGGCCGAGGTGGCAGAGGCCGGAGCTCCTAGGACCACCGAGGCCAAGGTGGGGGAGGCCAGCGTGGGCACGGCGGAGTCGGCGGCCTAGGAAGTGGAGATGGAGGTGGGGCAAGCTTCAGTACCGCCCCCGGTCCAAGACCTACCGCCGTCGTAGGAGAACGCCTGGGAAGTGGAGGTCCATTCAATCTCCTCCGATGATACTTCCTAAGGGAGGGAGGTGGCAGATGCTGAGGCGGCTAGCACCATGGAGTAGCCAGCTCTGACTTCTGGCGAGGGAAGCTCGGCCCTCATGCGGGTACAACCCGAGCCCCGCAGGTGGGATCACCTACGTGTCTTGTGGCAGAGTTGGGACAACCCTGAGGGGGAGCCTCTGTTTGCCCTTGAGGATGCAACCGAGGGGGGCGCTGGGGCTCCTTCGAGCAATTTCACTAGCTGGCAGAGCGGTCGCTGTAGACAGCGTTGTCCATCATGGCTGATGATCTACCCAGGGTTGCTCAGGTGCATGCCTTCTTTTCTCGTGTGGTGTCATCTTTTTCCTGAGTTTTCTCGCAGTGCTTGACCCCTGTTCTGCCTATCTAGGAGCTCGAGGCCCGGTCCGTCGGGAAGTTGATGTTCCTCTAGTGGGAGAGGGATGTCTGGGACTAGCTCTAGTGGTAGGAGGACTTGCTCGCCCATGCCAACGAGCTTTTATCGGCGTGGAACGTGGAGGTGGAGGACCTCCACCTTTGTTGTGCTGATATGATGGCCGAGACGGGCACGGCTCGGGAGCAGGCCGCCCCTTTAGTGACGCGGATCAAGGAGCTAGAGGAGGAGTTGACTTGGGTGGCTGGCGAGCGGGACGCCTTCAGGTCCCGGGCCACACAATTGGAGGTCTCTGCCAAGGCCGCCGCCGAGCAGCTGGGGGCGGAGCAGGGCACGCACATACTGACAAAAGGCACCCTAGTAGAGGCCCTCAAAGTGGTCGAGGCCTCCTAGGTCGAGGCTTTAGTCTGGAAGGGAAAGGCCAAGGGTGAGTCCTGTTCCCCTTGTTTTATTTGTTTTTCTTGTGTTCGACCCCTAACTCCCCGATGTGATGCAGAGCTAGAGAAGGAGGCTTCCAAGGCGGCCGAGGCCTCTCAGGTCAAGGTCCAAAGCTGGAAAGAAAAAGCCAAGGGTGAGTCTTGTAGGCATGCACCCTTGTTCAGCTTATTTCCTTTTGTGCTTAACCCCATCCTACTTGTCTTGGCATAGGGTTGGAGAAGGAGGTCACCCGGGCAGCCGAGGCCTCCGTCGCAGTGTAGGTAGTGCTCGAGACCAAAATCCAGGAGCACAACGTGTTACGGAGCGCCACTTGTACCGCCTGCGAGGCCCTGGAGGTTGAGGGGGTCGAGTCAAGCAGCTCCCTTAGGAGCCGCTTGATTGCGTTGAGTGGCTAAGTGAGCGAGCGACTCCGGGGGGCGCTGCACATGGGCGTCAAGCGCACCCTGGCTGTCGTCTCCTCACACTACGCCGGCATCGACCTCGAGGCCATCAGCGATGGCTATGTCATGGCTGATGATGATGAGAAGGCCAAGGAGGAGGTCATGAAGCTAGTGGAGGCGGCTGAGGCCCTTGGCACGGCGCTGGCCAAGCTGTTCGAAGAGGAGGTGGTTCCCCCCATGCCGTCCACTGACGCTGGTGATTCGGAGTCTTGACCTAGGCCAAAGGGGCCATGTAACTAGATTAGGATTTACGTTATTGTACCATAACACTTGTGGCCATCGAGGCCTTGTTTAAAGTACTTATGGGTATACGCTTTTTAATCATTTTTATTGTATTTCTGAGCCTCTGCCCTCTGTCTCGTCTTTGAACATATCTCTTGCAAAAAACCTCCTCAGAGCCTAAGCTGCCCATCGGGCAAAACATGGTGAGGGAGTTGCCGTAGCCTGGAGGCGTAGGCCGTCTCACGGCTCAGCCGACCTTTTGTCCCTGAGACAGACTTTCGGTCCTTAGGTTTTTTACAATTAATTTGTCAAAGAACGTGAGAGAGTTTGGCGTAGAAATTTTTTTGAAAAATGATTAAAAATGGTGACTGGGACTTAGGGGGGGGGAGTCCCTCCTTCTAGCCCCCAAGGGAGGCTCAGTTCTACAGAGGCCAAGCTATGTCTTGTTTGAGCCCCATAGTGGGCACCTCTGTAGAGGCAGAGCTGAGTCTCCCTTATGGTGTTATCATAATGCTGAGCCCCATGATGGGCTCGGGGGGTTTCTCAAAAAATTAGAATAACTAAAGAACGCTTCTTTATTGTATTTCGAGAAATAATGTATACAATGCTTGGAAATTTAAGGGTAGAAGCGATGTAGCTGTTCTATGTTCCAAGCGTTGGTGAGGATTTTGCCCTTCTTGTTGGCTAGCTTATAGGTCTTGGGCTTTAGCACTTGGGCGACGATGTATAGCCCTTCCCATGGCTGGGTCAGCTTGTGGCGGTCCTTGTTGCTCTGCCTTAGTCTCAGCACTAGGTCGCCCACCTTCAGGCCTCGGCTTCGAATGCGCCGGGCTTGATAGCATCGTAGGGCTTGCTGGTACTTGGCCGAGTGTAGCAACGCAACATCTCGGGCTTCCTCCAGTTGGTCGAGGGCATCCTCGCAGGCAGTGTGGTTGCTCTGCTCGTTGTAGGCCTATAGCCTCAGGGAACTGTACTCCAAGTCAGTGGGGAGGATGGCCTCAGCTCCATAGACTAGGAAGAATGGTGTGAACCCCGTGGCTCGGCTCAGAGTGTTCCTCAGGCTCTAGATGATCGATGAGAGTTTGGCAAGCCATTTTTTGCCAAATTTCTTCAACTGGTTGTATATTCTTGGCTTGAGGCCTTGTAGGATCATGTCGTTGGCACATTCTACTTGGCTGTTTGCCCTAGGGTGTCCTATGGCTGACTAGGCCACATGGATATGGTGGTCGTCGCAGAACGTCAGGAACTTGTGGCTGGTGAATTGTGTCCCATTATCAGTGATGATGGTGTTTGGAACCCCGAACCTATGGATGATATCGGTGAAGAATGGCACCGCCTGCTTGGATTTGATTCGAGTGATCGAACGAGCCTCGATCCACTTGGAGAACTTGTCGATTGCTACCAGCAAATGGGTATAGCCCCTAGGGGCCTTCTGCAGAGGCCCAACCATGTCCAGCCCCCACACAGCGAATGGCCATGTAATGGGGATGGTCTAGAGGGCTTGGGCCAAGAGGTGCGTCTGCTGCGCATAGTACTGGCATCCCTCGCAGGAGCGTACTAGCTTGGTGGCGTCAGCAACCGCCGTTGGCCAGTAGAACCATTGGTGGAAGGCATTTTCGACAAGCGTCTGAGGCGCTGCACGCAGGCCCCCGCGTGCAAGTCCCAAAGTATGGACTAGCCTGCCTCGGTGGTGATGCATCGTTGGAGGACACCAGATGGGCTTCGCTTGTACAACTCACCGTTGCTAAGGACGTAAGTTTTGGCTTATCGCACAAGCCATCGGGCTTCGGTCCTATCTGTGGGAAGCTCTCCTCGAACGAGGCAATTAAGGAACGGGACTTGCCAGTCCATGCTCTGGTCGGCCTCAGGAGGCTCCACGTTGATTTCCATGGCCTCGGGCTCGGCCATAGGGGTCTCAGTGACAGAGGTGGCCTCAGGCCCTATGGTGGGCTCGACCGGTGGGCCCTCCTCTGTCGCCGAGGCATAGTCGATGGAAGGCTTGTGGAGGTCTCTGGTGCAGATGTTCGGGGGGACTGGGGCCCGTGCGACGCTATCTTTGCCAGTTCGTCCGCGGCCTCGTTGAATTTTCACGCAATGTGGTTGAGTTCAAGACCATCGAACTTGTCTTCTAGGCGATGTACCAACTTGTAGTATGCCTCCATTTTGGGGTCATGGCAGTTTGACTCCTTCATCACTTGATCAATGATGAGCTACGAGTTGCCCTATATGTCGAGATGCCGTACTCCAAGTTCGATGGCGATCTACAAGCCGTTGATGAGGGCTTCGTACTCGGCTGCGTTGTTGGAGGCGGCGAAGTGGAGCCAAATCTTGTAGCGCATGTGCACTCCGAGGGGTGAGATGAAGAATAGACCCGCGCCTATCCCGGTCTTCATCAGGGACCCGTCAAAGTACATGGTCCAGCATTCTAGCTGGACCTGAGCAGGTGGCAGTTGGGTGTCGGTCCACTCAGCCACAAAATCGGCCAAGACCTGGGATTTAATTGCTTTCCGTGGCACAAAAGATAGGGCTTCCCCCATGAGTTCGATGGCCCACTTGGCTATCCTACCCGAGGCCTCCCAGTTCTAGATTATCTCTCCCAGAGGGAAAGATGACACCACGGTCATCGGGTGGGACTCGAAGTAGTGACGCAGCTTGCGTCGAGCCAAGACTATGGCGTAGATCAGTTTTTGGATGTGGGGGTAGCGTGTCTTAGTCTCGGAGAGCACCTCACTGATGAAGTAAACAGGTCTTTGGACGGGTAGAGCATGCCCCTCTTCCTGCCTCTCGGCTACTATGGCCGCGCTGACCACTTAGGTCGTTGCGGTGACATAGAGTAAGAGGGTCTCACCGTTGGTTGGCGGCACCAGGACGAGAGGATTGGTGAGCAGTGCCTTGAGCTTGGCGAGGGCTTCTTCGGCCTTGGGGGTCCAAGAAAAGCGTTTAGATTTTCTCAAAAGATGGTACAGAGGCAAGCCTTTTTCGCCAAGGCGCGAGATGAAGCGGCTTAGGGCCGCAAGGCATCCCATGACCCTCTGCACTCCCTTGAGGTCTCGGATTGGTCCCATGTTGGTCACGGCCGAGACCTTCTCTGGGTTGACCTCGATGCCATGCTCCGAGACTATGAATCCCAAGAGCATGCCTCGGGGGACCCCAAAGACACACTTCTCAGGGTTGAGCTTGATGCCCCTCTCTCTGAGGCATTTGAAGGCTATTTCTAAGTCACCGACAAGATCACTGGCCTTCCTGGACTTGACCACGATGTCATCCACGTAGGCCTCAATGGTTTCCCCGATGTGCTTGCCAAAGACCTAGGTCATGCACTGCTGGTATGTGGCCCCTACGTTTCTGAGGCCGAATGACATAGTCACATAATAGTACATGTCGAATGGGGTGATGAAAGAAGTTGCGAGCTGGTCGGACTCTTTCATCTTGATTTGATGGTAACCGGAATACGCATCAAGGAAAGATAGGGTTTCGCATCCCGTAGTGGAGTCGATGATTTGGTCAATTCGAGGTAATGGGAACGGAACTTTTGGACATGCTTTATTCAAACTAGTGTAGTCTACACACATCCTCCACTTCCCATTTTTCTTTTTAACTAATACAGGATTAGCCAACCACTCTGGATGGGACACTTCCTTGATGAATTCGGCCGCCAAAAGCTTCTGCACCTCCTTGTTGATGGCCCTGCGCTTTTCCTCGTCGAACCGGCACAGGCGCTGCTTCATCGGTCTGGAGCCGACCTAGATGTCCAAGGCGTGCTCGGCGACTTCCCTCGATATGCCTGGCATGTCTGAGGGACTCCACGTGAATACATCAGCATTCGCATAGAGAAAGTCAATGAGCATGGCTTCCTTTTTGCTATCGAGGGTGGCGCTGATCCTCAGCACCCGGTCATTGGAGCAGGTGGGGTCGACCGGGACGAGCTTGACGGCCTCCGTGGGCTCGAAAGTCCTGGCACGATGCATGGAGTCAGGCGCCTCGCTACCAAGCCAATCGAGGTTGACGATGAGAGTCTCGGCCTCCACGAGAGCCTCGGCGTACTCGATGCATTCGATGTCGTAGTCATATGCATGCTCGTACGTGGACTCGACTGTGATGACACCGTTGGGACCCGGAATCTTGAGCTTGAGATAGGTGTAGTTGGGGACCGCCATGAACTTGGCATAGCACGGGCACCCCAGGATGGCATGGTAGGTCCCCTTGAACCTAACCACCTCGAAGATGAGGACCTCCTTACGGTAGTTGGAGGGAGTGTCAAAGCAAACGGGCAAGTCGATGCGCCCGAGGGGTCGCGTGTGTTTCCCCGGCACGATGCCATGGAAAGGCGTGTCATCACCCTAGAGCTATGACTGGTCAAGCTCTAGGAGCTCCAGGGTGTTGGCGTAGAGGATGTTGAGGCCGCTGCCTCCATCCATCAACACCTTGGTGAGCCGGGTGTTGCCGATGATCGGGTCAACAACGAGTGGGTACTGCCTGGGGTTTGGGACATAATCAGGGTGGTCATCCTAATCAAAGGTGATCGCCTCTCGAGACCAGTCGAGGTACCGGGGAGTGGCCACCTTAACCAAGAAGACCTCTCGATGCTCCCTCTTTTGCTGGCATGCCATGAGGCACGCTGAAGGCCTGCTAAAGATCATGAAGGCGTTGTGCACCTCGGGGAATCCATCGTCCTTGTTGTTGTCCCTATCGCCAGTGTCCCTCTTCTTAGCATCATCGCTGGGGAGCTCAAGCTTGGCGTAGTAACACCGAAGCATGGTGCACTCTTCGAGGGTGTGCTTCACCGGGCCCTGATGGTAAGGGCAGGGCTTCTTAAGCATGTCGTCGAAGAGGCCAGGGCCCCTGGCGGGGCCTCGGGGATTCTTGTGATCCACGACCACGACCAGACTGGCCTCGAGGACCTCCTGCTTCCCTTGGCAACCCTTTTTCTTTTTCTTGGGGAGGTGGGGGCCAAGGCCCCAGGGGCCTCATCCCTCTGCTTTCCCTTGGCGTCGTTGTCGGGGAAGATGGCCCCAACAACCTCTTTGCCCGAGGCGAAGTTGGTGGTGATGTCGAGGAGCGCAGCCACTGAGGTCGGCACGTTTTGGCCTAACTCTCGGACCAGGTCTTGGCAGGAGGTGCCGAAGAGGAACGTCTGGACAATTTTTGAGTCACTGACGCGGGGCAACTCAGTGCATTGCTTGGAGAAGCATTGGATGACGTCTCGAAGAGACTCGCACGGCTTTTGGTGATAACTCTTGAGGTCCCAGGAGTTCCCGGGGCGCATGTATGTGCCCTAGAAATTCCCAACGAAGACCTTTACCAAGTCGCGCCAGTTGTGGATCTACAAGGGAGGGAGGTGTTCGAGCCAGGCTCACGCTGAGTCTGACAGGAACAAGGGGAGGTTGTAGATGATGAGCAGGTCATCATCCGCGCTGCCTAGCTAACAAGACAGGCGATAATCAACCAGCCACAGCTCAGGGTTGGTCTCACTGCTGTACTTTGTGAGGTTGGCCGGTTGCCAAAACTAGGCCAGGAAGTGAACGGCGCGGATGGCCTTGCTGAAGACTCGAGGGCCAGGTGGCCTAGGAGAAGGACTGTGGTCCTCCTCACTATTGTAGCGACCGCCTCGGTGCAGGTGGTAGCCTCGGGCGGGTCCATCGTTGTCGTGGCGCCGTCGCCTTGCGCCTCGCATCGGTCGCCGAGGTGGTCATGCACTGAGGGGGCCCTATTGGCTGTCGGTGCCCGAGTGAGCTGCTGTACCATGGTGGTCTTGAGGAGCTCGCTATGGACCCGTCGCCCCTCCAAGGTAGAGGGCTCAGGCATTGTTCGGATTAACATCGCTGCTGCCACGATGTTCTGGCTAGCACGATGGAAGATAGGGGGTTGCTCGTCCCCTTCGTCGTTGTTGATGCGGTGGTTGACGTCGCGAGCCCTTCGTCGGGCTGCTCTACCATCACCGTGACCCTACTGCTCTTGCTCGAGAGTGTCTCAGAGCTGCTGTAGAAGGAGTCAGTCTTGTTCGACCTTGGCCTGAAGCTCATGGAGCTGTTCTAGGTCCAGGCATCAAAGTTCTTCGGGGGCAAGGTTCTTGTTCCGCACTGCCCAGGGCTCGACGCGTGGAGGTGTGGCGCCGCCCGCCCCCTCGAGGGGCGGGGAGCAAGAACCTGCCCCTTTGCCCTCATCGCCCATGCTTGGCATCCCAAGCTTGACGTGGAAGCACTCACGAATGGGGTTGTAAGTGCCTTCATCATCAGAGTCAGAGTAGCCGAAGCAGTAGTCGCTCGTGGCTAGGAAGCGGCGCATGGCTTCAGGGTCGCGAAGCCCAGAGAAGTCCGCTCTAGCCCACGCCTCATCCTCCTCCGAGGAGTCAGCGTGGCTGTGGGTCGAAGTAGCGGCGTCGAGGTCAAGGGCAAAATGTTGGTGGCGTCCTAAGGGCTCCACGTGAGCGGAAGCGTAGGCGGAAGCATAGGCGGCGGTGGCATTACTCAACCCGAAGGGGTACGGGGATGGTGCCATCGCCGGGCTTCGCTCAGCCGGAGTCGACTCCTCAGGAGGTGGCAGGGTAGAGCTTGATGACGAGGCGTCACTACGCGCCACCGGTGTCTTTCCCTTGCCCAGGCTTAGGCTGGACAGGTCCCCAACCAGGGACTCTGTACCAACAATCGGGCATGGGGTACCGGCGGAGCGTAGTGCGTCGCCCTGAGCTTGCGCGATGTCAGGGTGGTCCCGGCCGCGTCGTGCCTGGCGAGCATGACGAGAGCAGCGGCTCGGGCGCCGCCTGTGCCTGGGCTACTGGTGCGTGGTGTCGTCGTTGGTCTATGGGGCTCTAGGTGTGAGGAGTACCATATCGTACTCACATCCTAGAGACATGAACTCTAGGCTCCCGAACTAGATTACTATGCCGAGACGCAGTGGTCGCACGGGGTCTGCCATCCGGAACTCGTTGGGATGACGAAGCTGACACGCAGTATGCCCCCTATCTGGCGCGCCAACTATCGGTGTTTTGGGTCCGACGGATCCTCAACCAACTAGTGAAAGTGTACTACGTGCCCCTAATCCCAGATGGTGATGCAAAGAGACATAATGTTTATACTAGTTCAGGCAATAGGTGCCCTACGTCTAGTCTGAGAGAGCGATCTTATATTCCTTGCACCGAGGTGCTTGTAGTAGGGGTTTACAAGCTGGACGAGAGAGGGAGCAAGTCCCGGATCTCTGCGTGGAGTGTGGAGTGGCGTGGATTGCTTGAGATGTTGATCTCTTGCGGTGAGGAAGTGAACGTGTGTTACAGAGCGTAGTGCGTTGCTTGCCGTGTGTGTGTGTCTGTGTGTGTTCGTCTGTGCCTACGTCTGTCTGTCTGTGCGTGCGTGTTCGTCTATCTCTCCCTAGAAGCGGCCCCGGTCACTCCCTTTTATAGTCAAAGGAAGGCACGGGGGCGGTACATGGATTCGCTACGTGGTGTTCGTGAGCAGAGGCGGCATGTCCGAGCCCTGTAGCTTATCACTGTGGCGGCATGGTCGATGGAGCGGTCTTGTCCTCGGTGTACTGGAGCGACGCACCGGTCACGCCCGATCCTGTGCGACGTGGGAGCTCCTGTGATGGCTTGACGCAGGGCATGGCGCATACTGTGAACGACGTGCCGGTCGCTGTACGTTGACAACGTAGAGAGCCGAGGCCCAGTTGGTGCCGAGGCTGAACCATTGTGGAGGGCTCGGCGGGCGCGAGTCCCGAGGCTACAGGGACCCCAAAGCGGATAGCCGAGGCTCGGAGGGAGCAGTTGGTCTTTGTACGTTGATTTCGAGGCTACAAGGACCTGGACTTGACTCCCCACGCCGCGCCGTCCTTGGAGCAGGTGGAGTTAGGCAGCACAGTGCCGCATAGATGTCAGTCGTGGGCACAGTGCCGAGCACAGCGGCCGGTAACCCCTGCCTCGTCCTGTCCCGGACAATATGGCGTTGATGCGACTCCCTCCTCGTCGGTCACTCCGCTGTGTCGAGCCGTCGTTCGGCTGACGTCGCGGGAGTGGTTGGCTGTGTTAGTTGGACGTGACGTCCCGGTCGAGGCGGCAGTGACGGGGTGGCTACCGAGCCGGCCTCGAGCGAGGCGAAGAATCGGTACCTCGTCCGAGGCCTTACATGCGGGGTCTCGAGCGAGGCGGAGAATCGGTACCTCGTCCGAGGCCTTACGGGCGAGGCAGAGAATCAGTACCTCGTCCGAGGCCTTATGTTTGGAGCCTCGGGCGAGTCGGAGAATCGGTACCTCGTCCGAGACCTGGAGGGCGGGGCCTCGGGCGATTCGGAGAATCGGTACCTCGTCCGAGGCCTGGCGGGCAGGGCCTCGGGCGAGTCGGAGAATCGGTACCTCGTCCGAGGTCTAATGGTTTCATTTTGGGCCGAGCCCGCCTCGAGTGAGGCGGGCTACTGTTCGAGGTGGGCCGGGCGGTTCAGCCGAGCCTCGGATAAGGTGGGGGTTTGCCGGTAGTTGTTCCTTGGCTTTGATTTTTACAGGGTCTAAGCGATTTTTTCGATTCTTGCTTAGAGGACCCCTTTTTATGGTAGCCGACAATAGTCACGTCACATGACACCATGTTCTGATTAGAAGGTATTGTTGCGAAACCCTCACCTCGTGATTTCTTTGGTTGAAAACCAGAATGCTGGATTTTCGATTATCGTCTATGGGCATTGAATCCTCGCCGGATTCTTCTTGTGGTGGTTGTTGCAAGGTGCATAGTAGCTCGTTTTTTTCGGATGCAATGGTGAGCCTACACGTGCTCTCAGAGTTAGAGGTGTCTTAAACAGGCCCTTATACAGAATAGTGATACATATACCGGTAGTTAACTTGTTGAGGCAGCTGCGCCGTTCGGACATCGCCAGTGTCGCATAAGGCTACGGAAGCATGCAAGCAGCCGGTTGGTACTGAGCTTCTTCAGGTACAGTACCGACATGCGTGTCATCAGTGGCAAAGCAACACTATACTGCAGTAACCGGTAACTAGTAACCGAAATAACAGAGGATCAGGTCGGCAGGAACCAGGATCAGAACTCTCAGTTAGTTGCAACCCCCGCCGCCCATATTCCACCCATCAGCTCCAGACTTTTCTAACAAGCTCCCAACACACACGGTCCCGAAGCCGGCGGGCGGGGGCCAGCCGTGCGCCCGTGCCAGATGAGGTCGCCATCAGGGTGTGGCAAGGCAGGTCCCAGTATTCTAGAACTACGGCCGTGCCAGATGCCGTCAGACGAGAAGTGCTTCGATTAGAGAAAGTACTCTGTACGTCTGTATCACTCCATTCAGTTAATGAAGTTGCTATTGTTTAATCAATGCTACTAACAAACTGACATATCCAGAGCTAACGACAGATAACCAAAGAGTGAGAAAGTCCATTGAAAATTACTGTACACAGCTCGGCTCCGGCCCCCCGGTACACGTCGTTGTCGCTGTGTGTGCCGTAGAGCCCTCGATAGGTTTACCACTTGTTTGACTTTTTTTAGTTAGAATAATATTTTTATCTCACGATAATTCAGCGCAATTAAGCTAGAACACAGCCGAACGGGCCGCGGAGGCAGCGGCAGCTGCACGAGGTGACCTGAACCTCCATGCTGTGCTATTATAAAGTCTGGGTGCCTCCATTGTGTTTGTCCACTTCCCTCAAGCTCAGCCGCAGCCCACGGGTTCCATCACCACGCGAACCAGTAGTCAAGTACAACGCCACACACTCGTCACCAGCAGGAGGCCGCCATGGGCGCGGGCGACAAGCGGGGACACCCTCTCCTGAGGGGAGGAGGCGCGAAGAGGGAGCGGTACACCCACGGGTTCTCGGCGTCCCAGATGGCCGCGCTCACCGCCCTCTGCGGCGCGCTGGTGCCGTCCCTGCCGCCGGACCGCCGGAACGGCCACAACCACCCGCAGGAGGACGGCGGCCGCGGCGGGGGCGACGGCGACGGCAACAACAAGGTCGTGGAGGAGTTCCTCCTCGCCTCGGCCGCCGACCCGCCCGTGCCCGGCGAGGTGGCCGAGCTGATGTCGCGCAAGTGCCTCCCCGAGGCGCTGGCGCTGGTGCGCACGGTGCTGTGGCTGCTGGGCACGCGGCTCGGCTCGCTGGCGCTGTGCGGGGCCCGGTCGTGCCTGTCGTGGCGGTTCCCGTTCGTGCGCCGGTTCGACGAGCTGCCCCTGGAGCAGCGGGAGGCCGCGCTCCGGCGGTGGAGCCGGCAGACCCTGCTCCCGCCGCTGCGCATGTTCTTCGTCATCACCAAGGTCTTCTGCCTCTACGTCTTCTACTCCTGGGTAAGCCTGCAATTTCCACTCACTCTAGTGGTCCGCCGGTGCCGCGGTAGAAACACAGTGGCTTTCGCGTCGGTTAGCCTCTGCTGCTGCCTGTGATGCTGTCCGTCCGCTAGCTAGCTGCACTGTAGTAGTAGCATCGAGCACGGGATGAGCCGGCCCGGCCCACCGATCGATGAGGCTAACGCATGTGCGTGCGTGCACGAGCGGCGACGCCAGTGGCTGCACGTCTTCTTTCCGCCAGAAGATGCTGCGAGTCTGTGACGCTGGCCGCGCTGCATCTGCATATGCACGAGCACGACCAAGGACCACAGGCAGGTCTGGGTCTGCGCCAGATCGTCGTGGTGGTGGATTCGTCGATCGACATTCGACCACGTCCTTATAAAACGTCGACGATGAGGCAGCCCTTCAGCTGTCTGTACTGTGCGGCAGCCCTCATAGACTTCAACACCGTAGAATTGTAGATAAGATCGATGAAGACACTGCTCAGTACTACTTCACTTCATCGCTATGGAGCAGTAGTACAAGTGTACAACAACGTGACCAGATACAATTGCTGTCAATTAGTTGCCGTCAAGGAGAAAAATGGAAGAAAAATATAGAGTCGAAGCAGAGGAAGGGGATTAGATAGTGATTTTTTCCAAGATGGATGGCGTTTAATGTGCCTCAGCTTTACTAGTATCTTCTTTTACCACGGAAATCTTCGGCCTGTTCGTTTGGCTGTGGCTTGTCGTTAACGATCGTAAATTTTTAGTCGGAATAGTATTTTTCTCTCGCACAAATCAGCCAGCAGTACTTCTCACGAACCAGCCGACCGAATAGGCTGCTTGATAATGACAACTTTTTTTTTGAAGCATCTTGATAATGACAACTTGGAAAGGAACATGCTATAACTTTGTCTGAAGATCGCTTTTAGTGAACGCAAGCAAGAATTGTAAGACCAATGATGATATCAGCTGATCAACGAACCCTGACAAGGACGCATCACGCATAGGTTCATGTTCCATGTTTTTTTTTTTGAATTTGAATCCTTATTATCCATGTTGTGTGTGTCCTTGCCCTGCAGACCGATGAGAACTCAAAGAATCCGCACTGGCGCGCGATTGGGTACAGCCCGCCCCTGGCCGACGAAGAGCCGGCGCCGGCGGAATCAGAGCGTCCCGAGAAGCGCCCCCTCGACGACGGCGTCGTGGAGACGACCAAGGAGAACGACGCGTCCCTGTCGTCGTTGCTAGCGGCGAAGGGCCTCACGGTGGCCGATGACGCGGCGCGGAACGTGTGCAGGGTCGAGTGCGACGTCGTCATCGTCGGTTCCGGCTGCGGCGGGGGCGTGGCGGCAGCGGTGCTCGCGGGGGCGGGGCACAAGGTGGTCGTCATCGAGAAAGGAAACTACTTCACGGCGCGGGATTACACGGCCGTCGAGGCGCCGTCGATGGAGCATCTCTACGAGGGCGGAGGGTTCGTCAGCACCCTCAGCGGCAGTGCCCTACTCCTGGCAGGCTCGACGGTCGGCGGCGGCACGGCGGTGAACTGGTCAGCTTGCATCAAGACCCCCGACGAAGTTCGCGGGGAGTGGGCGCGCGAGCAGGGGCTCCCGTTGTTCGCCACCGACCAGTACGCCGCCGCCATGGACAAGGTATTCGAGCGGCTCGGCGTGACGGCCGGGTGCGTGGAGGAAGGGCTCCAGAACAAGGTCCTCCGCAAGGGGTGCGAGAAGCTCGGGTACAAGGTAGAGTCGGTGTCGAGGAACTCGTCTGAGGGGCACTACTGCGGCAGCTGCGGTTACGGCTGCCGCACCGGCGACAAGCGCGGCACGGACAGAACGTGGCTGGTCGACGCGGTGAGCCGCGGCGCGGTGATCCTGACGGGGTGCAAGGCCGAGAAGCTGCTGCTGGAGCGTACAGGCACTGGCGGCGCGGACGGCAGGGCGAAGCGATGCGTCGGCGTGGTGGCGACGAGCACCAACCCGGCGATCACGACGACACTGGAGGTGCACGCCAGGGCGACCGTCTCGGCGTGCGGGTCGCTCCTGACGCCGGTGCTGCTGCGCGGGAGCGGTCTCAGCAACCGTCACATCGGCAAGAACCTCCACCTCCACCCGACGGCCCTGGTGTGGGGCTACTTCCCGGACACCATGCCGGACCTCAAGGGCAAGATGTACGAGGGCGGCATCATCACGGGCCTGCACAAGGTGGAAGGCGCTCCGGGCGCTCCGGCCCGCGCCATCCTCGAGACGCCGGCGATGGGCCTGGCCGGCGCGGGGACGCAGTTCCCCTGGGTGTCCGGGAGCGACATGAAGGAGCGGATGCTCAGGTACGGCCGCACGGTGCACCTCTTCTCCATGGTGAGGGACCGCGGGTCCGGCACCGTGCACGGAGAGCGGCGGGTCGCGTACCACCTGGACGCCACGGACCGGGAGAACATGCGCGAGGGCCTGCGCCGCGCGCTGCGCGTCCTGGCGGCCGCGGGCGCAGTGGAGATCGGCACCCACCGCAGCGACGGGCAGCGGTTCGCGTGCAGGGGCACCACGGAGGCCGCGCTGGAGGAGTTCCTGGACGGCGTGGACGTGGTGCGCGGGCCCCAGTCGAAGGCCGAGGCGTGGAGCCTGTGCTGCACGGCGCACCAGATGGGCAGCTGCCGGATGGGCGCCACGGCCCGGGACGGCGCCGTGGACGCGCGCGGCGAGAGCTGGGAGGCCGAGAGCCTGTACGTGTGCGACGGCAGCGTCCTGCCCAGCGCCGTGGGCGTCAACCCCATGGTCACCATCCAGTCCGTCGCCTACTGCCTCGCCACGGGCATCGCCGAGTCGCTCAGGCGCGGCACGGTTCCTGAAGAGATCTAGTGATACCGCCCTCGTGTCACGCACGATCTCCGTATTGTTCTCGTGGAATTGCTGCAGAATAGCTCTACAGTGATTCACTATTCGTGTGGTGGATAATAAGAAGAAGAAATGGAAATGAAACAGATTTATCTCTTTGAGTTTTGCTCCGGTGGTCCTCTTTACTTGTTATATTTTCATAGCATACCTATATATTGTCATAGATATGTGTAAATCTCTCAATAATTTTGGTCAAACTTAAGATGTTTTTATTTTTCAATAAAATTGGAATGACTTAGACCATGTTTGGATAAGTTTCACATTCTTTAAAACTAGTTTTTGCTTCTAGTTTCTAAAATATACGGCCTGTTCGGTAGCCCGTAAATGATCGTATACAATCGTGGATTATAAGCTGGAATAATATTTTTCTCTCACATCAAACCAGCCAAACCAATCAGCAGTAAATAATCCACGATCCAGCCCAGCCAGCCGAACAGGCTGATAGATTGTGAGTAAAAACTAGCGTGGGTGTTTGGATCCCCAAGTTTTTAAGAATCTGACTTCATTTATTGCTCCATGCGTCATAAGAAACGGGCAAAAGCTGGATATCAACTACTTCCTTATTTTAAAAATTTGGCAAAAACTGACAGTAAAAATTAGTCTGTTTAGATCCAACCTATTTTCCAAAAGCATGCTCTTAAAACTGACAAAATCTGGAGGGATCCAAACAAAAAATTATAATTTGAAATAGAGGGAGTAGCTAATTTTAATGTTCATAATTTGTCCTAGAATATACTACTAGTTATTTACAGGCAAAAAATGCTAGGAGGGTTGTAACACGTTTACTGAGGTACTCCGTCCCAAAATAGAAGATGTTATACTCCCTCCATCCTAAAAGGAAATACGTTATTGAAAACGTGCATGTCAAATGTT
This sequence comes from Miscanthus floridulus, assembly GCF_019320115.1. Classification (NCBI taxonomy): domain Eukaryota; kingdom Viridiplantae; phylum Streptophyta; class Magnoliopsida; order Poales; family Poaceae; genus Miscanthus; species Miscanthus floridulus. The sequence goes on along the minus strand of NC_089587.1, from coordinate 189,443,857 downwards.
TTTAACTTTGACTAGGTTCGTAGAAAATACGTGTAACATTTATATCTTCAAATAATTTTATTATAAAAGTATATTCAACGATCTATCTAATGATAATAATTATGTATTATAAATATTAATATTCTTTTATATATAATTGATTAAAATTAAAAAATTTGACTTTTCGAGAAGCGAGAAGGCCTTCTATTTTTAGAATAGAAGGAATAGGATTCAAACTTTTTCCCAAAAATACTTGTTATTTTCACTTTCCAATGCACATTTCTCTTCTTTTAGTACACCTTTTTTCTAATACATCCCTATCTCTCTCCATCTTGTTTTCTATACATAAGGGCAGTCCCAATGATAGAAACTAGTAGTTTCTATAACATAGGATACCGCACAAAAAAATATTGCTTTCCAACCCATGGTTTCTATGAGTAATAATTATTTTCTCTTTCTCTCTTCCAACTCTATCTTCTTCCTTCAATGGGAGTGCGGCACGAGCCCCCTAGAAACTGGTGCTTTTTCCCCAATGGCGATTTTATGGTTTCTTGATACATTGGGTCAAGAGAAGACCTGATTTCTTCATGAGGAAACCATTTCTAGGATTTTTGCTCTATTTCTTCATTAATTACGTTGCCATGTCAGCGTTTTACCTACGCAACAAGTCATTTAATGAGGATATAAACCATCATCAATACATCGTTGTAACTGCCCTGACATCTTTCTACGTCTCCTTTAATTCTCGTGTCCAAACCTAAAATGTCCTCTGTTTGAGACGTAGGGAGAGTACTGCATCGCAACTGTATGCATGACTTTGCCTGCACGCGATCTGGAAAGCAGAAGCAGATCAGGAATGCGCATGCAACTTGCACTTGCAGTTGCAGCTGTCTCAAATGATTGTAACAATAAATTTTAGTCGCAAGGCACGCTATCAGTTTATTTATTAGTGCCACGATACTGTTGCCAGACAGGCAGTCCTCATCGGCCACGCTCCAATAATAATAAGCAGCATGACGACGTCCTCGCTGCTGGCAAGATACATACTATATACAAGTACTCCGTATACGCACGAAGAGACAAGCCAACAAAGCTGCGGCTTGCAAAGGCACGTACTCGCTGGCCCCTCGTGTTGGATTTAATTAGAATTAACTAATTATATTTAGTAATTAAATCAAAGAAAATTTCAAGGCCAGAATTAATGCTAAGCGAAACTCATGATGTGTTATAACCATTAGTGGGATGTTTTAAGGTGGGCTGGTGGTTGATTAGCGAGTTACTAATAACGGACAATTGATATGTCAGTTACCGTAACAAATGTGTTTTATGTCATTATCAACCAGGTTGATTAGATGGTAATTAGTAACGGACAATTTATTTGTCAGTAACTAGAAACATCCACGGTGTTTAAAACCATTGTCGGGGACCAATACTAGGATATCCGAAGAGAAGTTAATAGTCATCAAAATTGATTCATCCGAGCAGTCAAGAGTGCGACTACAGCTCCAACTGACTCCTAGGTGCGCGGGCTCTGCCTCGCTCGACCTCTAGGCCGGGGGCTTCGCCTCGCTCTACCTTTATGTCGGGGGCCCCGCCTCGCCCGGCCTCTAGGTCGGGTGCTCTGCCTCGCCTGGCCTCTCATGCGCGACTCCTGATAGAAGCCCGTACCGCCACCAACCACTACGAGCCAAAAAGTACAACCCAAGGTCAAACGTGTGGCATCGTGCAAGGAGCGGGCACATCTCAACATGACCCGTGCCCGTGACATGTCACTCCAGGGAACTCACATCACCAACAGTGACAGACGCGTGGTCACTATGTTGCCTACTCCATGTACGGCCGCTTACCAGCACGCTTGTTCGCCGCATCGCCCGCCGGGACGGAATGGGACGTCACGACTTGCTGACAACACCAGGGCGTGGCATAAGCGGCGAATAGGCGCCCGGCGAGGAGCTGTCCCTGTCACCACCTGCAGTGTCGACAGGACCCGCATAAAGGAGAAGAAAGGCCCAGCGGTCCTTGAAGCCTTCCTCTCCTTGGCTCTTCTCCCTCTTTCTCTCTGTGTAACCTGCTCTTCCCCTTCGTCTATTAAAGGAGAAGCACGACACCCCAGGAGTTGGGACGGCGGTTCACCACTCTACATGGCTGTAGACATCAAAACACACGCCCTAACACTCATTAAGAGCACACGCACATCAGAGACTTAGGACATGTCCCTCTCTCGCTCGTTTGTAACCCCTACTGTAAACTTTTAGTGCTAGTAACACGAGCAGCAGCGATGAACTGACGTAGGGACTTTCTTCCCAAACCAGTATAAACCTCATGTCCTCTAAGCACACCATCCGAGCCAGATGCGTAATACTAGAAATTTACTAGTTGGTAACTCGAAACACCCACAGTTGGCACGTCAGGTAGGGGCTTTTTGCACGTCTCGATGTCCACATCAGGCCTCGAATGGCTAGTCACGGCATCAGCTGGGTCCCGGACGCGCATGTGCGCTTCGGGAACCTTGACTTCATCGTCACGACGGGAGAGAGAGTTGGTGTAGGCTCCCATCGCCGTCCAACCTCTCCACTCCGCTGGCCTCGACACGATCACCGAGGCGCTTGAGGAGCTATGGCTACATGCACCGGAGGCCCACGCCCCCAAGAGCGACCAGCTCCTCGGCTTCAATTACGGGAGGCTAGAACATCAGCTCGGTGCCTTCCTGGGACCCCGACCGTCCCAGGAGGACCTAGGCCACCTCACCTTCTCATTCGCCAATGTCATAATGCAGCCTGCCGGAGGAGAGCCGCTTTTCCTAGAATACCTCATCCAGAGCGCCTCGACAATGCTCCCGTTCGGTCTGCACAACTCCACCGAGACCGTTGGCCACCTTATGGCGCAACGCACACCCCCATCCCCCAAGAACGACGAGTTCATAGGGATGACCGAATATGTCGTGGAATCTTTCCATGACCTCCACGCTAGAAAATTAGAGTCACCCTCCAACTCTGACTCCAGCAGAGGAAGCCATCACCCCTCTCATGAATATTTTATGGTAGGTACCCCTGAGGGGTATGTTGAAAGCATCCATAAAGGAGAGGCTACCCCAATGAACGACTTCGCTGATGAGGTCGAGAGTGATGCAGGGGCCCCACCTCACCTGTGGGTAGAGCAGCTGAAGGCCTAGCACTAAGAGCTCGAGGAAGCACGACTCTAGCTCAAGCAGGAATGCACGGAGCTCGAATGGGAGATCGAGCGTCACAGAGATGGTGGGCGTGCGCATGTTGTGGCCTACGACGTGAACTAGAGGATCATCGAGGATGACAAAGCCCTCCCACGCTTCACCTAGGCAAGCCAGAACATTAATACTACGCCAGGCTTGCTCCGGGGGCTTCTGGGGTCCACGACACCCGAGGATCGTCGGGCCCTTCATGAGATTCGCACACTACTTGAGCGAGCGGCGACGCAATAGGCCGAGAGCTCGCTGTCCTGATGACACGAGCTTGATGCTAGCCAACGCGTGCCCTCAGAGCAACCCAACAGGGACGTGTTAGTCCACCAGGCGTAGCAAGGCGGCAGGCCACGCTCTATGGTTCTGGTGCATGAACGTCTCGGTGAAAGGTCCTAATGGCTAGAGGGGGGGTGAATAGCCTAATAAAATTTCTACAACAACACTTAACAAAGTGGTTAGACAATTATGAGGCGAAGCGAGTGTTGCGCTAGCCTACTTAAAATGCAAGCCACCTACCACAATTCTAGTTTAGATAGTGTCTATTCACACAATAGCAAAGACACTATCCTATGTTAGTGTGCTCTCAAAGACTACTAAAGAGCCACACCAACCAAGCAAGCAAGCTCTCACAACTAGCTACACAAAAGAGCTTGTCAACTAGTTTGCGGTAAAGTAAAGAGAGTGATTAGGATAGTTATACCGCCGTGTAGATGAAGTACCAATCAATCACAAAGATGAATAACAATGGAGACCAATCACCTCGGAATCAAAGGATGAACACAATGATTTTTACCGAGGTTCACTTGCTTGCCGGCAAGCTAGTCCTCGTTGTGGCGATTCACTCACTTGGAGGTTCACGCGCTAATTGGCTTCACACGCCAAACCCTCAATAGGGTGCCGCACAACCAACACAAGATGAGGATCACACAAGCCATGAGCAATCCATTAGAGTACCTTTTGGCTCTCCGCCGGGGACAAGGTCAAGAACCCCTCACAATCACCACAATCGGAGCCGGAGACAATCACCACCTCTGCTCGACGATCCTCGCTGCTCCAAGCCGTCTAGGTGGCGGCAACCACCAAGAGTAACAAGCAAAATCCGCAGCGAAACACGATCACTAAGTGCCTCTAGATGCAATCACTCAAGCAATGCACTTGGATCACTCCCAATCTCACTATGATAATGAATCAATGATGTAGATGAGTGGGAGTTCTTTGGCTAGGCTCACAAGGTTGCTATGTCAATGAAAATGTGCAAGAGAGCTCCCTTGAGCCGGCCATGGGGCTATAAATAGAGCTCCCATCAAATAGAGCCGTTGTACCCCTTCACTGGGTACTCTACGTTCTGACCGGACGCTCCAGTCGTGTTGACTGGACGCTAGACCCCAGCGTTCGGTTGCTCATAGACGACCACGTGTCCTGATTCCAACGGTCACTTGACCTGACCGGACGCTCTGGTATAAACTGACCGGACGCTGGAACCTCAGCATCCGGTCGAGTACAGTAAGGGTCAAAACCTGGTTTTCCTCGACCGGACGCGTCCGGTCCACCTCGGCCGGACACAGCCAGCGTCCGGTGGTAAACCCTAGCCACTGTCCCGACAGTCAACGCGACTGGACGTAGGCAGTCAGCGTCCGGTGCTTCTGGATCCAGCGTCCGGTCACTGGACCGACGCTGGCATCAGCTCTGTTCTCACTTCTATCTTCTCCACCCTTACTCCAATGTGCCAACCACCAAGAATTTGCATCCGGCGCAATAGAAAATAGGCATTTCATTTTTCTGAAAGCGCCGAATCCCGCTGACCCAAACCCATCTCAACCCTGCAAACACCTTGTGCACATGTGATAGCATATTTTCACAAATATTATCAAGGGTGTTAGCACTCCACTAGATCCTAAATGCATATGCAATGAGTTAGAGCATCTAGTGGCACTTTGATAACCGTATTCCGATACGAGTTTCACCCCTCTTAATAGTATGGCTATCAAACCTAAATGTGATCACACTCTCTAAGTGTCTTGATCACCAAAACAAAATAGCTCCTATGGTTTATACCTTTGTCTTGAGCTTTTTGTTTTTCTCTTTCTTCATTTCAAGTTTAAGCCCTTGATCATCGCCATGCCATCACCATTGTCATGCTATGATCTTCATTAGCTTCTCTACTTGAAGTGTGCTACCTATGTCATGATCACTTGATAAACTAGGTTAGCACTTAGGGTTTCATCAATTCACCAAAACCAAACTAGAGCTTTCACTTGGCCTCCACCGTCATGCGCACGACACCCTCGATGCCTGCAGGCGTACCCATGGTGATGTGAGGGAGGAGGCTAGCCATGGCTACCACTCTCATCATGGTGGACGCTACGATAGCGGTGAAGACTGAAGCCCGAGTCCTGACTTGCCGAGACCTCAGGACTTTTGCCGACACATACTCAATGCTGCCTTCCCACCACGGTACTGACCGCCAACCAACATCCTGAAATACTCTAGGGAAACAAACCCCAAACTATGGCTCAAGGATTATCGACTTGATTTCCAAGCCGGTGAAGCGGATATTGATGATTTCATTATCCGTAATCTTCCATTGTTCCTGGCCGATTCGTCATGGATGTGGTTGGAACACCTTCTGCCCAACCGAATTCAAAGTTGGGCAGACCTAAAAGAGATCTTCGTAGAAAACTTCTAGGGCACATATGTGCATCCTGGGAACCCATGGGATCTCAAAAACTACCGACAGAAATTTAGGGAAACTCTTCGTGGGTACATCTGGTGCTTCTCCTGGTAGTGCAACGAGCTGCCCAACATCACCGACATGATAGGAGCTTTCCTATCTAGGACCACCTATGAGTCCGTGGTTCACAAGCTAGGACGTAAGGGCTCATGAACCACCAAGGAGCTCCTCAACATCTCCACCAGCCACACCTCAGGTGAGGAGGCGGTCAGAGCAATTTTTGACCGCCTCAAAGGCAAGGCAAAGCAAGACAAGGACGTCGGTGAAGGCGCCTCCAACTGTCTCAACAAAAAGAAGAACAAGCAGCAGCGTGAGGACTCGCTCGTGGCCACCACCGACCACAAAGGGGGTCATAAGCCCATTGAGGGTACCTAGGACCATTTCGAGAAGCTGCTCGAAGGGCCATGCTCAAACCATGCTTTCTCCATCAAGCACCTATACAAGGACTGCATCCTCATGAAGCGGTTCTTGTTCGGAGGATCCAACAAGGGGGAGCATAGAAGGAGCCTAAGCCGACCGCAAACAACTTTGAGAGGAAGGACAGTGGATTTCTGGTCCTAGATGGCTGCCTCATGATCTTCGAAGGGTCAGCGGCCTACAACTCCAAGCGCCACCAGAAGTTTGCGCGCCATGAGGTCTATACAGTCGAGCCGGCTACGCCTACCTTAATCCTATGGTCGGAGTCCACCATGACCTTTGATCGGACCGACCACCCAGAAAGCATCCCACAGCCAGGAAGATATCCACTCATGGTTGACCCAATCATCAACATGAAGTGGCTCACCAAAGTGCTGATGGATGGAGGCAGCGGCCTTAACATCATGTACGCTAAAATGCTTGATGCCATCGACATCGACTGAGCCCATATTCAGCCGACTGGGGCACCTTTCCATGGCATCCTGCTAGGAAAGCAGGTCGTACCACTTGGGCAGATTGATCTGCCCATCACCTTCTAGGATCCAACCAATTACAGGATAGAGACCCCTACCTTCGTGGTCGGGTTCCACGAAACCTACCACGCCATCCTGGGACTTCCATGCTACGCGAAGTTTATGGCCGTCCCCAACTACATCTATCTGAAGTTGAAGATGTCGGGTCCACATGGGGTCATCACCATCAGCACCTCCTTCTAGCATGCTTCCGAGTGTGAGGTCAAGTGCTGCGAACACGCTGCGGCAATTGTCGCCTCCAAAGAGCTTGCGACCATTAGGGAGGAGATCGTCGAAGAAACGCCCGACCCTAAGCGGTCGGTAGGGTCTTTCGAGCCTGTAGAAGGCGCCAAAGAAGTCCTCATAGACCCTAGCGGCTCCAAGGGCAAAGTAGTGCGCATTGGCACCACACTTTCCTCCAAATAGGAAAGCGCATTTGTCGACTTCCTCCATGCCAACAGAGACATCTTTGCGTGAAGACCCTCAGACATGCCATGCATTCTAAGAGAAGTCACCGAGCACACCTTGAAGATCATGCTAGCCTCCAAGCCGATAAAGCAGCACCTACGTTGCTTCGATGAGGAGAAACGCAGGGCCATCGGCGAAGAGATTGTGAAGCTTTTGATGGCCAGGTTCATCAAGGAAGTATACCACCCCGAGTGGTTAGCCAATCCCATTCTTATATTAAAAAAGAGTGGGAAATGGAAAATGTGTGTTGAATACACAGGTCTCAACAAAGCGTGTCCAAAGGATCAGTTTCCTTTGCCACGCATAGACCAAGTAGTCGACTTGACCTCAGGGTGAGAAACCCTTTGCTTCCTTGATGCATACTTTGGGTACCATCAAATCATGATGAAAGAGTCCGACCATCTCACGATGTCTTTCATCACCCCGTTTGGATCATTCTGCTATGTCACAATGTTGTTTGGCCTGAAGAACATGGGAGCTACGTACCAACGCTGCATGCTCAAGTGTTTTGGGGATCTCATCGGGTGGACCATTGAGGCCTATGTGGATGGCATCGTGGTCAAATCCAAATGGGCTGACCAAGTCATAGCTGACCTAGAGCAAACCTTCTCAAAACTCTGAGCAAACGGCATTAAGCTCAACCCCAAGAAGTGCATTTTCGGAGTCCTAAGGGATATGCTGCTAGGTTTTATCATCGCCGAGCGTGGCATCAAGGCCAACCTGAAGAAGATCTCGACCATCACGAGGATGGCCCAATTTAGAACATAAAGGGGGTACAACGAGTTATAGGGTGCCTCGCCGCGCTTAGCCACTTTATCTCATGCCTCCACGAACGAGGTCTCCCCCTCTATCAGCTTCTAAAGAAGGCCGACCATTCGAATGGACGCCCGAGGCCCAGGAGACACTTGACACGATCAAGCAGCTTCTGATGAAGGCCCCGATCCTGGTTCCTCCGATCGATGGGGAACCGCTTCTGCTCTACATTGCGGCCACCATGCAGGTGGTTAGCGCCACCCTGGTGGTAGAGTGAGAAGAAGAGGCACACACCCTCAAAGTGCAGCATCCCGTGTACTTCATCAGCAAGGTCTTCTCTGACTCTAAGACTCGCTACCCCCAAACTCAGAAGCTCCTATACACCATCCTTATCGCCAAGTGGAAGTTGTGTCACTACTTCGAGTCGCATCCAATGATGGTCGTGACGTCCTACCCTCTCAGCGAGGTCGTCCAAAACTAGGATGCCATAGGAAGAATCATGAAGTGGGCACTCAAGCTAATGGGTCAAGGCATTTCATATGCCCCTCGAATGACCATCAAGTCCCAAGTGCTAGCTGATTTTTTTGCAGAATGCACCGAGATCCAAATGCCGCTAGTAGCCATCGACCAAGAGTACTAGATGATGTACTTTGATGGATCGCTGATGAATAAAGGTGCTGGCGCGGGGCTGGTCTTCATTTCACCCCTTGGGGTACGCATGAGGTATATTGTTCACATCCATTTCCCCTCCTCCAACAATGTGGCCGAATATGAGGCACTCATCAACGACCTACGCATCGCCATCGAGTTAGGTATCTGATGGCTTGGCGTCTGGGGTGACTCCTAGCTAGTCATGAAGGAATTAAGCTGCCACAATGCCAAGATGGCCGCATATTGCTAAGAAGTCCGCCAGCTGGAGGACAAGTTCAACTATCTTGAGCTCAATCACATCCCAAGGCATCTCAACGAGGTGGTCGACGCACTAGCAAAAATGGCGTCTGGCCAAGAGCCGATGCCAATAGGCGTCTTCGCTAGTGATCAGTACAAGCCCTTGGTCCACTATGAGGATCTAGAATAGACCAGTGATAGGCCCCCTACCCTAGGCTCAGGGGCTGACCAACCATTGGCTTTAGCCGACCCCGAAGTCATGGAGCTCGATGAGGATCCAGCGGAAGAGCCTGACTCTCTGGCTAACTAGAGGATGCCTTACCTCAACTACCTCCTCCATGAGGTACTACCGATGGACAAAATAGAGGCTCGATGGCTCACGCGTTGTGCCAAGTCCTTTATCCTTATTGAGGGTGAGCTCTACAGGCGAAGCCACACCGGGATCCTTCAGTGCTGCATCCCCATCGAACGAGGGAAGCAGTTGCTGAGTGATATCCATGGTGGGGTTTGCGGGCACCATGCCATGCCTAGGACCCTGGTTAAAAATGCATTCCGACAATAAGACACTCGGTAGACCCACCTGCTATCCCAAGCACTCCAAACGATCCCCATCATGTGGCCATTCGTAGTCTGGGGGCTTGATCTGGTTGGACCTCTCAAAAGGGTGCCCAGGGGCTATACGCACTTACTTGTCACCGTAGACATGTTTATAAAGTGGACAGAGGCTCGACCGATCTCTATGATCAAATTCGAGCAAGCCATGTTGTTCTTCCTTGACATCATCCATTGCTTTGGAGTCCCAAACTCCATTACCACGGACAACGGCACATAGTTCACCGAAAAGAAGTTCCTTCGATTCTATGATGAATACCACATCTGCATCGATTGGGCTGCCATGGCACAACCCCGCACGAATGGGCAGGTCGAGCGCACGAAGAACATCATCCTACAAGGCCTCAATACTAGGATGTTCAATCGGTTGAACAAGTTTGATGGATGATGGATGACGAAACTTCCCACGGTGCTCTGGAGTCTGAGGACGACCCCTAGTTGGGCCACCGACTACATGCCATTCTTCATGGTCTATGGTTCTAAGGCTATCCTCCCGACTGACCTTAACTATGGAGTGCCAAGGGTCAGGGCGTATGACAAATAGAGAGCCGAGGCATCCCTTGAGGATGCCATAGACCAGCTAGATGAAGCACGTGATGTTGCCCTCCTCCGCTCGGCCAAGTACCAGCAAGCGTTATGTCGGTACCACAACCATCGAGTATGGGGTCAGGTGTTTAACGTCGGGGACCTGGTGCTCTGCCTTTTTTAGAGCAACAAGAACCGCCACAAGCTCTCTCCACCGTGGGAGGGATCATACATCATCGCGGAGGTGCTCCGACTTGGCACCTATAAGCTCAAGACCATCGACGTTGAAGTCTTCATCAATGCCTGGAACATCGAATAGCTATATCACTTTTACCCTTAATTTACGCATACTTTCTCTTATCAGTTTCGCTATCAACTCTTTGATCTTTAGTGACACCTGACCCTAGCAACGGTAGGGGGTCGGGCCTCCCTCGGGGGCTGATAGGAGCATATCTATCTGGTAGACATTCTCTGCGTTCGACCCTTTCTCACGTTAAGACCTAGAAGTGAGGGTCATAGAAACAAACATTGAGTAAAACTGGTCAGACTACAAGAAACCTATGCCCCATTGGCTATGGTGTTTGTGCTCACCATCGTGATCAGAGTTTTTTCTGCACCATGAGCTTTTTAGCCTTAACTACGAAAAGAGTTGGTACATGTTTAAGAGTATATCCACCTGGCAAACATTCTATGTGCCTAACCCTCTCTCATATTGAGACCTAGAAGCAAGGGTTGCGGAAACAAATGCTGAGTAAAACTAGTCATACTGCAAGAAACCTACGCCCTAGCGGCTACGACATTTTTGCTCACCAGCATGATCAGAGTTTGTTCACCTGCACCCCAAGCTTTACAGCCTTAATGACGAAAAGGGTTGGAGCGCATTAACCTTTTTATACACAAAGGGGAGAAGGGCTAAAAATCTATTTGGCCATAATGAAATTTAAGATCTTATCCATTTATTACAAGTTCACTACCTGGCTTATCTACCTTACTAATTTCTTGGGCGGGATGATCTCATCCTCTATCTCCACAGGTAAGTCTTGTGTCAGCGGGTCACCCAAGTCGATTAGACGGCTTGGGCCACTGCTGAGAGATGGGTAAGGAGCAGTAGGATGCCCCATGCGGGTTATGCCGACTCCGTCATGAACGATGGACCCGAATTCCACTCAGACATAGCTGGTAAGAGCTTCCCTGAATCCATCACTCAAGCCATCAAGGTAAGTCCTATGACAGCGGGTCACCCAAGTCAATCGAATGGCTTGGGCCACTACCAAGAGATGGGTAAGGAGCAGCAGGATGACCCATGCGGGTTACGCCGACTCCATCATGAACGATGGACCTAGATTCCACTTGGGCATATCCGATAAGAGCTTCCCAAACCTGTCACTCGAGGCATCGAGGTAACTTTATCAACCCCACTTTACTTTTCTAGTGCATGATCATTCATTCATCTATTCTCATACATCCAAGCATCACATATGCAATTATTGCATCACAACGCTTCATGTCACGTCATGAAGTGGTAGTCATCTCATTCGATATGAGCGGTGATCGATCGAGGTTCGAAGGCCAGCCTACGAAGGGCTCGAGGCTACCTTATGTTGAATAGAGCCAGGGGAAAAATGTAGATGAGCCCTAGCGGCCCTTGCTCGACTCGCTTAGAAGCGAATAGGGTCATCTTGACCTTCTTGTTCGATCATAACCTCGAGCCATACCCACTGAATCTCCATCGAGAGGAGGCCAGTGGGCCACCTGAGTTGGTCTCTGGAATGACTCAGACATATGCTAGGAGGTGGGTTAAGGGGTAGTGGAATGCCACATGAGGGCTATGCCGACCCTATTATGAACAATGGACCTGGATTCTACTCAGACATGCCCATTAGTGAGCTCACCGAGCGCGACACTCAAGCCATCGAGGCAAGTGACGTTAGCACAACCCCTCTGGTTGTGGAAACTATGGATGGGGTGACAATCATAAAGACGAGTCGACCCTCAACTAGACCCCTGCTATGTGTAGGGGCTCAAGGAAAGTTGGACTTGTAAGGAGATCGAATGTGTGGTCACAGAACGATGGCTCAGATCCTAGGGAGGGGGTATGAACGAAAACTAAGAATAATGTTTCTAAAACAAAAAATGCTTTCTCCTACCAGTTTTGCTATCATCTTCTTGATCTTTAGTGAAACCCGACCCCGACAACGGCAAAGGGTCAGGTCTCACTTGGGGGTTGATAAGGGTATATATACCCTTTATGAAACAGTCGCCGTGCCTGACCCCTTTCTCATGTTAAAAACTTAGAGGGAAGGTTTGTAGAAATGAACGACTGAGTAAGGCTGGTCGGACTGCAAGAAACCTATGCCCTAGTGGCTATGACACTCTTGCTTACTAGTGTGATTAGAGTTTCTCGCCCACACCTCGAGCTCTACAATCTTAACAACAGGAAGGGTCGGAGCACTTTACCCTTTTTACAAATAAAAGGGGAAGAAAGAACAAATTTGTTCAACCAAAACGAAAGAATAGACTTGTTCAAATGAAACAAAAGGGATGGGCCCGCTAGTGGCCAATACCCAGGTGCACAAGCACCACAGGCATCCTGGCCCATGTTCGAGTCTCGGTCGTGTAGGATCTCTGGTACGCCTAGAGGGGAATGAATAGGACTATAAAAATTCAACTCAAACCAAAGTTAAATTCACCCACGGCACTGCCGCACCAAACAACGGCACTACCACACCTATAGGAGAGATTAGTTCACAGTTCAAAATCTACCCAACGAAATTTAGATCGGGTAATTTTCTTAGCTTCCTGCAGGGTAGAAGATCATCGATCGACAGCTGAAAGTGGTGGGAACACCACACACAAGTAGATCGACCTCAATCCTAGAAATAACCTCAATAACAACAAGAACACAAGTGTAGCAACACAAGCATAAGATAACACAAGGATTTATCCTATAGTTCAGCTCACCATCAAGGCTTGCCTAAGTCCATGTTGTTGAGGTATACCACTAAGGCTTAGGGATTTGCAACCCTACCTCATTCTCTAGTCATCCCCAGTAAACAATGGACACCGCACCCAAGGGGTCGGGTGAGACGAAGCCCGTGGCCTCGAGGTCAGGCAAGGTGGAGCCCGTGGCCTCGAGGATAGGCGAGACGAAGCCCGTGACGAAGGGGTCGGGTGAGACGGAGCCCGCACCCAAGGGGTTGGGCGAGTTGGATCCCACGACCAAGGGGTCAGGCGAGACGTAGCCGCTAGCAAGGGGTCAAGAGAGCCGGATCCCACAACCAAGGGGTTGGGAGAGCCTCTCTTCAAGTGCGACAGTGTCGCACCACGCAAGACAGCAATGGTAATAGTGAAGTGTAGACTATCTTGGCTATGAATCTGAGGATGCATGTGGTTGTTTGAGCACATGGTAGCACATATTAGCTTAAGCATTGTGCCCCCTTTATAGTATGGCTTTTAATATACTCAAATTCAATATATAAAAGAATTTAAACCTCCTTTGAGTTTAAAGCCATCTACATTTATAATTGGGGGCTCCTCTATTTCATGTAGCATCCTCGAATAAAAATTCTCTGCTTGTTATCTCGATAAATCTTATTAGTTCTCTAATCGTGTGGTCATTATCACCAAAACACACAATTAAGGCTTGATTGCACTTTCAATCTCCTTTTTGGTGATTGATGCAACCCAATTAGAGCTTACAAAAGATATGAAATAAATACTAAGACTTTCGAGCCATGGGTGTAGAGCCTCCCCCTAAGTATGTGAATAGAGAATTGAATTATCAAATTGGCATAAGAGGCCAAGATTCCACATTTTAGTGAAAGTGATGGGGCTCCTCCTACATCCATGCTCCTGTGGGATGCTGCATACTGTGTCAGGTATGTAAAACATGATGAAAATGATAGTTTATGCACAACATGGTTTGCTGCTATAGCTGGGTCCGGCACTGCTGCACTTGCTGTAGCAACACAGATCAGAACAGACATCACACAACATGTCATACGTATAAAGATATACATTCTAGCACAATTGTATCACAAGCGACAACATAGATTAATATATGTCCATATCCCACACAAAGAGTCAAATAGTAGCATTATTTCCTAATTTAGAGTTTTTAATAGACTCTCACACTCTCACCTAACGAAGACTACTCTAAACAGATACAAACATGACTCTAGCCACAGCAACCTCTATGGCATCAAAAAAGTTGTCGGTCCCTCTAATTTTCTTCCCCTTTGGCATAAAGCATCAAAAAGAGAAGAAAAGAAGAAAGATCAACACCTACTCGTTATCTCCCTGGATGTCCGTCCAATCAATATCATCACCTCTTGCAGCCCTAGCACCTCCTGCAGCAGTCTTGGTACCACCATCACCATCATCATCATTGGAGTCAATGCGTGCATGGCCCTAACGATGAGTAGTGGTGATGAAGCGAGTGGAATGAGTGGAATGCGCGGCTCTTGTCTCTGACGGTATCCCTCTAGGGTCTCATCCTAATCTGTTGCTCATCCCTACTCTTCCTCATCATCGTCATCATCATCATCTGAATCTATGTTAGAGAGACTTGGAAGGTCATACTATGGAGGAGGTAGAATAGGAGGAAGTGGTGGAAGGTCCTATCCATGCTGCTGATGCTGCTCAAGCTGTCTCATATGCTCTGTCAGCTGCATAGGTGCACTTGCTGAAGATTGCCTTCAACCACTTGCCAAACATCTTCATCTTGCCTCCTTTGTGAGACCTAGAGTGGGAAGACTCAGGGATATCTACATGAGCATGAGAGCTCCACGCTCCCTGAGTAGCTGTAGCTGGCTGGGTCTTTTCAATTTTGTAGATGGTGTGTATCCCATCCTTTAGAAAATAAAATCCAGTGACCCTCTCAATCATAAACATGAGGTAAGGGGCATAGGGCAGCCCCTTCTCCCATCCTCCACTACAAATATCAACTCAGTCCACATGAATCTAGGGACATTGATCCTATCCCCACCTAGAGCAAATCTAGCCAACACATTTCTCACATAGCCATTAATATTTGAGGCTGCTCCATCCTTTAGGTTGATGGTGTTCCCGATGAGGTTGTTGAGGATGTAATAGAAGCTGTGTAGACCACTCCTCTTGCCATCTACAATCCTTCTATCTCTCCACATGTAACTGATGTCACGGATCTTAGCTCAAGGCTCATCATGAATGTAATTGTAACCTCTGTGCTCCTCCCCAAAGCCAAGAATCTAGCTAAAAGTGATAAAGTTGACTTGGTAGTGCCAACCATTAGTTATCTAGTGAATCTCATCAGAGGTCTAGTCATAGAAGTATGTGGCATGAAACTGTGCAAGGACCTCCTCATTCTAGTTATACTAGAAACCCATGATGTCTGAAAGCTAGAACCTATCACAAATTTGATTACCTTTTCAAACTCAGGCTCCTCCTTCTCCTGCATCTCATCCCAATCAATATACTGCATCTTGATGATCTTGGTTTTCTTAGATGCAAGAATGGTAATGGCATAAAAGTTGAAATGAAACTCATTCTAGAATCTGTAATCAATGCACAAATCCTTGCGCACTGCATAGGGATTGACCCCCCTTGCCTCTTCCACCAGCTTCCAACTCTTGGAATAGTTAACAACTATATGCTGGCGGGAGTCATCTAGAGGTCTCATGATGATCTCACCCTCAAAATCTCCCATGTATCTACCATCAAACTCAGAGAGATGCTGTGGGGTGTCAGGAATGGCATCAGTGGTACGACCTATCATCTCAAGCCTCTCCTCATCTTCAATGTATTGCTTGTGCCTCCCCTTATCACCAAGTCCTCTTGGAGCTACATTACTGCCTACTGCTATTGAACTCCCTCAACCACGGTGAGGTGGATCCTTGTCTCTTTGCTCATTCATCTTCCTTTTCCCCCTTCAGTCATTATCTCCATGCTCCATCTTCTCAAACGATGATAGGAGAGGAGAGGGAAGAAACTGCTTGGGCTAGGGGCAGTAGCAGTCATCAGTGACGTTGAGGAAGGGCTGGCAACTGCTAAGGCACTTCAAGAGACCGGCAACGCATGGCCAAGCGATGGCAACGGCGCGGGCGTGTGAGGAGAGAGAGAGGGGCGCATGCATTGGCGTCGGGGAAAAGAGAGAGGGAAAGAAGTTACTGCAGACCTGAGGATAAGAGGAAGAATAAATGGGCCCCGCAATAAAACCGTTTGGGCCAAATCTCATTTGAGATTCAAAGTGTGGCACTGCCGCACGACAGGCACGGCATTGCCGCACTCCCCAAAACAGTGGGAGTTAGATATAATCTATATGACTCTCTTTGTATAAGATATGGACACATATCACCTATATACCATGACCAGAAACAAATAATCAATACAGACCATGATCATGATACATAAGTTGCCTTTTAGAGATCATTTTCATGCACAATATGAAAATTTTCAACTCCTTTGCCTAGATACTAGTTTATCAAACAGAGGCATGCTAAAATTCAAACCACGTTATGAGAATAAAGTATATTTAGCTCACTACGCAAAGCACAAAACCTTGACTCATCAAGGGGCTTTGTGAAGATACCAGCTAGTTGCATTTCGGTGCTCACATGGTGAATTTCGATATCTCCTTTGGTTTCATGGTCTCTCAAGAAATGATGACGGATATCTATGTGCTTGGTTCTAGAGTGGCTTACAGGATTGTTTACAAGTTTAATGGCACTCTCATTGTCACACAATAATGGGATTTTAGTAAAATGACATCAAAAATCATGAAGAGTTTGCCTCATCCAAAGTAGTTGGGTACAACATGCACCGGCTGCAACGTACTCGACCTCGGTAGTGGAAAAGGCTACACAATTTTGCTTTTTAGAACTCCAAGACACTAGGGATCGTCTAAGGAATTGACATGTCCCTAAAGTGCTTTTTCAATCTACTTTGCAATCAGTGTAATCAGAATCTGAATACCCCAGTAGATCAAACTTAGAGCCCTTAGGATACCACAAACCAAGGTTAGGAGTGTGTACTAAATATCTCAAGATTCTCTTAACGACCACCAAGTGACACTCTTTTGGGTTAGCTTGAAATCTAGCACACATGCACACACTAAGCATAATATCGAGCCTAGATGCTCACAAATAAAGTAGAGAGCCGATCATAGAACAATATACCTTGGTATCCACGGCTTTCCCTTCAATGTTGAGATCAAAATGTCCATTGGTTGGCATGGGAGTTTTGATAGGCTTGGCATTCACCATGTCAAACTTCTTGAGCATATCATGGGTGTACTTCATTTGACTAATAAAAGTTCCATCCTTCACTTGCTTGATTTGAAATCCAAGAAAGAACTTCAACTCACCCATCATGGACATCTCAAATCTCTTCATCATGATCTTACTAAACTCCTCACAAAAACATGATTAGTACTACCAAATATTATGTCATCGACATATATTTGGCACACAAATATATCTTTACCAACTTTGTGAGTGAAAAGGGTAGGATCGGCTTTGCCTATTTCAAAGCCTTGTTTAAGCAAAAATTCCTTAAGGCATTCATACCATGCTCTTGATGCTTGCTTAAGCCCATAGAGCGCCTTTTAGAGTTTGTAGACGTGGTTGGGGAACTTGGGATCTTTAAAACCTGGTGGTTGCTCAACATAGACAAGTTCTTGAATGGGGCCATTGAGGAATGCACTCTTCACGTCCATTTGATATAGCTTGAAATTGTGATGAGCGGCATAGGCTAGAAGCATTTGGATTGCTTTAAGTCTTGCCACCGGTGCATGTGTTTCCTCAAAGTCCAAGCCCTCTATCTAAGTGAAACCTTGAGCAACCAATCTTGCCTTATTTCTTGTCACCATGCCATTCTCATCTTGCATGTTGCGGAAGACTATTGACAGAATATCATCGATAGTCCTCTGAGGGGTATTCCACAAAGATAGATTGATCGACAGAGATGTGTATAATCGAGAACAAGAAGGCAACAGAGACACACGAGTTAGATAGGTTTAGGCCATCAGTATGACATAATACCCTACTCTTGTGGTTTGTTGGATTGTATTGGCTATCGTATGATATTGCGTGAGTTTGGATGGGGTCCCTGCCCGCTTTATATAGTCCGAGGGGCAGGGTTACAAATTGGTTAGATCTAGGAGATAACCAAAAAGTAATAACAGATTATAGGAATCATGGGATCATACGTATCCTAATAGATCTCGTGGTATCTTTAGGATATCTTCCTAGTGTCTTGCGGGAGGCGTCGAGCAGCGTCGTGCCCCACAAGGCTTTGTTTTGTGGGCTGGGCTGCCCCTAGGGGCACAACCCATGTGGTCTGCCATGGGTATCTAGGGTCATATCCCCCACAGCTAGTCCTAGAGCACCTTGTATCCATTGTGCATCATCGTCTTGAGCTTGTTTGAGTCGGTGCGAACAAAGCTAAGCAGTCAAACTCATGGTCCGACCACCATGATGAGTTGCCGAGCAATTGTGAGCCATCACCGAGCAGCATGAACCACTGCCAAGCAGCGTGAACCATCGCCGAGCAGCATGAACCGTCGCCGAGTAGCGTGAACCAAGTACAGCTTGCCATAAGGATGTAAGGAGCTCAAGTTCAGAATCGAAAAATTCTTCACAGTGGACCAAATGTGCCCATTGAGAGTCTGAGCATGAGAAAGGGAGATAGTCTTCTTCAACTTCAAGAGGCGCAGAGCCTTCCAGACTAAAGGAAACACACTCACCGCAAGGTCAAGTGTGCCCACTTAGTCCCCGAGCCTAACAATAGATGACGTAGTCATGTGGTGCTAGGGTCCAAAGTAGAAGAAAAGTAGAAGTCCTACCGAGCAGGCATCCAGTCCTCGGGCATAGCCTTGAGATGAGAAAAGCACACTCACCGCAAGGTGAAGTGTGCCCACTTAGTCCCCGAGCCTGATAGTAGGTGACATGGCCACATGGTGCTAGGGTCAAAAACAGTAGTCAATAGAAGAAAATTCCTAGTGCGGTGAGGAACCAGGTCATAGTGCGGATGCAGTCCCTAAGCCATAAGAGAAAATCTTGGAGAAAACAAATCCTGGAGAAAAACTAGAGTAATGGTTGTATAGTAGTAACAGATGGTAGAGAAGTTAGTGAATATTCGGTGAGCAGTAACAACTTGCGATGATAAATGGGCGAAACGGGCTACAGTTGCGTGAAAGCCCACCACATTGTTGCAAAAAATTGGAGAGGCGCAAATCATGGAGCGGTTCCCAAAAACCCTTGAATGCGAAAGAAGGGAGGAGTGCTTTATAACTATGTCGCTGCACCCCGTGCTCTCGCCTTTGCCACTTTGCCAATTCATCTTCCTCCTTAGCCCTCACACTTCTAGATTCGCATCCATGTGCGCTTCCACCGTAAGTCCCAATCTAGATCTGAGAGATGGCACCGAAGAGGGGAGCTGTGAACACAAAGAAGGCGAGTGTCGGAGCCAGCCGTGACGAAGAGTGGGTGCCGTCGCGTATGGGGGAGGCGGAGCTCAACAGGTTGGTAGAGGTGGGCATTCTTCCTGACCGTGTCACCACCAGATGGCGGTCGGCCAGCGGTGAGCCCTATCTAATGCCTCATACTGATGAAGATGTCGTATTTGAGGATTACTTCTAGCGCGGGTTAGGATTTCTTGTTCATCCTTTCTTGAGAGATCTATTGGAGTTCTGGAGAGTCGGTCTGTGCAACCTCCACCCAAACACCATCTTGCATATTTCGATTTTCATTCATTTCTGTGAGGCATATCTCAGGATTCTTCCCCACTTCAACCTCTTCCGTCACCTATTTTGGCTAAAGAAGAAGGGCGGCGGTGGTTTGAAGGTGGTCGGTGGTGTGTATCTTCAACTGTGTGATGGAATGGCGGGCGAATACCTCACTATACCGCTAAACACTTCGTTGAAGGGGTGGAACGGCAGGTGGTTCTATATGAAGTAGAGCCATCCTGCCATCTACTGCGACGCCGACCATATCCTGGAGAGCTAGAAAAGCTAGTTGGAGAGGCCAAGCAGTGCTGATATGGAGCAGGTGAGGGAGCTCCTTGACCTAATAAAGGGAGTGAAGACCAATGGTGGACTAGAGGTAGCGAGCTTCATAGTGCATCACGTCTAGCCCTGCAAGAAGAGGGCCCACGCAGGCTTTGACTTCAAGGGGGACACCGATAGCACCTGGGAGAGGACGGAGATGCTATCGAGGGACGATGTGCAAGAGTGGGCCACAGAGCTATTCGCTCCATTTGCCTCGTTCAACATGTCAGAGCAGACGAGACCCTTTAACTGCAAGAACCCACCCCCTTAGGTAAACATCTCAATTGTGTGTGCCTGATCCTTTTTTATCCTATACCATTGCCGAGCAGTGAACTGATTCACTTATAGAAAGATCCATTCATAGGAATGAGCGATGTACTTCTCAGGCGTGCCGAGGGGTGATTGGTCATAGATAGTAGACATTCGGCCACCAACGCAGCCTAAGGAGGGTGCTGTTAGTGCCTCGTTGGAATCCAAAGGCGTCGACGCTGGTCAGACAGAGAGTACCCCTCAGTGTCGGAGAAAGTCTAGGGTAAGAGGGCAGTGGCAGATGAGATGACCTAGAAGAAGAGGAAGACGGTGGGTGCTGTCCCCCGCAAGCCAGGCGACATCTCGCTTAGCGGTGACCAGACCACGTGGAATCGGAGTGCGGCGATGTTCGAGTGGTCGGATGACAACAAAGTTCTAGTGGCTCCTCCGTGAAGCACTGAGGTGCCTCTGCACAACACACGCATGGAGGAGCAATCGAAGGGAGGGGAGGGAGTCCTCGAGCGGTAGGCGATGGGAGTCCCCGAGCAATAGGTGAAAGGAGTCCCCAAGCAATAGGTGAGGGGAGTCCCAGAGCAGCAAGTAGAGGAGAGACCAATGGCGGAGACCATGAGACCTCCACCCTAGGGTGCAGGAATCGACCCTAGGACCACGCCTAGGGGCTCAGGTAGGCAACGCTGGTTCAAAAAAGTGTACTGACAGGCCAACACGTAAGTATCCTTGCCTTGGAGTTATTTGGCTATCGGATTTTTATCATGGTGAAGACTGACGAGCTAATTTGATGCAGAGCGAGGCGTATGGAGGAGTTGAATCCTTTCGTCCAGACCGGCAAGCAACCGGGGGCTAGACCCAGCATGAAGAAAATGCCGGCAGATCCCATCCGGGAGTCCTCGGGCACTCGACGGCCTGTGGAGGAGTCAACTGCCACTGCTGGTGGACTTGGTGGTGGTGAATAGTTGGCGCCAATGGCAGATGGGTCGGCGGCGATGCCCGGTGCAATGACGGAAACCGCTGGGTCTTCAGCGGCGAATGCTGGAGATGTTGGTGCCACACCTGAGTCTGGTGCGGCGAGGTTGGTGCAGCCAGAAGAGCTGGTCGCACTCCCTGAGATGTTGGAGGGCATGGTTGGACGCATTGTGCGGCCACCAAGGAAGAGGACAAGATGGAAGAGATTGAGCGTAAGGAATCATTACCTCAAGCCGTTCGAATCATCTACAAGCGGGATGATAAAGTGGTGGTCGTTGAGGAGGAGGACACCATAAAGGAGCTCAGGAGGCTGGAGTCCACCCTTTCCACGGCGGTGAAATAGATCAAGGTGAATGTTGCGTCATCAATCTTCATGTTTGTCATTGGAGATTTGGAGTTCTTCATAATCTTGTTGCTTTTGCAGGGCATAGCTTGGACTACCGAACAACGACGCCAGCTAATCAAGAGGATGGAGCCCCTCGCCGAGGAGAATGAATAGCTGAAGGAGGCATTAAAACATATGGAGAAAAACGTCCAGAGGGCCAAACGCGAGCGTGATCTTGCTGAATCTAATGCGCGGGATCTAGAGTACCAAAGGGGCGTCCTATCTGAGCAGCTGGTGACTGTGTTCGAGCAGTTGCGGGGCTAGTCCGAGTAGCTAGCCGTCATCTCCGTGCAGCTGACGGGTGCTTTCGAGCAGCTAAAGACCAAGTTTGAGCAGTTGCAGAAAGTCTCTGAGCAGAAGAAAGGTATGGTGGATCGACGAAATTTCTCTACATTGCTGACATTGTATTGTTGCTGACGACCGTTATGCTTGTAGAGCAAGACGCAGAGCTCGGCCGGTTGCGCCAAGTCATCAGTCAACTCCAGGAGGGGAAGAAGATGGCTGGCGGGCAGAGAAGCTGGCTGAGGAGCTAAAAGGTGAGTATTTCATGGTCGGAGTTGTTGCCAGAGTGATATCTTTTGTTTAACGGTTCCTTGTGACACCTGCAGACTACCATCGGAGGACCAAGGCATAGTTCGATGTGACCTAGAGGAACAAGCTCGACGCCGTGGTAGCCAGAATCAAGTCGGTGCTCGACTGCATCGACATGGAGGTGGCTCCTCAGTCTGACGGTAGGCCATTGCCCCCGAACACCATCATCAACAGATGCAAGGCAGTGTGGGAGAACTTCAAAAACTTCAACCGTGACACCACCATCACCGCCATTACACACGCCCTAGCGGTGGTCCGGTCCCACTACCCGGCCATTGACCTTCAAGTGATAGGGGCCAAATTCACTAGAGGGATGGAGGAGATGGAGCATTAGCAGCTGGAAGATGAGGTGGAAGACGCGGCGAAGAAACTGGTCGACGACATCGACCTATTCGGTGAGATGGATGGCGATGGCAAAGCCCCATGATCTACTCAGAGAGAAGTTTGTAATAACTGGAGAGAGTAGTTAAAATGCACAAGGGCACATACAATCATTTATATATATGTATAAATGTTGTAAAATGCCATGTGCATGTTTATGCGGTTTGCCAGTTTTTCATTGAAGAATCATTGTGGTGTTAACCCTAACGCAATTATACGTAGTATAAGTAGCATCCAAGCAGTTAGTTCATTACTAAACCCTTTGGCCCTAGTTAGCCCATAGTCCATAATGTCGAGCGTGGAGCCCATGCACGTGTAGGAGGAACAGGCGTGACCAAGGAACCGTAGCCAATCACCCATAACGCAGAGCGCGGAGCCCATAGCACGTGTACAGAGAGATCGGAGACTGGGTCTTCTCCATAGAGAACAGAACGGAACATGTGCTGCTCAGCGGTTGGTGAATTAACTTGGAGATATACATAGTATAAGTGGCGTTCGAGCAGTTAGTTCTTTACTGTGCTCTTGGCCTTGGCTAGCCCATAGTCCATAACATCGAGCGCGGAGCCTACGCACATGTAGGAGGAATAGGCGTGACCAAGGAACCGTAGCCGACCACCCATAACATAGAGCGTAGAGCCCATAGCACGTGTAGGAGGAATATGCGTGACCAAGTAACCATAGCCGACCACCCATAACGCAGAGCGCGGAGCCCGTAGCACGTGTAGGTAGAAATCGGAGACTGGGCTTCTCCATAGAGCACAAAACAAAACATGTGCTGCTCGGTGATTGGAGATTCATTTTGGAGATGTGGAGAAACATAGCAGAGTGTTTATGGCGATCACATGTTGGAGATATGGAGAAATATGGTGGAGTGTTTATGGCGATCACTTGTTGGAGATATGGAGAAACGTGGCAGAGCATTTATGGCGATCTCTTGTTGGAGTTCATTAAAGGAAAAGCTTAGAGCTGGCGAACACAAGTGGAGATTAAATCGTAACAGAGAAATAATGGAGATAAATTATGGCGACCAAAACTTTATTCATCATGGAGTGGAGAATACATATCTAGAGCATTTCAAGGATAGAAACGTATAAGGTGCTCGATGTGCCATGAATTGGGGATGTTGATTCTGTCCAAGTCACATAGTCGATAAGACCCTGGTCGGGTAACCTCTTTGACCACGTAAAGCCCTTCCCAGGGGGAGGAAAGCTTGTGCATCCCTTCAATTTTCTATTTTCTACCGTGAATGAGGTCACCAACAGCAAATGAACAACCTTTGATGTTGCGCTTGTAGTATCTCTGCAAGCCTTCTAGGTATTTGGCTATACGGGCGCATGTGATGAGGCGTTCTTCCTCGGTCCTATCGACATCCTTTGTCCAAATAGCTGCAGCTTGCTCTTCATCATAATGTTCCACCCTAGGTGCTCATAAGGCAATGTCCGTTGGTAGTATGGCTTTTGAGCCATAAACCAAGAAATATGGAGACACACCGATGCTACGACTAGCTTGAGTACGCAGTCCCTAGACCATAGCTAGTAGCTCTTTGAGCCATCTGTGAAAGTGCATCTAGCCCTTTAGTGGGTTTTGGATGATTGAATGACAATATGATTAAAGGACTAACCCATTTGCTAAGTGTGGAAAGGTAATATGTTATCTCACAGGTACTTAATGAAAGCCAAAATGATGTGTTGTTGTATAAACAATCTAGTTCAAGCACAAGACAACAATGCAAATGGAATTCATGTGAAGGCTTATTTCTTGTGAGATTTTTCATGTACTATGTGAAAGCAAGCTTGTAAGAATTAATTAATGAGACATAAGGAATTGCATATGGAATGGTCTCATATTTGAAGCTTACTAAATTGAAATAAAAAGGATAACAATACATGAATGGATGATTCAACACAAGATGTGACTGGATGGCTTGAGATGGTGAAGATAGCAAGGAAAGGCTTCGAGGTACTAAGCAAGGGTGAAGGGCAAGCGATGGCTTGGCGGCCGAAGAACCTAGCTAGGGTGAAGAAGGAAGTACTTGCATTTAGTTGAGGTACTAATCAAGCTATGATGGCCACGTTTATGTGGAGGATCAAATCACTATTGGAGTGTTTGATGAAAGTGACTTGATACATTTGGGATTATTCAAATTTGATGAATGGAATCAAGTCACATGCTCAAGATGGCTACGCTCAAGTGAAAAGATCAACATCAACATGTTAGCACCCTTACTTGATGAAGATTGGAAGGGACGGCATCAATTCAAAAGAGATCAACTCAAGTGGTATAAATTCATTTTTCCTTTGATCTTGAGTTTAATAGGTATGCCGTACTATTAAGAGGGATGCATCATGTTGATAGATAATGTGTCATAAGTACTCAAGCCAACCCATGTGAGTTTTGAGTATTTGAGCGACAAAAGAGCTAACTTTATTTTTGTTGTTCTGGTAATACTGGACGTGTACCGGACGTGTCCGGTATTTACCCAGCAGGGGTAAAATTGTTGTTCTCGGGTTGGTTCATCGGGAGTTCCGACGTAAGTCGGGAGTTCCGACGGTCGAGAGTCTCAGCAAGGGTTGGGAGTTCCGACGTCTCGCACTTTAACTGACATTGGAGGGTTCACTGTCCTGGCCATACCGGATGTGTCCGGTATGCATGACCAGAGGCCAACGACTAGTTTTCAAAAGCCTTGAGGGTCAGGAGTTTCGACGTGAGTCGGGAGTTCCAACGGTCAGAAGTTCCGGCATGTGTCGGGAGTCCTAACACCTCACATACTTTAACTGAGTTACATGGTTTTTAAATTTGCTGAGGGTCAGGAGTTCCGACGTGAGTCGAGAGTTCCGACGGTCGGAAGTCCCGGCATTCATCGGGAGTTCCGACGTCTCACAACATCACTGTAACTTAGTTACCATTGGCACAGTGTAAGTAATACCGGACGTGTCCGATATGGCAACGGCTATAAAATGGCTAGTTTTTCAAGGGGGGCTATAAATACCCCCAAGCCTCCACCTTTGGAGGCTACTTATTCTGCTGATACACACACATGTTTTTGAGCCTTGCCAACTCTCCCAACCCTCTCTTAGTGAGTGATTGATCATATCTGCCAAATCAAATTGTGGGTTGAGTGAAATTCAAAAAGAGAGCAATCCAACCACTTGAGCACTTGTGCATATTGTCAATCTCATGATTTGCATTTGTTACTCTTGGACTCTTCGGTCCTAGATGGTTAGGCGTCACCAGAGAGCACCCGAGAGATTGTGGTGTGCCTCGGAATGTTTATAACGGTCGATTCCGCTGCCTCGGAATCATCTAGTGGAAGGAGGAAAAGGAGTTGGAAAAGACTCCGGCTAGAGTGACCTTCATGGTACCCTCTAGGGTTGACCTTCGCTAGGTCGCCCGCAGCCCCCTCAACGGAGAGTAGGACTCAAACGAGTCCGAACTTTGGTAAAACAAATATTGTGTCTCAATTTGCATTTCATTTGATATTTATGTTGCTCTAGCTCTTGTGTAGGTTCTCTGTGTTTACTGTCATCTCTAGTAGATACCTACAGTTTGGTTTGAAGATAGAAATCGGAGGGAGCAAGTTTGGGGCTGTTCTGTAGAAATCGTGTATACCGGACATGTCCGGTATTCATACCGGACATGTCTGGTATTGATCACTGTGCCAGGCTGTTCTGCAGAACATGTGTACCAGACATGTCCGGTATAGCTACTGGAGACGTCCGGTATTTCCTGCCTGCGCTGAATATATTCATTCTCTATTCTAACTTTGTATTACAGGATTGTAGCTTCTAGATATATTCTTTATACCTTGTATACTCTATGGCTAACTTGTGAGGGGTGGTACTACTCTTTATTTGGAGTTTCCATTTTGGAAACTCCCTTTACTTATCATTTCCATATTTAAAGGTGTTAATTTTTAGAAATGCCTATTCACCCCCCTCTAGGCGGCATCCTAGGTCCTTTCAATCTGCCCGGATGCTTTTCTTCAATCTAATATAGCCTCTTTTTTAGGGCATCAAGAATCATGCCATTTGCCCGTTCGACCTGGCCGTTGCCTCTAGGATGGGCAATGGAGATGTATTTGACGGAGATGCATCAGTCTTCACAGAAGTCCCAAAAATGATGACCAATAAATGTAGCTCTGAGGTCGGTGATAATGCTGTTCGGGAGACCGAATCTATGGATGATATCTTTAAAGAGCTCGATTGCTTTCTTAGCAGTAGCCGAAACAAGCGGTTTGTATTCGATCCACTTGGAGCACTTGTCAATGGCGACACATACGCACCGGAAACCACCTGGTGCTAGCTTGAAAGGCCTGATCATGTCTAGTCCCAAGCAAGCGAAAGGCCAGGAGGCTAGGATGGTCTGTAGTTCTTGTGCCGACACGTGGATTTGCTTGGCAAAAAATTGGCATCCTTCACAATGTTGGACAAGGTCTTCTGCATCAGAGATGGTCGTGGGCCTGTAAAAACCAGCTCGAAAGGCTTTACCGACCAGGTTTCTCGAGGCCACGTGGTTGTCGTAGGAACCAGAGTGAATTTTGAGAAGTAGTTTCACTCTCTCTTCTAGGGTGATGCATTTCTACAGTATCCCTTCCTTGGCACTTTTCCTCATTAAGTTCCCGTCCACCAGCATGTAATGCTTGCTTCGACGGGTTAGGTATTCGGTTTCAATCTTGTCGGTAGGTACTTCGGCGTTGGTGAGGTACTTGATGAACTGTTCCCTCCAATCAGCGGTCGGCAAAGGTACTATAAGTACCAGCTGCTTGACGGGGGGAATTTCTTGAACTTCCTTCTCTTCCTTAATGGATGGCACCAACAGATCTTGAACGAAGACCCCAGGTGGAATCTTGATGCCAGAAGAGCCTATCTTGGATAGGTAGTCGGCGAGCTGATTTTGATCTCGTACCACGTGATGGTACTCGATACTGTAGAACTTCCCTTCAAGCTTCTTGATTTTGGCGTAGTATGCGTTCATCTTCTCACTAGAGCAAGACCAGTCTTTGTTGAGCTAGTTGATAACCAGCGTAGAGTCCTCGTATACTATTAGGCATTTGACGCTGAGCTCAACAGCTATACGGAGTCTATGGAGACATGCTTCATATTTGGCGATGTTGTTGGAGGCTGGAAAATGTATTTGGAGGACATAATGGAGCTTACCCTTGGTCGACGTAATGAACAGAATGCCAGCGCTGCACCGTTGATGTTGAGGGTGCCGTCGAAGAACATCACCTAGTGCTCAGGGCATGTAGCGGGGATGGGCTCTTGGATCTCGGTCCACTCAGCGACAAAGTCAGCGAGCGCCTGTGACTTGATGGTAGGCCTACTTCTAAACTAAATGGAGTAAGTGCCAAGCTCAACAGCCCACTTGATGATACGGCCATTGGCTTTTTTATTGCGGAGAATGTCCCCCAGAGGGAACTCGGTGACCACGGCGATCTTGTAGTACTCAAAGTAATGGCGGAGCTTGCATGACATAATCAGAATGGCGTATAACAGCTTTTGGACTTGAGGATAATGAGTTTTGGGCTCATTAAGAACCTCACTAATGGTGGAGTCTACAACCTCATCTATTCGAGGTAGACCGAAGGGGTCTTTAGGGTAGTGTTTATTAAGATCAGTGTAATCAACGCACATTCTCCATTCTTTATTCTTTTTTGAACAAGAACATGGTTTGCTAACCACTTAGGATGATACACTTCTTTTATGAATCCAGTAGCTAGGAGCCATTTTATTTCTACCCTAATAGCCTCCTTCTTGTCTGGTGCGAATCATCGGAGTTTTTGTTTGATCGGTTTGGCGGTCGGCGAGACATTCAAGGAGTGCTCGATTTTCTCTCGTGGTACCCCCGGCATGTCTTTAGGTTTCCAAGCAAACACATCGGCGTTGGCACATAGGAAGGAGACGAGCATGCTTTTCTATTTGGGGTCGAGGTGAGCCCCAATCTTCACTGTCTTGGAGGGGTCATCGAGGCCGAGGCTGACTTCCTTGGTTTCTTTGGACTTGGTGGAGGCACGAGGAGGCTCTAGTGATGGGATCTCTAGGTCATCGGCGGGCACCGTCTTGGCGTTGGTGACCACACTAGCCATCTGGATGGAGAGGTCGGTGGCTTCGGCGAGGGCAAGACTCTCTGTCTTGTAGGCGTAGGCGATGGAGTGGTTGGCCTATAGGGCCAGGACTCCTATAGGCGAAGGCATCTTTAGCACTAGATAAGTGTAGTGTGGTACAACCATGAACTTGGCTAGAGCTGGCTGACCAAGTATGGCATGGTAGGCGGTGTTGATGTCGGCGACGGAGAAGTTGATGTGCTCAATGCAGTAGTTGCTTGCCATGCCAAACTATACTGGTACGTTGATCTCTCCAAGTGGTTTGGATGCCCTACCAGGTACCACACCCCAGAAGAAGGAGTCAAAAGGTGTGAGATCTATTATCCCGAGGCCCAACTCCTTTAGGGATCCAGCGAAGAGGAGGTTCAGAGCGCTCCCACCGTCGACGAGCACTTCTCTAAAAAGCACTTTCTAGATGATTGCATCAAGGATGAGGGGGAAACGCTCTATGTAGGGGATGTCCACCCACTGGTCAGCCCTGCTGAAGGTGATGGGGACCTCAAACTAGGGGCGATAGCTAGGGTTGGCGGTGGCGTCTTCTGCATTGATGGCGAGCACCCAACGGGTAGTGAGTTTCCATTCTCTTCTACTCTCGGTGGAGGTGAGGCCCTCGAAGATGGTGGCGACACCTTGTCGTGATCCTAGAAGGCATTGTTGTTGCCCCCAGGTGGTCGGTGGCCTCTAGCTCCATTGTTGCTATCATTGTCTGCCTTTTTAGCCTAGAACTCCTTAGCCAAGCCAAGGCAGTCCTTCATCGTATGCTTGGCGTTCTTGTGGAGAGGGCATGGGCTATCGAGGATCTTGTATTACTCATCATAGTTGCACTTGGCGCGAGGTTTATCAATGGCGGCGATGATGTGGTCTAGTCAGCGGTGGTGATATTAACCAGACTTGGATCCTTCTGGCCGATCACGGCCACTGTCCCAATGGTGATTGCGGTTGTCGTAGCGGCGGTCATTATGGTGGCGGTCATCGGGGTGATTGTCACTGCGGCGAGTTGGGCGATGAGTGCCGGCATCCTCATTGAAGCGCACATCGGCTTCCTCGGTGTCAGCGTACTGGCTGTTGATCATAATCATCTCGCCAATCCCTGTTGGTAGCTTGCGATTGAACTTAGAGCGAAGGTCATGGTGATGGAGTCCTTGGACGATGGCGGTGATGACCTCAGCTTCCGTGATATTGGGAATAGAATTCCTCATCTCAGAAAAGCGTCTGATGTAGCTATGGAGGAACTTGGATGACTTCTGGTAGATGCGATTCAGATTATGCTTGGTGCCCGGCTGAGTACATGTAGCCATGTAGTTGTCAGTGAAGACCTTCTTCAGTTCTTCCCAGGATCCGATGGAGTCTGGGGCAAGGCTTGTGAACCAGTTCATGGCGGTTGGTGTGAGCATGATGGGAAGATAGTTTTCCATGACACTAGTATCTCCTCCGGCGGCATGCACAGTAGTGGCATAAGCTCGTAGCCACTATGTGGGGTTCATCCTTCCTTCATAGGGCTTGACCCTAGTGATTCTGAAACCATGGGACCACTAGAGTGTTTGGAGTGCCCTCGTGAATGCTGGGGGCCCTTCGTGGTTGTCGACGCCATGATCTGCAGTGTTGCTAGCATTAAGCGGCTCGAGAGCTGAGTCCGGGTTACCGAACTCTTGCTCGCACTCTTGACGGCGGCATACTTCTTCTTCATGGCGATAGAAGTGGCGTTCGTTGATATGTCGTTGTGTGTCTCGGGGATTATTGAGGTGCACTCGGACGTCCTGGTCGACCTCCTGGTCATGTTGGCGAAGGTGTTCAATGTGATTGCCCCAAGCTCCCCCCTAGAGGGGTTGTCTATCGCTGTGATGCTGGTCGGTGAAACTACTTGGGCGGCGATCAGATCTTGGTGCGACTGATCGGCGAATTGAGCTTGTGGAGTATAAAGGTTTCGGATCCTGGCAGATCTGGTTGACTTGGTAGTGCACCGCTTTAAGCATGGCGGTGACCTTGGCAACCTCTGGTGTCTGTAGGAGCTGGGTGAACTCGTTGGTGGCCATGGCTAGGTTGGCGCTTGGGGTCTTATAGATGTTGTGGCCGTCAAGACAGACAAATTCGTCGTCGAGGTTGTGGTGGAGTTTTTTGTGGCTTTCCTTACGAGTCAAGCTGAGCCTCAGCCATCGCAAGGGCAGCCTTGTTTGCTCGGTGTTGTGCATGGTTGATGTTCCTATTGATGTGGGCGGTGTGATCCTCCTCGGATTCCCCTTCCTATGGGGGGCTATCGACGCTAATGTTAAAGATAGCGCCTCCACGGAAGGGAGGGAGAGGAGGTTGTTCGGCAGAGGTTTTGGTGACAGTCTCTGTAGAGCCCTAGGACTCAGAGTCTAGATTCTCCTCTAGGATGGTTTGGAGGGATGCTCTGGGGTGTCGGCCAACGTGTAGCATGTTAATAGCCGGCAGGAGCTGGTCAGCGATCTGGTCAGCGGTAGGATGGACATCTCCAACCTGGTCGATGGACTTGCCCCTTAGGGCATCTTGGTAGGCGGTGATGACATTGGTGAGCCTAAAGGGTAGGGCCATGACCCCTGGAGTTTCCTGAGCAGCCTATGATAGATCTAGATCAGAGGGTGGTTTGCGTTAAACCAGAGTGGTCAAAGACGATTCTAT
The DNA here is from genome assembly GCF_019320115.1 of Miscanthus floridulus. Classification (NCBI taxonomy): domain Eukaryota; kingdom Viridiplantae; phylum Streptophyta; class Magnoliopsida; order Poales; family Poaceae; genus Miscanthus; species Miscanthus floridulus. The sequence continues at coordinate 189,412,398 of NC_089587.1, read as the reverse complement.
GATGGAGAGACAATCGGTGAGCTTCTGGCCCACCAGATCGATGGATGCAATCAGATCATCGTTATTGATTTGCCTCCTCTGGTAGCGGGGGAGCAGGCGGCGAGTTGTCGGTGAAGATGACATCGGAGGTGGTTCCGAGATCAGATCTGCAGTCACAGGTGTTGGGGTGATCGGCGCAGTATCGATTTGCACCGGCTCAATGAGCTCTATGACTCCGTCAGCGTTGATGATCCACGAGATCGATTTGACTGTGAAGATCTGGTTGGGCTATGGGAGGGACGAAGAGCCTACGGAATATACCATCTTGTTCGATATAGAAATAGCATGCACACCACTACCTGGTGCGCCAACTGTTGATAGAATATCGTCGGCAGTCCTCCGAGGGGTATCCCATGATGGTAGATTGATTGGCAGAGATGCGTGTAATTGAGAATAAGAAGACAACAGAGACACATGAGTTAGATAGGTTTAGGCCACTAGTATGATGTAATACCCTACTCCTATGGTCTGTTGGATTGTATAGGCTATTGCGTGAGTTTGGAGAGGGTCCCTGCCCGCCTTATATAGTCCAAGGGGCAAGGTTACAAGTCAGTTAGATCTAGAAGATAACCGGAAAGTAATAATAGATTACAAGAATCATGGGATCATACGTATCCTAACAGATCTCATAGTATCTTTATGATATCTTCCTGGTGTCTTGCGGAAGGCATCGAGCAGCGTCGTGCCCCGCAAGGCTTCGTTTTGTGGGCTGGACCACCCCTGGGGGCGTAGCCCATGTGGTCTACCATGGGTATCCAGGGTCATATCCCCCACAAAGATCCACTTGGAGCCAATGATATTGGTGTTGGGTCTCTCCACCAAGGTCCACACTTGATTTCTTTCAAAATTGTTGAGCTCATCTTATATGGCCATCATTCAATCTGGATCACCAAGTGCTTGCTCAACCTTAAGAGGTTCCAAAGAGGAAACAAACGACTAATATTGGCAAAAGTTTGCTAAATATGAATGAGTTGTTACCCCTTTCGAAGACTTCCAAGGATGTTGTCAATAGGATGATCCCATTGTATTGTTTGCCTTAGCCTTGGATGATCAACGGCCTCTTGTCCATCTTCTGGATCTTTATTATCTTCTTGCTCAAATATAGGTTGTAGGTTATGTCCTTGAATTGGAGTTGGACTTGCTGTTGCTGTCAGAGGGAGTGCGGCACTGCCGCTCTACTGATTTGTAGCAGGGGTCTACTCCCCCTCAGCATCAGGTATGTTAGAAAAACTTTGTTCATTAGCAGCTTGAGGAATCTCCACTTCGGTGACTTCATCTTCTTATGGTCTTATATAACCAATAGCCAATTGCTTGATTGCTTCACATGGTGGATCCTCCTTTTGTACAACACTTGAATTAACTTGCTCCACTTAAGAGCCATTAGATTCATCAAATGTCATGTCTACCGCTATTTCAACTCTTCCGGAGGTTTCGTTGAAAACACAATAGGCAAGCTCATTTGATCCATAACCAAGAAGAAAACCTTCATCAACTTTAGGTGTAAACTTAGAGGTTTTAGGTTTCTTATTAAGTATGAAAAACTTGCACCCAAACACTCTAAAGTAGGACACCTTTGGTTTGTTACCGGTTAGAAGCTCATATGAAGTTTTCTTCAACTTCTTGTGTAGGTAGAGGTGGTTGATAGCATGGCAAGTAGTGTTGATGGCTTCACACCAAAAGAGGTCCAACGTCTTGTACTCATCTATCATTGTCCTTGCCATATTAATTAGTGTACGATTCTTTCTCTCTACTACACCATTTTGTTGAGGGGTGTATAGAGTTGAGAGTTCATGCTTGATGCCTTCTTCATCAAGAAACTCCTTAACTTGGGTGTTCTTGAATTTGGTCCCATTATTGCTTCTCATTTTCTTGATGGGGAGACTAAACTCCTTTTGAGCTCTTCTAACAAAAGTCTTCACTTTGTCTCTAACTTGACACTTATCAAACAAGAAAAATACCCAAGTGAAACGGGAATAATCATCAACAATAACAAGACCATATTTGTTACCCCCGATACTAAGGTAGGCGACCGGTCCAAAGAGATCCATGTGTATGAGCTCCAATGGTTGCGTCGTGGTCATGATGCTCTTTGGTGGGTGAGGTACGCCAACTTGCTTTCTGGCTTGACATGCGCTACATATCCTATCTTTCTCAAAGTGAACATTTGTTAGCCTAAGGATGTGTTCATCCTTTTGAAGTTTGGCCAAGTTCCTCATCCCAACATGGGCTAGTCGGCGATACCAAAGCCACCCCATGCTAGATTTTGTCACTAAACAAGTCTCAAGATTAGCTTTACTTTTGTTAAAATCAACTAGGTAAAGCTTGTTCTTTAAATGACCCGTAAAGACAATAGAGGAATCCTCCCTTCTAAAGACTTCCACATCCTTATCCGTAAAGAGACAATTGAAGCCCATCTCGCATAATTGAGAGACAGACAATAAATTGTAACATAACGAATCAACATGTAAAATATTTGTAATTGGATGCTCAAGGGTTATAGCAACTTTACCGAGATCAATCACATCCCTCTTAGAGTTGTCTCCAAATGAATATTTTCATTTGAGTCCATTTTCGGGGTATATGATGAGAACATACTCCTTTCTCCGGTCATATGATTTGTACACCTACTATCAAGCACCCAACTTGACCCACCGAAGGAGTATGCCTACAAAACAGATTTAATTGCTTGATTTAGGTCCCTAATTTGACTTGGGGCCTTGCATGTTAGTCATAAGAAATTTAGAAACCCAAATAGAAGAATTTCTATATGTGTTGGCTTCCTTTCCAACATATTTGGCAACCACTTTTCCACTGCTGTTGTTCCTTAAAACAAAACACGAAGTCAAGCTTTGTCGAGGTGGTTGAAACTTTGGTTGGTAGGCATACTTGTTCATAGTGTCCCATACTGATTCCTTTGGCTTCTGCTGAACCTATTTCTACTAGGACACCTTCTTCTTGGGCTTAGTTTGATCAGGAGCAGAATTGGTAGCCTTCCTATTTTTGCGGAAAGCAGCATAGCCGGCCTTCACTGCGGCACTGCCTCTCTAGACTGTGGCACTGCCGCTGTCTATGTAGGCTAATCTATATCAACTATTTCCTTCCTCTCAAACTTGACACACTCATAGCCATTTATGATCTTTCTTCTATTTGTCTTGGCTCTTGCAGTATGCCCAAGCCCATACTTGATTGAGGGGTGTCTCCCTTGCTTGAATTGAGGCACTTTTGAATCATTTGCCTTCTTGTCACTTACTTGAGCCTTATCACTCAAGCAGTCCTTGCTAGTGATCTCATTGAGTTTAGCAATTTCTTTTCTCATTGCCTCCATGTTTGCAAGGTTAGTGGAATAAGCATTCAAATCAATATTATAACATTTTCCACAATCTTGACTAGTGGAGGAAGTAGAGGCATCATTTGCCTTAGAGGGATGTGAGTTGCTATCCCAAAGAGTGTTATATTGCAGCTCAAGTTCTTTATGCTTTTCATCTAAGTCACAATACTTTTTCTTGAGAGCAATATTTTCTTTCTTTGTGATAGCATGGTCCCCTTGTTCTTTGGCCAAGGCCTTGCGCAAGGGTTCCACCTCACTTCTCTCTAATGCAAGAGCTTCTTTGCTAGTAATGTAGAGATCCTCTTGTTGGATAAGAGTTTCCTCTCTAAATTCTAGCTCAACTTGGATACTCTCTAAGTCCTCCATTAGTTTAGTGATGAATAGTTTGGTCTTTCTATCTAAGTTCTTAGTTAATTTATCAATTTCTTCATCACTAGAGCTATCACTAATATCACTACTAGAGATATCACTAGGAGGTGGAGGTGGAGGAGCTTTGGCCTTGAATTTAGATTTTACCTTCTCACCCTTTGCCATAAGACAAATGTGAGGGGAGTAGTAGTCATCATCGGACATGTTGGTGAAGAGTCTTGGTGAAGAAGATGGCACATGGAGAGCAATGGTTGTAACTTTCTCATCTTCTTCACTTGAGATTTCAATAGATGAATCCCATTCATGCCCAGTGTGAGCTTCTCCCATGTTTTCCTTGCTCTTTCTCTGGTCGACATTGTTCTCCTTGATCTCATGTGGGCACTTGGCTATAAAATGATCAGTGCTTCCACAATTGTAGCATATCCTCTTCTTCTTGTTTGGAAACTTCCTCTTTACTACCTTGTACCCTTGCTTCTTCAACCCTTTGTGAAACCTCCTTATAAAAAGAGCAACATCATCCATTTTCTCATATTGGTCATCATCATGTTCACTCTCACTAGAGAATGAGGTGGTCTCTACTCTTTCTTGAACTTGCTTGATTGCTTTGGGCTTGCTAATTGAAGCTTACTTGTTGGTCTTGGACTTGCTAGTAGAGTCTTGCTTGCTTGATTTGTTGGCCTTGAGAGCTACATCCTTGTTGATCTTGATGCCTTCTAGCTTTGCTTGTAATTCTCCAAGCTTCTTCCTCTTATTTGCTTCTTCTCTTTGCATGTCAAAGGTCAAGATCCTCCCAAGTACATCATTTGGTGTGAAGTACTCAAACTTTTTCTTGTCTCTAATTAGAGTTACTACGATCTCATTTCATGGTGAATAAACTTTCAACATAATCTTGACAACTTTATGATCATCTAGCTCATCACATCCATAGCCTCTAATCTTGCCCACTATGGTCATCAACCTATCAAACATCTCTTGTGGCCCTTCTCCATCCAAGATGATAAATCGATTGAGCTTGGACATCAACAAATCAATTCTTGCCTTTCTCACTTTGTCAAACCCTTCATGTGCAAGATGCAAAGTATCCCAAATTTGCTTGGCAACATCCACACCAATCACTCCATTGTACTCATCACCATCCAAGGCACTAAGTAGCACACTAGTAGCTTGACCGTTGAGGTGGATGATCCTCATTTCTTCCATGGTTGGATTCTTGGGATCAATAGGTGGCTCAAATCCATTGCAAATAAACTCCCAAATGCCAGGATGAAGACCTATAAGACAGGGTCTCATCAAGTGCTTCCACTTGGCAAAGTTAGTCCCATCAAAATGAGGTAACTTGCCCATAGGCACATTGATCAAAGACTTGCGATCATGGTTAGTCATAGACATAAAAGAATAGTTAAAGGATATGGCAGCATATTTGTTGTTGTCATTCTTCTTGCCCTTTCCTTTCTTGTCCTTCTTGCTATGCACTTGGTAGGACTCATCATCATCACCATCTTTGGAGCTGCTAGATAGCTCACTTGAAGATGCATTGGAGGCTTTTGCTTCTCTCTTCTTTTCTTGCTTTCTTCTCTTCTAACCGCTGCTGCTCCTTTTTCTTCTTCTCTCTTGCTTCTTTTTTCTCTTTTCTAGCTGCCCTTCTTCTTCTTCTTTCTTCTTCATTTTGAGCATTTTCGACATCGGTTGCCTCTAGCTACAGGAGCATGGAGTTGCTTGCTGTAGAGGCGCTAAGCTCACTGCTGTCGGTGTCATGTAGCCCAACATCCTCTGAATCGATGTTGATGGGCTTTACAACACCGGATCCTCCCTCGAGCTCCATACCTCACACGGTGAAGCGCACACGAGGTAACCTTGCTCTAATACCACTTGTAGGATCTCTGGTATGCCTAGAGGGGGGTAAATAGGCCTGTAAAAATTCAACTCAAACCAAAGTCAAATTCACCCATGGCACTGTCGCTTCATGAGCATGACACTACCCCACAGCTACACTGTCGCACCAAACAACGGCACTGCAGCACCTGCCAGAGAGATTAGTTCACAATTCAAAATCTACCCAACAAAATTTAGATCGGGTAAATTTCCTAGCTTCTTGCAGGGTAGAAGATCACAGATCGATAGCTGAAAGTGGTGGGAACACCACACACAAGTAGATCGGCCTCAATCCTAGAAATCACCTCAACAACAACAAGAACACAAGTGTAGCAACACAAGCACAAGATAACACAAGGATTTATCCCATGGTTTAGCTCACCACCAAGGCTTGCCTAAGTCCACGTTGTTGAGGTATACCACTAAGGCTTAGGGATTTGTAGCCCTACCTCATTCTCAAGTCAAGAGAGTGAACTCTTGAGATGAGGGGTGATTTTATTCGCTGCAAGAGGTGGTTACAAACCTCTCATGGCTGCCACATAAGTTGGCAAGCTCCACAGGCGATGCTCTAGCCGGCTAGGAGCCAAGCTTCAGGAGTAATAAAGACAACCACCGACTAAAACATGCACCAAGTGCTTTTTAGAGTTTTGGAATTAATGGAGATGCTCTCTAATCGAGTTTTTGACCCTTTTTCCTCAAGGATTGATGGGGAAATCAATAGATTTGCTTGGGGGTTTGAGGTCAATAATGAAGTGAGAGAGAGAGAGCTCCTACTCTGTTTTTGGGTGTGCTGAAGTAAGGAAGAAGAGAACAGGTTACCCTTGGGGAGGAAGAGGAAAGGTATATATACCCCCAGCCCCCAACGGTCACTTAAATCGTAGATAATCGTTGGGGGAGGAAAGGGAAAGGTATATATACCTCCAGCCCTCAACGGACACTGCACCCAAGGGGTTAGGTGAGACAAGGCTATAGCCTTGAGGTCGGGCAAGGTGGAGCCTGTGGCCTTGAGGTTGGGTGAGACAAAGGTCACGACCAAGGGGTCAGGCGAGACAAAGCTCGCACCCAAGGGGTCAGGCGAGCCAGATCCCACGACCAAGGGGTCGGGCGAGACGGAGCCCACGACCATGGGGTTAGGAGAGCCAGAGCCTACAACCAAGGGGTTGGGAGAGCCAGATCCCATGACCTTGGGGTCGAGCGAGACAGAGCTCGTGACCAAGGGGTCAGGAGAGCCTCTCTTCAAGTGCGGTAGTGCCGCACTACGCAAGACAGCAAGGGTAATAGTGAAGTGTAGACTGTCTTGGCTATGAATCTGAGAATGCATGTGGTTGTTTGAGCACTTGGTATCACATATTAGCTTAACCATTGTGCCCCCCTTTATAGTACGGCTTTTTCTATACTCAAATTCAATATATAAAAGAATTTAAACATCCTTTGAGTTTGAAGATATCTACACTTATAATTGGGGGCTCCTCCATTTCATATAGCATCCTTGAATAAAAATTCTCTGCTTGTTATCTTGATAAATCTCATTAGTTCTCTCATTGTATGGTCATTATTACCAAAACCCACAATTAAGGCTTGATTGCACTTTCAGGCCAGATATGATCCATGGCTTTTCCTCGAAGAAAGGCAGAGCCCTTGGGACCGGTCAAACGGACCTGAGAACTATATGGATTGATCGCTAAGAATCTAGAGTCGGTCACCAGCTGACCCAAGTCAGACCCCCGCAAATGGAATGATAGGGCCCTACTTGGACTAGCCCGTTAATAGCTCACCAAGTACCATGATTCATCCATAGAGGAAAATCATGGCACGGCTCAGCCCTTTCATTTTTATCAGAAAAAAAATGCTTGAGAGAAGATGATCACAAAGATGAGCCGACCCTCGATCGGACCCCTGCTACGGCGGGGGCTCAAGGAAAGTTAGACTCACAAGGAGACCAAACACGTAGTCATAGAACGATAGACCCCCATAGGGGTCGGAATCACGAAAGACCTTTTTCGACCCACCAAATCTCATAGCTATACCCTAGAGGGGTTCGATCATGACAAAAGGGAATTGCCGTTTGCAGGACATGCCATGGCCAACAAAAGAAGGCCAAGGCCCTCAGTGTCCTCCCATTCGGAAAGCCTCTAAAGGAGTATTATACTCCTCCGTAGGCTTAGGGGCTACTGTCGGGGACCAATACTAGGGTACCCAAAGAGAAGGAGCTAATGGTCATCAACATTGATTTATCTGAGCAGTCAAGAGTACAACTACAGCTCTAATTGACCCCCAGGTGTGCGGGCTCCACCTGGCCTGACCTATAGGGGTGGGCTTCGCCTCGCCCGACCTCTGGGTCGAGGGCCACACCTTGCCTGACCTCTGGGTTGGGGGGCCCTGCCTCACCCAACCTCTAGGTCAGGGGCCCCGCCTCGCCTGACCTTTAGGTTGGGGGCTTCGCCTCGCCCGACCTCTCAGGCATGGCTCCTGACAGGAGCCTGTACTGCTGCCAACCACAACGGGCCAGAAGGTACAACCCAAGGTCAAACTTCAGGCATCGTGCAGGGAGCGGGCACATCTCAACATGACCCATGCCCATGACATGTCACTCCAGGGAACTCACATCACCAACAGTGACGGATGCATGATCACTATGCTGCCTACTCCCTGTACGGCCACTGACCAGCACGCTGGTTTGCCGCGTCGCCCACCAGGACGGAATGGGACGTCACGACCCGCTGATAATGTATGGGTGTGGCATCAACGGCGAACAGGCACTCGGCATGGAGCCATCCCTATCACCATCTACAGTGTCAACGGGACCCACATAAAGGAGAAGAAAGGCCCAGCGGTCCTAGAAGCCTTCCTCTCCTTGGCTCTTCTCCCTCTTTCTCTATGTGTAACCTGCTCTTCCCCTTCATCTATAAAAGGGGAAGTAGGATGCCCCAGGAGTGGGGACGGTGGTTCACCACTCTACACAGCTATAGACATCAAAACACATGCCCTAACACGCCTTAGGAGCACACGCACATCAGAGACTTGGGCCCTATCCCTCTCTTGTTCGTTTGTAACCCCTACTACAAACTTTTAGTGCTAGTAACATGAGCAGCAGCGATGAACTGGACATAGGAACTTTCTACCCAAACTAGTATAAACCTCATGTCCTCTAAGCACACCATCCGAGCCAGACGCGCAATACTAGAAATTTACTAGTTGGTAACTCGAAACACCGACAAAACTTGTTCTTAATCTTTTTTTGCATTAAATTAATACTAAAATTGCCTAAATTTCTAACAATCCAAAAACTTGATAGGCATTTTTAGTAGTTGGCTTTGCGCATGTACTGAAATCAAATGTTTTTGAGGGCACACATTACAAGAGGTGGCGTCAAAGATGCATATTGTGGTTGGCCGCTATGCATTGCTATTTTGTTGCCGAACCTAGATCAGCGGGACCGTATACTCCTGAGGAGGAGCATGCGTTTCAAGATGCTGATATTACATTCAAGGGGGCAATAATCAGCATGCTAGCAGACTCCATAGTAGATGCATATATGTGACTCTGCGTACTAGTAAAGAGATGTGGGGTGCACTTGAGGCCAGATATGGAGTGTATGTCGCCGATAGTGAGTTGTATGTCATGGATCAATTTCATGACTATAGAATGGTTGATGACCATTCTATAGTAGAACAAGCTCACGAGATACAAACACTGGCAAAAGAGCTCGAGAATTTTGGTTGTGTGCTGCCGAAGAAGTTTGTGGCAGGCTCCATTATTGCTAAGTTGTCACAGACTTGGACCAACTTTGCTACTTCTCTGAAACGTAAGAGACTGGAGTTCAGCATTGCCAACCTCATTGGCTCTTTGGATGTTGAAGAGAAGGTGAGAGCAAAGGACATCCGCTACAAGAAAATTGTTGAGAGAAATTCTAGTGGCCATGTGGTGCAGAAAAAATCTCAAAATTTCCATAAGAAGAAATTCAAGCAAGAACTCAAATAAAAGACCACTACTCCTTTTAAGAAGAATAAGAAGAAAAGAAATTGCTACACCTATGGTAAACCTGGGCATTATGCTAAGGATTGCGAGGAGAGAAAATGGAGGCCTAAGAAAAAATCTGCAAACATGATTGAGGTTGATGAAGGAACATCGAGGTAAGGTAATTTATTACCTATAGTTCTTTTAGTTTGTCGTTCACCTGATTGGTGGGTTGACACAAGCGCCAATATTCATGTGTGTGTGCTGACGTTTCCTTGTTTTCTTTTTATCATGTTAGGCGGACTTCCTCCTTGTTGATGGGGAATGGAGCTCGTGTTGCTGTTCGTGGTGTTGGTACGGTCGATCTGAAGCTTACTTCAGGAAAGACTATGCAACTAAAGAACATGCAACATGTTCCCTCAATAAGGAAGAATTTAATTAGTGGATCATTGCCATGTCGAGATGGCTATAAAGTTGTGTCTGAGTCTAATAAGTGTATACTTTTGAAGTATAGAACCTTTGTGGGTAAAGACTATGAGAGCGGAGGCTCATTCCGTTTGTCTTTAACTGATGCTTGTTTTAATTTTGTGAACCACGTGAGCCATGATAATGAGACAAATGTTTGGCATTCTTGTCTCTATCATATAAATTTTAGTTGTATGACTCCCTTAGCTGGTATGAATTTAATCCCAAAATTTGATATGATCAAAGGTTCTAAATGCCATGTATACTTGCAATCGAAGCAACCTCGCAAGCCTCACAAGGATGCTGTGGCGTGGGACTTGACCCCTTTTTAACTAATTCATTCCGATTTATGCAAAATGAATAGCGAGTTGATCAAAGGTGATAAAAGATATTGCTTGACGTTCATAGATGATTGTATTAGATTTTGCTATTTGTATCTGTTAAAATCAAAAGATGAAGCGTTGCATTATTTTAAGATCTATAAAGTTGAGGTAGAAAACCAACTTGAGAAGAAAATTAAACAGTTACGGTCTGATCACGAGGGTGAATATATCTCAAATGAGTTTTCTTAGTTTTGCACGAAGTATGGTATTATTCATGCGAAGACACCACCATACTCAACACAATCCAATGGGATTACCGAGAGGAAGAACCGCACTCTAATTGAGTTGGTTAACGCAATGTTATAGACAGCGGGACTATCTAAGGAATGGTGGGGTGAGATAATTTTAATAGCGTGCCATGTCTGAATAGGGTGCCCACAAAGAATAAAGAAATTACACCATTCAAGAAATAGGAGAAGAAGAGATTAAATCTTTATTATCTGCGAATATAGGGTTGTTTGGCAAAGGTGAATGTGCCAATTAACAAAAAGCAAAAGCTTGAACAAAAAACCGTTGATTGTGTCTTTCTCGGTTATGCTATTCACAACGTGGGTTATAGACTTTAAATAATAAATTCTGGAGCACCTGATGTGAATGTTGGTACTATTATGGAATCTAGAGATGCTATATTTTTTTAGAATGAATTTTCTATGAAAAATACATCTAGCACTTCTAGTCATGATTCTATAACACTTCCACAATTGCATGAACCGATAGAACACGCTAACGTTGAAACTCATGTGGAAAATCATGAGGAGGATAATAATACAGTCACTCGAAAGAGTAAGAGACAAAGGACTGCAAAGTCTTTTGGTGAAGACTATATTATATACTTTGTGGATGACACTCTTAAACCATAGAAGAGGCATATTCATTTCTTGACGCTGACTTATGGAAGAAAGCTATTCAGAGTGAGATAGACTCTATTATGTCTAATGGAGCTTGGGAGGTTGATGATCGTCCTTACGGGTGCAAACCTGTGTGATGTAAATGGGTGTTCAAGAAAAAGTTTAGGCCTGATGGTACTTTGAGAAGTACAAGGCGAGGCTTGTGGCTAAGGGTTATACCCAAAAATAAGGCGAATATTATTTCAATACTTATTCACCAGTTGCCCGTCTGACGACTATACGTGTGTTACTTTCCTTGGCTGCCTCACATGGTCTTCTTGTTCATCAGATGAACGTTAAGACAACTTTCTTGAATAGAGAGCTTAAGGAAGAGATCTATATGGATCAGCCTGATGGATTTTTAGCAAATGGTTAAGAGGGAAAGGTGTGTAAATTATTGAAATCTGTGTATGGCCTAAAGCAAGCACATAAGTAGTGGCACGAGAAGTTCGACAGAACTTTGACATTAGCTGGCTTTGCTGTGAACGAAGCTGATAAGTGTGTTTATTATCGGTATGGTGGGAAAGATAGTGTGATCTTGTGCTTATATGTGGATGATATACTAATTTTTTAAAATAATATTAATGTGATTGAGGAAGTAAAAGGATTTTTGTCGGAGAAGCTGATGTTATTTTTAACATAAAGCTATTCAGAGAAGGAAATGGTGGGGTAACCTCTGTTCTAGGTGGATGTTCAACTTAATAGTCTCCACCGAAACACCGGTATATTGAACAACAGCAAAACTGACAACATTTCTTCTATGCTTTAAAATTTGGTGGGGATTGATGGATTTAATTGGAATTGACCAATTACATTTAGCAATTAAATCAAAGAAAATTTCAAAGCTAGGATTCATGCTAAGTAAAACTCATGATGTGTTATAGCCATTAGTGGGATGTTTTAAGGTGGGCTGGTGGCTGATTAGTGAGTTACTAGTAACTGACAATTGATATGTCAGTTACTAGTAACAAATGTGGCTTTTATGTCATTATCAACCAGGTTGATTAGATGGTAACCAGTAACGGACAATTTATTTGTTAGTTACTAGTAACATACACGGTGTTTATGACTATTATCAACCACTACACCTGTCTGTTCGTTTTCGGAAGGCTACATAAGGCGGCATTCTCTTCTTCGCCCTATTCGGCTGGCTGGAAAACGGCTAATGCTGATGCTGATGCTGATTTGTTGAGAGAAAAACATTGTTATTTCGCTGAAACGGTACGGCTGATAAGTTCAAGCGAACAGAGCCCTTGTCCGCGAGCGCATGACACACAACCACGTCTCACCAATTCACTATTGAGTTGCTCTCTACCATCCACGTTCCGGTTCCTGCGCGCACGAGAATAGGGAGAGCAGGCCTCCAAAACTAGCGCCGTTCGTGAGTTCATCTGCTCGGGTGAAGACCGACAATCAGGTTTTTTGGGACTGACTACGCGACTGCTCGATCATTCGACAAATCGTTCCTCATCTTCTTCCCAGCGTTCGTGGCGGCGGCGGGAGATCGGCACTGCAACCAATCTGCGCTGCATCGAGCGAGACGACTACTACAACATGCGCTATGTCGACTAGCGCAACCAGCTCTGGTGCCGCTAGGTACGTTCTAATTCATTCCCTATCTTTAGCGATTAAAATTATGATTATTAGTATCATCTACATGGTGTCACTTAGATCACACGTGTGAGGCCACAAACTTATTCTTAATATTTTTTCTGAATTAAATTAATACTGAAATTTCATAAATTTCTAACACCTCGAGCCCAGAGGTTCCATGCCACCCATCACGGGATCTCCTTCAACCAGCGTGCAGTGGAAGGGACTCTCTCCAACGACGCGCGAGATCCAATTTACTCATATATTGATATTCGTATCGAGGAGCAGGAGTACGAAGCAATCAAAGCGGATGTTTTATTTTTATATTCCACTAGCAAAATATGTCCGTGCACCTGGACATACAATTTATTGTCTTTTTTTTTGAAAGGATACAATTTATTGTCCGGTATTTGTACCAATAGTAAACATGTTCATGTGTTATAGCAGGACGTACTATTGCATGGTCATCTAAAGCTAGCTATCTTTGTTTGATTTTAACTGGACCAACCTTATTTCAATTAAATATCAAGGCCAATAATTAAATGCATTGCAATAAAGTATTAACCTAACGTTGGCCTATTATATCCACCTATTTGAGAGGCTAACAAATATAAAAAGCAAACTACACATCCGTGCATGCCGAGTCACAACACGTAAAAAGTTGGGCTCCGCCGGTGAGGACATGACACTGTATCGCGTATTGCAATGGAAAAATATTATATATCGTAAACATAAGAAGAAACAAATGTGTGTATGACACGGTGATAATTCATGTAAATGGAAGTGCGTGAAATTATTAAGCAATTTTCAGAACACAGGAGTCTATACCACGGGAATTGAGAAAATAAAAAGAGTAAAGGAAAAAATTAGTGTTAGGTTAATCTCTACTATAATAAACTAATTAAAATTATATTAGATACTCAGGAAACGTTATCTACTGAAAGCCTCCAACCATTATATACCTAAAAAAACATACACAGAAATTTATCGCTATTAAAATTAAAAGTTAATAAAATACCTAAATCAAATTCGATGGTAACGATTCCATACGGAATGCCACGCTTCTCACACCCGCGCCCTCTAGCATGCCGCACGCCGCGTTGATTATTAGATGGATCGCACGGAACTAAAAAAAATAACCCAACCGAAGTCTCTGCTCGTAAATCTTCACGGACTCACAGTCGCGCGTGCCATTGCGGCGGCTCGCTGAAATCCGGCGGCAGCTCCTCGCGCAGTCGCGCTCGCGGCGTGCGGCTGCCTGCGTCGTCCGGATCCGGCCTCTGGTGGCGCTGCGGCGGCTCCCAGCTCTCAATCGCCCACTCCCTCTCGGCCTCTCCCATCTCCCTCCCGGCGGCCTCCCCGGTCCCGGTCCGGCGGATCCGGCCAGGGGTAGCACTGCGGCGGCTCTCAGTCGCTAACTCCCCCTCGGTCTCTCCATCTCCCTCCTGTCGGCCTCCAAGGTCCCGGTACGGCGGTCTCCGGCACTCCACCCGCTGGCGTGCTCGGTGCAGCTGCCGCCTGGTGTCCTGTGCACGAGACACCTCTGCCGCGAGCCAGCGGCAGCGACCAGGGAGGAGCCAGGCAAGGACTAGCGACACTACGACAGCGAGGCGGCCTGACTGCACGGCTGCAAGGTGAGCAACTCTCTGTAGTCTGAAACTCTGAATTGTGATGCGAGCAAACTCCCTGTAGCTGTAGTCTGAAACTCTGAATTTGCATATTACGATGTGCCATTTTCTGTGTAGCTGTGGTCCATGGTTAGTCACTTGAGCAAAAAAATAGAGGCCCGCATAAATATTACAATGCAACCAGCACATGGTAGCCTGTTTACAATAAAACAGGAGTATGCCTTAGATATACAAACAGAAGGAGGGACTATCAAATATAATACCGAAAAAGACTTGTGAAACGTCTATCAGCAAAGAATTAAATGTCAATATATCAAAAAATAAAACAGGGCTCAGGGCATATTAAAGATTAACAAGGATACACATTATTGATGTTAAATTGTTGTTTCATATTACCTGTACAGATCTGGGTTGTTTCTTTTCTGCATTCCTTGCAAGTATAACCTGTACAGAGCGCACATGTATGCAACTAGCCGCTGTGGCATTTTCCTTGCAAGTAGGTTCTGTCATTTTCTGCTCTCAGAGCTCAATCCTGGAGACAAAGTAACAAGCTCTGGAGTACCATGTTTTAGACCTATAGCAGCATGACCATTTAGGCTCAAAAGAGAAAAGGAGAAGAACATCCGTTAGGTCTGATGTCATCGTCTTCCTCACATTTTAACTCTGCCCAAACAAGCACCTCTTTGTCCAACTATAATGAACCAATCAAAATTATACTAGGTCCCCCAGAAAACGTTCCCCACTGAGAGATTCCAACCATTATGTACCCAGAAAAACATACACAGGAATTCATCTCCATTAAAATCAAGGGCTAATAAAACACCTAAATCAAATCCGATGGCCACGATTCGATGTGGGATGCTAGGATTCTCACGCATCCACACCCCGCATGCCGACGCCGCGCCCTCGCTCCTCCCCGCATCCCGCACGCCCGAGTTCGATTCCTACTTCCGCCCATGCATTTTCCTGGAAAAACAAAACCCGCCGCAATTCGTGGGCGGCGCGACGGTCGCGTACCTGATGGCGTGCCTAGGCACGGAGGCCGCCGCGGCTACCGAGGAGGGGGCCGTCGTGCTCCCGACCCCGGTCCCCGCGCTCCTGACCGAGGATGACGTGCGCTGTCGCCGTCATGGTCTTCGCTCCTGCCGCCGCCGCTACCGAAGCCGAGGAGGAGGCCAAGAAGGAGGAAGAGGAGGAGGAGGCCGTCGGCCTCTTCAACCTCTTCGACTAATTTCGATGTGCTTGTGTTTTCTGTTTGCGTTCTTGCTGTGAATAAGAACATTTGTGGAACATATTGTCAAGTTTGTCTCTCATAACCTTTTGTCTATTTACATTTTTGTAGGGGCCAATGTGTCTGGTGGTAGGGGTTTCTATTTGAAGGACGCCTGGCAGAGTGGAGTGGCAGCGCACCGCGGAGAAAGGCCTGTCCCGGCCATAAACCATTGTTTATAGAATAATATATAGACCGATGGTTTATAAACTTTAAGACCGGTCTTAGTAGTGCTGTGTGGGCTTGTCTATTTTTTCTGTGTGTGAAATGACTAATCTCTGCGAGACTATAAATTCGTGTTTCTTTCATTAGTTGATTTATTTTTTGTTTTATGATTTATTTTTTTATAGATGTCACCATAGCGTTAGCACATGCAATATACTATTGTGGAAAAGTTAAACTATGAAAAAAAATCATTGTTAGGTTGTTTCACGTGCATTCCGAGATAAAACCGTAGCGTTAGCATGGACATTATACTAGTCTATACAATAAAAGAGTGAAGGAATTGAGAAATGCTTGTTACCCAAAAATTTCGTACCCACTTATATGGATTGATTTCTCATATTTAGATCTAAAGGTCTAAATTAGTTTTGTTGTGGGCCCACATCTTACGTTTACGCGTTCCTGCCATTGAGAAACACCCGGAGCTCGCGATTTTTTTCACCAACTCTCGACGTACCCGCCCGCTACCCACCTCGCCCGTACCGATCCATCGTCACCCGGTCACCTTAAATTTTCCCCTCCCGGTCAGATCTAGGCATCTGGCCATCTAGGCCGCCCCATCCCCTCGTCGCTCCGCTGCCGCCTGGGTCAGGGTCAGATCCATCCGACCGTGCTGCTGCCGCCGCTCGAGGCCGCGCGGGGGGCGCACGAAGCTGCCGCCGCGCGGGGCCGCGCGAGGGGCGCACGCCACCGCCGGATTAGCCACCACCGTCAGGGCCCCGGACTCCCGCAGCACGGCGTCGTTGGCCTCCACTTCGCCGTCCTTACAGCCCGCCACCCAGCGACCTCCAGCGACGGTGCTGATGCCGGCGTCGAGCGCGACCCCGCCGCCGTCTCCGTCATCCCCACCTGTGCCTTCGACGTCCTGCATCCCTGGCCGGCAGCCCCTGTTTGGAATAAGCTCGAGAGTAGTAGCACAGTATGAATTATTTAATCTTGCATTGTTCCCTGTTTCGTGTTTCTAACAATTTGTTTTATTACGAGTTCTTGATCTTATCATTATATCCCCGCATGCCTCACCTCTGTTTTTTCTCTGGTAGTCAGGTTTGATCGTTTCAATGGAATCAGGACGTGCCACTTTATCTTGTTTCCCTTTGGATCTGATCAGCCAAGCAGACATGATGGTTTGAATTCTAGAGTATTTTGCTTGTGATCCCCGTATGTAAACTTAGGCTACCACTATCAAATCAACCAGCATCTGTCGAGGTAGTGACAACAAATATATGGAGTTGATTTTGGTTAGCACTGGGAGTTGCCTTTTCTGAAGAATTTTTATGGTTTCAGTAATTACAACTGTGGGTATTGCTCAGGCTGTATGACAATTCAGTTTACAGATGCTGCCATATCAGTTTCTCCTCCAAGGTCATGATAAACTCAGCAATAGTGTGTTATGGAACTCTCTCAATGATATCTCAAGATTTAATTTTCTAATGTTGCTCACTATTTGGCTTGACAGGGCTAAAATATTGAGGATGCGACACAGTTGTCTTTGAAAGGAGACATTGATGTCGAGTAGGTTTTGGCTGTTATTTGCCCACTTCACCTCCTACTTTTGCAACAAAAAATTATCTTGAGATATCTAAACAGTGGAAGGCCTCACCCTTGCCAGCTGAACCTGTTCAACCTTTTATTGGCATCCTGTCATCTGATAACCAGGAGATCATCTGGTGTTGTTGCTCGCTTCTTTGGTGCTTTGGTAGGTTTCTACAGCTGAATTATTAGTTCAGTAGTAATTTACTGTTCAAAATTGTAATTAACAAAACGCTTCACAGGATGGAATAAAGGAGGTCAATGAAGAGCTGAAGGAGGCAGATTACTTTGGGGAAATTGTTATAGTTCCATTCGTGGATATGTCACATATGAGGTAAGACTATTTTTCTGTTAAAGAGCTGTCGCATGTACATTATGCCACTTCTTAAAAAGGCTAAAAGAATCCCTATTTTGTTTTGTATTTTTCCGTAGCATTAGCACGGCCACAAAAACAGTGACACATCATCATTTTGTAGGATTGTTCTTTTCATGGAGCAGCGTGCTTGCCAGTTTTTAGATACAGGTTTTTAGAAAACTACACTTCAAATTTGATGGAATTAACTTTGGACTTAATGTAGCCCGTAGTGTTAGCATGGACAATACACACAATTGTGGCACCCAGTGTGTTGAAAAAACCTACTTGTTCCGTCACACACAGACCTCACCTCCTGCTCCATGTTCAAACATTTCAGTTCCATGGTCATCTTTTTCTTCAGTTATTCATAAACTGAATTTTTAAGACATATTCTAAATTTCCATGTAATGACTTCTATCTAAATTGTAGCATTGGTAGAGTTAGCTCCTACAGGGTGGAAAAGGAAGAAATCATTGACAATATTAACCTTGAAATTTTGACTCAGGTAAGAAAATTTCAATGGAGAAAGCTTTTTGGGACATGGTTACGGAATCAATCAGAGGAGACATACCAAACTACGGTTATCTGGTCAGCCTGGTATAGGGAGTCAGGGAAGCATTGGTAGAGTTAGCTCCTACAGGGTGGAAAGAATAAATCATTGGCAATATTAACCTTGAAATTTTGACTCATGTAAGAATATGTCAATTAAGGTGGTGTTTGGTTGCCTCTCCTAAATTTTAGTCGTTGTCCCATCGAATGTTTGAACATATGCATGGAGTATTAAATATAGACTAATTACGAAACTAATTACATAGTTTGCGACTAATTTGCGAGACGAATCTTTTAAGCCTAATTAGTCCATAATTTGACAACGTGGTGCTATAGTAAACATGTGCTAATGACGGATTAATTAGGCTTAAAAAATTCGTCTCGTGGAGTACTGACGGATTATATAATTTGTTTTTTTATTAGTATCCGAACACCCCACGCAACATCCTTCTGACACATCTCTCAAATTTTAGTCACTGGATCCAAACATCACCTAATATTGTGGATTATGGTGAACCGTGATACATATATGAGACAAATATATATTGCGTTTGGCAGGAAGTTACTTTAATCAGGTTCCCAGGACAAACAATACCGGACAAATTTTGCAGAAATCTTTGGATAAGCTACAAAAACTATATTCTCCTGCAAAGGAACACGAGATGAAAAAGAGTCATGACAAATTGTTAGGAGAACTGATGGAAGACCCTTAATCAAATTATGGAATCCAAATTCATTTGTTGTTTCTGTTATCAAGGGTGTGCCAACTATGGAGAAATTAGAAGTCTTTATTGTATTGACTCTGGCTTCAAATAAACTGATGAGCTATATGTGAAATTACAATATTACCTCATGAATAAATGTCCTCAACGAGACAGGCTCTAAGCAGAAGTCAGTAGAGCACGCCTCCATTAATTGAAACCGATGATTAAAGGATAAAATGTAGTGGAGTACGAAGCGACTGAGTGGCAGACTTACACGTTGCAAGCTTTTCTCGATATTAGTAATTTAGTTTTTTTTTATTAACTGCATACAAGCTTTATAAAACAAATATATACTGTAATATTCTAAGAAAACCATGGCGTCACATTATTAACAAGAGAAAAAAAAAAGATGCTGCCAATACCATAGACACGTGCGTGTGCGTGCCGCACCTGCATGGCAACTAGTTAACAAAAATGCGTTGAAGAAAGGTATGTTTGGGAATACTCTAGCGTCGTGGTTTCGGCAAAAGAAATTGTATAAAACTTACACGTGGGGTCCCTGGTCCATGAACTAAAGCTTCTCTACCTCCTGCAATCATGCGCAGCACCGTCTTGCGGTTCGTTTCGGCTCAAACAATTGTGGATTATAAGCCTGGTTCGATGGGGGAGAAAATTACTTTTGCAGGTTATATTCTACGCCGAAACGAACATCCACCCACCGCTCTCACGCTCTCAGCCTCCCATTATCGTCGTTGAGCTCCAGTCACGACTCCCAACTCACTTGCCGGCGAGAGAAGTTGGGAGATTGAGATCTGGAGGACGCCTTCCAGAGCCATGAACCGGCTTCGTCGAGCGGCGACTGACGCGACACTGAGCCAGGGGCTGTGGCGGTGCTCTGCACCTCTCTTCCTGCTCCCTTCCTCTGCTCCTCTCCATAGTGGACCGCGTCGACGCCGTGAAGCCGGAAGCTCATCTCCGCTGCGAGCTCGCCACCCCGCCGTCTCGCCCTACATCCGTATCCGCGACCGTGTCGATCTCCGCCGCCGTCCCGCCGTCCGCGCCCCGTGATGTCGCCACGCTAACACCGCCGAACAACCAGGTTCCGACCGCCAACCTCCACGCCTACCTGGACCTCACCGCCGTTTCCGCGGACGACGCCGACGACTCCGAGCACCGGCCACGATGACTTCGGTTCTGCCCGCGACGCCGCGCCATCTTTCCCAGCCTCACGGACCCGAAAGCCGCCACAGACCGCCCACAATGCCAACCAGGAGCTGGTGCCGAACCTCGCAACCGGACACCTACCTCCTCGCCGTCGTACTCCACCGTCGGCTGCGCCACCCGCGCAGTCCATGCCAGATCGAGCTCCGCCGCTCTGCTTCCCTCGTCGACCTGACGCGCCAAATCCCGCCGTCCATGACCTCGTTGTGCACCCCTGCCTCCACCTCGTCGACGACCCAGGCTCAGCAACGCCGTTGGTGTGGAGTTCTTGATTTCTTCTTGTGGTAGAATAAAGGAAGAAGAAAGAATGAATTTATTGATTTGATTTGAGGAGTTGTTGCCTTGTTGAGGTAGACTGATTTGGTGTATGGTATTTGGAACAGGAGTTGTTGTGTAGCCTGATTTGGATCTCCGAGTCGGAGGGAGAGACGCTATATTTGTTATTTATTTTTTTGTTTATAAAAAAAATGGAAACCAAAAAGTCACGTACACAACCTGTGTACCGACGTGGGTTTCGATTGGGAGAAAAATTGAAAGAAACAAAAAAGGAACAAGGAAAACAAACACTCGGACTACACAAAAATAGAAAAAAAAACGACGGTTCTATGACGGCGGAGACTGAGACGTTTTAGGATTCGTAGGTTGGACGAAAAATTATTGGTGACAGAAATTTTGCCTCTTTAATATTAGGAGGATAGATTTTTTATTCAATATTTATATTGATTTTAACGAGAGCTACATCTTTCGTATAAAAAATATATTTATTTAACATCATATGGAATTATATGATTTTTTCTCTAAAAATATAAGCTCTTGTGCGTGATTAATATGCCCCTTAAATTTTGAACTCCCTACAGATTGGTAAAAGAAGTCGTTTTATACAAGGTTCATATCAACATTGGGAATATAAATCATGAATAAATTTTAAGTTATTGAGCTTGAAAATGTGAAAACCACGTGACTAGATTTGTCTTAAAAAATACTTTCATAAAAATATACATATATCACTTTTTAATAAATATTTTTATAAAAATAAGAAGTCAAAGTTATGCTTTGGAGATCATGTCTCTGTCCAAAATGACTTCTTTTACCAACTTGGAGGGAGTATTATTTTCTTGAGCATCTTAACAATCTCAAATGAAAGGCCTTAAAAAAAAGTTTTTGATCTCATCGATAACTATAACTTTGATATAAACAATATCTTTATTTGACATTATAAAAAAACATATTATTTCGGTGAGGCGACAAGCCCTAAAACAAAGTAGCTTTTGTGCCTTATAATTTCACTCACTCAAATGTAAAGTTTCATAGGATGCTATTGCTCAGATTGACATAATACTACCAAAAATCCTTTATCTTGTATTCGGCCGAAGTCTGTTGGTCTATAACTGAACTACTAATTCACGTTTTGCATCGATACATACATCTGCACTGAATGGAATTATCCAAACTGGAAAAAAAGAGAGAAATGTCTGCATCGCAATTCCCAATCCATTCAGAAGCTCTGGCAGAGTGAAATAGAACGGGATCATGGATGCCACGTTGTGTTATCAATAAAAACTCACAAATATCATGTTGTGCTATTAGGTTACATGGTGGTAGAGGAGTAGTGTTCATGGATTAAGTGGAAAGTCATTGTGCTTGCACTCGATTTGGAGAACTAACAAACACTACAAATGAAGATAACTTATTAATATGCAATATACAAATGATGTATGTGGATCCTTTCAAATGTACCCGGTGACATCATCTACTAATCACAATGTATGTGGTCAAAATGCATCCAATTCATAGTCACATGTCATCGATGCTAAGGAACGTAGGAGGCAACGGGACAGAGCCAAGAGTACTAGTCTATCAATCGAAGAAAGGAATGAAAGAAATAAGAAACGTTGTGAAAAAAAAATGACAAAGGGTTTTGTCTCTTCATGAAATATCGGGGCTGTTTCGATCCCTTTATTTTGGAGGAATTAAAATCTACATAATGGATTATGCTATTTAGCAAAAAATTTAATATTCCATAACTTTTTCAACCTCACAAATAAGCCTATCTTAATTTTATAGCGTGAGAGATGAAAATGGATTCTATAGATCACTATGCTATAATTCTACTCTCCAACTTATAGCGCACTCTTCAATACACTTCCCTATAATAGAAATGCAACATATAAGTATGCCGCTTGTATGACTAACAATAAATATACAAATATATTTCATATATAACTATATTAGCTTAATTAACCTATATCTAAATTATAATTATTAGAATAAATTCAATTCCAAGAATCAAAGAGGCCCTAGTAAACGTTGCACAAGAGTATTGACATACTCACATACATGCTATACCTGCATGTTTTATATATGACATGCCACAAAATTAAAGATGTCCGATGCCACAATAAACAAGAAAGATGTGGATCCTATCAGTAACAATGACAACGCATCAGGCTCTGCAAACAACGAAATCAATACCTCTAGCACCGACCACCGTGTGACAGTGACAACGCTAGAAGACAAGGGTAAAAAAGACACATATCTCATCTTGGCTCTCTAAAACGGAGAAATAAATAAATAGTTGGTGGGTGTTCAACGGTAAATAATTGTGATTTTTATAATGAGTAAAGTCCACTAATGGTCCTCGAACTTATTCGGCTGTGCCATCCCGGTCCTTAAACTCATAAATCGACCGTTTAAGTTCTCAAACTTGTTTATTTGTGTCCCTAAACTCGAAAGTCGCTCGTTTAGGTCCCAAACATGTTCAGCTATATCATCTCGATGCTGTTTATGTCCTCAAACTTGTTTATTTGTGTCATCATGATCTCTAAATGTTGTGAACTTGTAAAGTGGCCTTAATCATAGCTGTGCAGCACAACCTGAGAGCGTGGGGTCTTAACCACAGCTGTGCAGCTGAGTGTTGTGGCCGCCTTTGTGGGGGCGCCACGCCGGCCTAGGCGTCCATCAGGGCCTAGCCGTGGCTAGCAACTGGCTTGTTTAGGAAGTGAGGAAGAGGGGGAGGAAATTTAGGAGATTGGTTTCAGTTTATTAGAAAAGTGAAATTTAGGGGATTGGTTTCAGTTTATTAGAAAAGTGCACCGGAGATATAAAGGGCACCTTAGATTGATTTGTAACCATCAAAGAAGGAATAAACCTTGGGCGGATTTCCCTTAGACGGTGGCTGAGCGTAGTTCTACCGCTGCCGCCAACAAACCACCCACGGCACCATTGCCTCACTACCCCTTGCGTTCCAATTCCCAATCCTGATTGCTCCTCCAACTTTCTGATGTAGCCAAAGGCATTCAAGAAAGCCTCTGGTCTACATTGTCTGATAGAAGGGTGCCAGTTTAAGGATCCATAAACAACAAATTAAGTCAAAACATATCTGAAAGACAATTCAGCATATTGATTTTTTATGATTCATGGCATGAAATCATTTTTAACAAGAGACCACAACGTTCCTGCACTGGCAACAAAACAGAATAAACTGGCACTGGCCATGCAGCAGAATAAACTGGCAACATAGGCCCTGGCAGCAAATTTTTACCCACTAGGGTAGCAGCCTATGCCCTCTGGACCCAAAGGTAAATTGATTTGCAATTGACAAAACAGCAGCTGCCCAATGGCACCGATAAATGTTTATTAACATATGACCACAAAGTTTCGGCACTGGCAACATTTAACAGGAAAACTAGGCCAAAATAACCAGACTTCAAAAAGTTAGCCGTTCACAACTTCTGCCCCAATCCGAAATCCGTAAAAGAGCACTGCTCATCTTGTATCAGTGAAAAAAAAGAAACTTCGGATTGATACACTATAGTTATTTGACGGATGCTTTTACAGCTTTCTCTGCCGCATCATCAAGATCTTCTGCAGTGATCAAAGTCATTCCACTTTCCTGCAAAGATAAATATAAATATCACCAATAAACATGTATGTTTTCATACAACAAAGCAGAGTCAGAACATGTAAACAAAGAAGCATGCAACACTATCATCAACAGCTCTAACCTTAAGAATCCTCTTTCCTTGGTCTACATTGGTGCCTTCCAACCGAACAACAACAGGAACCTTCAGGTCAACCTAACAATGGGTGGGAAAATTAACCATAATGTTCTGTACAGGAAAAACCTGAGATAAACATAGCACATATCATAAAAAAAACATGATACTTATGAGGTGTTTAGTTTGACAAATTATGTGATCCATCAAGGTTCCAACTTCTCAGTTCTCACTCAAATTTCTGGTTTGGGGAATGGAATGGATTGATCCATCACCACCTTATCCGTCACAAACACATGGCTAGCTTAATACTCCCTCCATTCCAAATTATAAGACGTTTTGGCTTTTCTAGATACATGGCTTTAACTATGTATCTATACATAGTGTATATCTAAGTGCATAGCAAAAGCTATGTATGTATCTAGAAAAGCCAAAACGTATTATAATATGGGATGGAGGGAATAAGAAGGAATGGTTTCATCAACCAAAATTCATGGGATGACACCATGATGGACCATTCCATTCTAGGTGAGGTAATTCCTCAAACCAAACACCCCATTAATAAACATGCTGAAAATGCTAAGAAAATGAATAAGAAAACAAGGGCCATGATGGTGAAGTACCTCCAAATCTAATTAAAAACAGACAAGAAAAACATTACAATATTATCAACACATTTTTATTTAACAGCAACCACTAGCAGAACGTAGACAAGATGATAAAAAATAGAACCAAACTAATCAAGGATCCATGGCAAGGAATACAAACAGCTCCAAAACAGACTTCATTTGGGGTATGTATATTTGTATGTAGTGACCAAATTACATTTGCAAGAAAACCAGCCACAATTGATTAGTGACAGTATTACTGTGGAATATCAAGAGGCAGAGAAACAAGGTTGAGATAAATATCTCTACTATAAGTGGTAAATTTCTGAAAACAGAGACATCCAATTTCAGGGAAATAAAGTCCCTAGCGGTGAGGACAACTATTGCATGAACACACTGATTCTGTGGGGAAAAAATATGCTAAAATTGTCAGCAACCAATGTTACAAATAAAGCTACAAAAGGCTAAAAATGTACCTGTTTAGCAGCATTAACAATTCCACTTGCTATCACGTCACACTTCATAATGCCCCCAAAAATGTTCACTAGAATTGCCTTCACTCTATCATCTGAAGTCAGTATCTTAAAAGCTTCCACAACCTGGATAGAATAGAAATTTTATAAGATATGCAGTGTCAAAGCAAGGCTACAATGCCAAAACTGCATCAGGGTTTAATATGGATCTCAAGGAATTCTATATCATTCAGGTGATAACAAATATTTGCAATGTACTAAGGATAGAAGAGAAGGTCAAATGTTCAAGTAATGCTAAAATGGCATCCAATTTATACCTGCCCCTCTGATGCACTTCCACCAACATCAAGGAAATTGGCAGGCGTACCACCATGCAACTTTATAATATCCATGGTCGCCATGGCCAATCCTGCTCCATTCACCATGCAACCAATCTCTCCATCAAGACCAATATAGTTCAAATCTGCTTTGGCAGCAGCGACCTGTACAGATATTGATTCTGGTGCTGAGATTATATAACCAAAAAAAAGTACTAGCTAAGAGACAAGTTCTCATCACAAATAAGGTCTAAAAGGAAGAAAAATGTGCAAAAACACATTAGAAGAAAACTTGACACAAGGAGAGAATGAACAATGGGAAAGATAAGCAATTCTATACCTCCCTGGGGTCTTCCTGAGTGGTATCACGCAGTGTAAATATTTCTTTCTGTCTAAATGCAGCATTATCATCAAAGTTCAACTTTGCATCAGCAGCAACAAGCTTGTTGTCAGCAGTCTCCGCCAGAGGATTTATCTACCCACATCAAGCATCCAAATTATAGCGTAATAAGATAAAAAGCATCAAAATGAGGACCATTTCTCACTGCATACCTCCAGCAATGTGCAATCACACTTGCAGAAAAGTTCATACAGCTTCTTAATCTGTTCTATAGAAGACTGCCTATCCGCTGCCTTCAGGGCTAGACCATCAACAACTTTAGCTGCATCCTCATCTGTGATTCCTTTAAATACATCAATAGGAACCTGACATTCCAATAAATTAAATTTCAACATAGGTAACACAATTTGGATTAGTATCTCGTAAATATGAAACACAACAGAGCCATACAATGAGCCCAAAATAATATTAGCGAACTTAACCTTAATAATCATATCAGGATACTTCTCCGCAAGATCTTCAATACTGGTTCCTCCCTTGCTGCAAGCAATAATGAGCTGAAATGGACAATCAGAAATGAGGATAAGAAAAAAAAAACTTGACAAAATATATCATCCATTTCAGAAAGGAGACTGACGATGTGCATTAAGTTACTTAGACTTCGTTGATTCAGTCACCACAATGCACTGACTTATTTGAAGAACATAAGAAAAGCCCACTAATAGAAATTATAAAATGAACAGCAAAGTAAAGTAATATCTGAGATAAATGGCATACTGGACCAGCAGTTTTCCTATCAAGGGTGATGGCAAAGTACATCTCATTAGTAAGAGATAGTTTCTCACACAAGTAGACCTGCCGAAGAGAATGGAGAGTGTCAATCTCTAGAAATCTTCGACGTGCAAGGAAATATTGCAAACTAAAAGTATGAGGTGATGACTTTCATACAGCATAGTCATAAGAACAAAATTATGTAGAACTATTTTGAAATGCATTGAGATCTTGTCTTGCATATTAAAAATAGTAAATATAAATCCATCCACAAGGTTAAAGAGAAATCCATAGAATGACAGAAACAATCAGATATCATGTACACAGTATGGCCTTAAAGGTACTATTCCCTTTCCCTACAACAAATGCATTCTTGGACATTTACACTGTCGAAAAGGTAGAAATTTTACTTCATTTTTTTACAATGTTGAAATAATAAGGATTACATATTATAAAATTACTTTACATGAAAAATCTCGTAATATGAGAGTTACATTGTCAATCTACCTACTTCTTTATGTATTGCTGGTCGTAGTTAAACTTTGATGGGAACGGATCTTAAAACGGGTAATATTTACTATTAGAGGGAGTACTTTTTATGACAGTATGGTGCAATCCTGCTGTTAGTATTTCACATGAACATAAGAATGGAGAATGAAGAGAAAATGGATACATATGGTACTTTATGTTTCATAGAAGAGTCTGAATTTCCTATTATAGACATACTAACTCAGGTGCAGAAGGGTCAAAACTTGGTAAATGAAAGATGGAGAGCTCGCACAATGGAGAAAATTTGTAATGTTCTTAGCAGCTCAGCATAGAGTAAAAGAAAGTAATGGGTACAAACACAAACAGACCAAGAATGAAGAAATAGTATAGCAAGTTTTACAGAGAGGAAATGAACTAACAGGAAAACACACCAACAGACCAAGAGCAAACAAGTCATGAAGCCAATCACGGTTCAAACAGAAACATATAAAAGCAAAAGATGGCCTCAATTAGTAAGTTCTAACCTTGCTCACAATCTTTCCCTCTGGACCAGTTTGTTTCGTTACTAGAATCTGGCCTAACATTTTACCTGCAGTACCAGTACGACTCATTCAGAGATTAAAATACATACACGAAACATGACTGACTTGCACAACTAATAGCAGAACCTAACGTGGGAGGAATAACCCACATGAAACCAATCAACCAATCACAATGAATAAACAATCTTAAATTCTGCAATAAATGTGTGAACACAGAGATCTATCCACGCAGCAATATTCCTGATACAGATCCACTTAGTTAAACAAGAAAGTAGTCCTGCACGCTTCATCATACAAGTAGAGTTCATGGTGGCAAAATTCAGCACCGGACAATTCAAAATAAAATTAGTGTATGAGAACAGAAATTAAGTATGTGCTTGTCCTTCACGTGCGTAGAAAGTAAAATTGGCCTTCTATGTTTTTTTATTTTTTTATTTTTTTGGCTTTAATCATAAACAAGGGAATGCAAATTGTAATGACAAATAAGTGTCAATATCACAAATAGCAACAGCTGATGGGCAAGAAATCTAAGAAATTCTAGGAAGAAGTGCTACATAATGAATTTCTGTTCTTGCTATAGTACACGCTTACTTGCAATCGATTCAGCTTCCTCAGCCTTAACAATATGGACACCACCTTGCAGCCCACTTTTGAAAGTTCCCAGCCCACGGCCACCAGCAAGGATTTGACTTTTAACAACTATCTGCAATGAGAACACCTCTAGTATGAAACTGTGACTAAATTGCAATGTGCAAACTATAAAATGTCTAATTTTACCTTAGATTACAAGCAAGATACATACTGCTTAGTTATACACGGAACTTTTTTTCACAAGCATGCATACATCAACTTAATTCCAGCACCCGTAAAACGAAAATTCAATCATAAATTGATAACAATGCAACCTCAACTCAGCATAAGTTCTAAGTAAACTACATTCTTCTGGGTCTAGAATCACCATGACTGTCACACCCAAGCCGTGGACGACTTGCATTTTGGATCACGGGGTGATAAGATGAACATAATCATGGGTCGAATAACAGAAGATGAGGAAGCTGTGGTGTCATCACCTCTTTCTCGCTGGGGAAGATGTTCTTCAAGGCGTCCTTGATCTCCTGTACGGACCCAGCCGCCGCGCCCCTGGGCACGTTGATACCGTACTTCCCCATCAACTCCGCGCCCTGCAGACCCAACAATCCACAAACCCTAATCCATCAGCCATAGCCTCCAAAACAGCACCAATAAATCCCGCACGATACGAGAAAATGGGAGGGCGAAGTGTCGGATCTGGAAGCGCTGGGCACCTGGTACTCGTGGATGTTGAGGCGGCGGAGCTGCTGGTGCTGCCATCTCCCGGCGACGGAGAGGGCGCGCGACGCAAGCTTGCCGAGCGATCCGCGAACCATGGCTGTGGCGACCTAGGCGGGGATGCTCCTCCGATCCGGAAACCCTACAAGCGTGGAAGACGCCTCTTTCGATTTGTGTTTCCCCCTTCCTTTTCACTCGATTTTCTCTCTCGTTTCCTTTCTTCAGGAAGGGACGAAGGGGGTGCGGTGGCGGGCTGCGGGCTGCGGCCCGGGGCCCGGGCCTGGTGTAGACTAGTACACGTGGAAGGGAGAATGGTTTTCACTGGCTGATATGTGGGTTCCGTCAACGTGGGGTGCATGTGTCAGTGTCATTGGTTAAGACAGGAGGGATAATAAAAAGCGAGAAGGAGCTGTTCAGGTTTGGACTAGAGCAACTACGAGAGTACTTAGAGGCCAAAAAAAACTACGAGAGTACTCCACAAACGTGAAATGCGGGACGCGGGTGTTGGGCGCGTCGGCGATCCTGTCGAGGTTTGTGGAGTACGGGCGCCTTTGGTTCCCGCTTGAGTCGCTGCCGCCGGGAGGGAGTGTGGCCGCCAGCGCGGCTGCAACCGATAAACAGCTGTTCGCTTGTTTGGTTTCAGCTAGCCAAAACCAGCCAGTCAATAGTGTTTTCCTCTCACAATAAACTAGCACCAGCCAGTCCAAATCAGCCCAGAAACCAACCAGCGAACATGCCGAAAACGACTTCGAGACTGTCTCTGACAAAATCACTCAAAATACAGCCTCATTTCAGGTTTAAGAAGGGTTACAGAGAAAGAGTTCAATATTTATTTTTGGTTTTCTCCAACAATAAAAACTGAGTCTCCAGAAGAGAGAATCCTCATATTTGTGCCTCTGCTGTAACAAAAAATGAGTTTTGCATATATGTATTTTGTTGGAGGCTGATACGGTACCGTCTCAGACTCATTTTTGGCTTGGTTGTCCATATAGATCATCCATTGGAGACGGTCTGACTATTGGTGAGCTAGGGCGTGCGTTTTGAACTCCAGGCTGCGACGCGTGCCCAACCTACGACGGCGGCATTTGGCTCCCGACTCCCGCAGCGTGCCGCATTTACGGCGTGGCGGTCTGTGGCGTGGTTTGGAAGCCATCCAAACACGCCCTACATCCCGTCGGGGCAGAAGCAAGGGGACATAGTGATGGTGGTGCCTGAGGGCGCCTACGCCGTGCGGCTCTGGAACGAGGCGTCATCCAGCAGTAGCTCCGGGGTGCCACCCACGGTGCACGCTGCTCGCTCATGTTCAACACGACGCAGACGTGCGCGCAAGCGAAGCCGCTGAACGTGTCCGCGGTGGGGCAGCCGGACGTGCGCAGGCCGAGCAGCCGAACGTGCTCGCAGGCGGAGCAGCTGAACGTGGCCACATGTGCAGGGAAACCCTCCCGTGAGAAGGATATGCGCGAGTGCGGCTCCACTGATTTATCCGCGTATGGGGATCTTTCTTTCCGGGTGCCAAAAGATTTGGAGGTTGGTTTGAGGGTAGTTAGAGATGAATTTTTTTCAATCTTGCCAAAAGTCATGTATTGAGAGAGTCTTTTGGATACTCTTGGAGATGCTCTTATATCACAGAATCGTCCATCCGTCGAGCGAGCGATCGCCCGCTGGCACGCTACGCTTGCTCCCCCGCATCGTAGACCTAGACAACGTCTACTCCTTTCCCCTCCAAATACCACTTCCTGCATACCCAATACGAACACTTCTTAGAATGCCGCCCGATAATGCTCGCCCCCGCGAGCCAGGGCGGGGTGTCTTGTGTGCGGCTCTTCCCCTCGCGAGATCCCGCCTCCAACCAATCACGCGTCGTCGACCTTGCTCTCACGATCGTGCCGTCGCCCACGCTGCGGCTCCGCCACCTCCTCTCCCTCCCTGTCGTCGCCCCCGCGAAGCAGCGCCGAGAAGGAGAAGGCCTGCCAAGTTGGCGTGTGACCCTCTCCCGCCGCAACGCCGTTTCTCTGCCTTGCCCATCGCCAATCCGTGCTCGGCGCTAAGAAGGAAGGATCGTTGAGAAGGCCCACGTCGCACACACGTTGTCAACATTGGCGTTCGCGCCCACGCCAGCGTCCTCGCCCCCCTCGATCTACGCTGACGGAGCGCCGAGAAGGCCCTCGCCGCACACACGTCGTCGACCTCACCGTTTGTGCCTACGCCGTCGTCCTCGCCCCCACGATTGCCCACGCCGCTGCCTCTCCCTCCGTGCCGCGAAGTCGAGTTAAATATTTTTCAGCGTTTCTTTTAATCTTCATATCCTATTTCGTTTGAGTAGAGGTTTCTTTTAATCTTATAATCTGTTTTGGTTTTAGTACACGACTCACTGGAGCACATGAGACATGTTTATAAAAAACATGCACATGAGACATCTGTTACACATTAACATGAACATTGATGTCTTGATTTTGGTTTGACGATGGTCTTTAATTAGACGTCATATTGCTCACCATGGAGAAGGAAAAAATTATAAATACAAAAATGATGTTAAGAAATTAGAAACATGCAGGACTATAATTAAGAAATTACAAACATGCAGGGGTACAAGACTATTTTAAGCGTATCATAGACAATACGTGGTAGAATAGATATATGTAATGAAGATCGTTACGGTATGAACTGGATTGTTTTGATTTCACATCAAAACATAAATTATATTATAATTGTTTGTGCTTCTTGAAAACTCATGTAATATTAACGATCGACTACAAACCGAATGTTACGAGTATCACATAAAAAAATTAAAAGTACAACAAACATTCAAACTCAAATTACTGTGGCATTAGTTTTTTCATGTTGTGGTACGGAGGCATGATTCTAGTATATGTAGAGATATATATTACTAACAAACATGCTAGCTATTTTTATTGGATTTAATTTGGCTTGGCCCAACCTTATATCTAATAAACAGCATGTTCGTTTCATCGTAAACGATCGTGGATTATTTACTGTTGGCTGGTTTGGCTGGTTTGGTGTGAGAGAAAAATATTGTTCCAGCTTATAATCCACGATCGTATACGATCGTATGTATAAGCCCAGCCGAACAGACTGAAATTTCATGACCCATAATAAATGTTAGTGCAGTGAAGGATTAATCTCATATGAGAAATTAACAAAAGACTAACTCAACTTAAACAGGTTTGCACATGTTGTGGGTTTAAGAAAAGTGGAAGGCAGCTTCAAACTCAAAGCGTAGCAGCTTGGAACATGGTTCCCAAACAAGGAATGGGAATATCGAGCATCTTGGGCCATCGTTGTTCCAAGTTTGGGGACCTGACTGACAAGGATGACAATGCAAATAGTTATACCCCTTCGTATCATGGTTTTAGAAAATACAACGTATCAGGTGCAAATCAATCAATCTGTGAAAATTTAAAAATTACCAATCAGGACCACTAGATGTTGATCCAATGGATGCGGTGAGAGGTATGATTTTTTTGCGCTTAAGCCCCCCATCTGTAGGCTTTTTTTTGCGCTTAAGCCCCCTCACCCCATCCATTGGATCAGCATCTAGTGGTCCTGATCGATAGTTTCCAAATTTGCACAGATTAGTTAGTTTACACATGATATGTTGCCTTTACAAAATGGCATCCCATGTTCTTGCAGCCTGTTCGGCAGGCCGTAAACGATCGTGGATTATTTACTGATGGCTGGTTTGGTGTGAAAGAAAAATACTGTTCTGGCTGGAAATTTACGATTGTTTACGACCAAGCGAACATGTCACAGACCTAGGGGTTCACGGAACATGACTAATAAGGGTGATAATGCAAATAGGTATACTCCTTTGTACAATATTTTAAAAGTGACGTCTAGAACCTGCAGTTCAGGGACCTGATTGATAAGGGTGACATCGAAAAAAAATACAAATAGGTATATCCCTTTGAACCATGTGTTTTAAAAGTGATGCTCCGCGTTACTCGACCCTAACGTTCTGGGAAGCTGACTATGATAAGGGTGACGATACAAATAGTTATACCCAGGTCTGGTTTAGTTCTAAAAAGTTTTTCCAAAAAGTGCTACAGTAGCTATCACATTGAATCTTACGATACGTGCATGGAGCATTAAATGTAGACGAAAAAAACTAATTGCACAGTTTGGTTGAAAATCGCGAGACGAACGTTTTGAACCTAATTAGTCAACGATTGAATACTAATTGACAAATAAAAACGAAAGTGCTACAGTAGTCAAATTCCCAAATTTCACCGAACTAAACACAGCCCCATTTATACCGTAGTTTTTAAAAGTGAAGTCCGATGTTCTTCGATCCCAACTTTACAAGAACCCGACTACTAAGAACCTCGACGTTCTAAGAACCTCACTGCGAAAGGTAGCCTGTTTGGGAGGCCGTAAACGATCGTGGATTATTTACTGCTGGCTGATTTGATGTGAGAGAAAAACACTGTTCCTAACTGAAAATTTACGATCGTTTACGAGCAAGCGAACAGGCTGTCAGAGTGGGTTACGATGAACCGATGGACAAAAGTGACATCCTACATTCCTTGACAATAACGTTCCAAGAATCTAAATGCTAAGCGTGAGAGCGAGTGATGAAAGGATGGACAATGCAAATATGTATACCCTTCGTACCATGGTTTATAAAAAAGCGACATCTCACATTTTTCGATCCCAACGCTCTGGGAACCTGACTGTTACGGGTGAGAGTGGTTGACATCCGAATGAAGTGAGTGAGAAACGAAAGAAATTTCTTTTCACTCTTCAATATTAGAGAAGTAGATTCTTTTATTTTAGTTGTAGAGAGATTCGGGATATGTTTGGTTCGCGTCGAGCAATCTTGCTGCGACCTACAATGTAGCTATGCTCCCAAGCCATCAATTTCGGTCGCTCCACGGCCAGGAGGCAACACGACCTGCCTTACGCCCTGTTTAGTTCCACTCTAAAATATCAAATTTTTCAAGATTTTTCGTCACATTGAATCTTTGGACGTATACATGAAGCATTAAATATAAATAAAAAATAAAACTAATTACATAGTTTAGACGAAATTCACGAGACGAATCTTTTAAGCCTAATTAGACTATGATTGGACACTAATTGCCAAATAACAACGAAAGTGCTACAGTGGCATTTCGCCAAAAATTTTGCCAACTAAACGGTACCTTATTAAAAGTGGCGTCAAGCGTTGCAAGTCCCTCGATTTCCTACAACTTACGTGTGCACTCGCCATTGTGCCATCCTCGACGCAATCTCTCCCAATGCTCTATCTCACTACAAGATATGTGTGGCTTTTTGACATTCTATTACGTCATAATATATGAAATTTAAGTCACAATTTAAGATTTGTGACAAACAGATGACGAAAATTTAAACATCAAAAAGCCACCGTTACAAATTTATTATGTGATGTTTGTATATTTATTATCACAAGCATATGACATTGCTTTATTATCACAAGTCATTGCACCATGCCATGTAGGCTGCTGACATGGCGCCGGCATGGCAAGACAAAAAAATGTCATAAAATTGAAATAAGGCCTGTTAAGGCCCATGTGCATAGCACGCTTATAGCAGGCCCAAAAAATCAGCCCACTTGTTTTATACTTTTTGGCCCATTTAGCTTTCTAATATTTTTATTTTCAGCCCATTTTATTTAGTCCATCAGCCCGACCCTAGGCGGACACGAGATGAGCAGCCCTCCTTCGCCCACCTTGAGCCAAACCTAGGCGATGCAGGCCCCTCCACAGCAACGCCAGCGAAGGGTACCGCGTTGCAAGCCGTTGATTTCCTACGGCCTGCCTATGCGCTTGTCATTCTATCGTCCCAAATGTACTCCTTACCAATGCTCCATCCGTTGCTCAGCCTGACTACAGGAGGCAACGAGGCTAGAAGCCTCCTCCGCCCACTTCGAGCCAAACCTAAGCGACGCGGGGCCCTTTGTAGTGACGCTAGCGAAGGGCACCAAGGAGAGGCAACGACGACTACTGACCCCGATGTCATTGACAAGAGTCGTGCCTCTGCGTCCATCATTCCACTTCGGTCACATCAACCTGCTCACTGTTTTAGGGTAAACTGCTCTTTTCCTTGTGCATCATGCTTCTGATTTGTAAACTTGATTTGTTGTTTGTGGATCGATTCCAGCGTCTAGTTAGGAGTTATTTTTCTCACAGTTTAGTGTCAAGTCCTGTGAAATTGGTAGTCATTTCAGTTCAGTTCAGAGTCATGATTTAATTTAGTGGCAATTTTTTGATAATGTATCGTATGCGATATGATTAGATGGGAAAGCCAACAAAGTACACCGCAAAGTGGGATCTCTTGTTGCGATGGTTTTAAATGAAATGTGAGTAGAAGGAAAACCAGATCATTTCAGTGTAGTCACTAAAGTTCACTGGACAGCTATTGATAGTGCAACCATAGTGTAGATCCACTTTAAAAACTAAATTGTAGAACCTTTGTTGCTTAACATCTATCATATATGCATTAGAGTATTCATTTTTTTATTGGTAAATTTATCACTTGGAATAACTAGGTGGAGTTAGGCTCAAGGTACGATAGAAATGGCATTAAATGTATGGAATTTTTTGTACATGGGATGTAATAAAACCACATTGTTGTACATAAACCACTAGCATGTTGCATATAGTATTATGTGATGAATAAGATTGTAATATTGAAATGTGAATTATTAACATAACAATGTTCTGAGACTTGATTGTTTGTACCAAGATGTATGGCATCTAGATGCATACTTTTCATTAATGTGTCCTTTTAGTGAATTGTTGGTTTGTTTTTACTCTTCTATCTTTGCACTCTGATAGTTGTTAGATCTCCTTGTATTCACCGGGCCTTTTGCCTTATGTGTCATGCAAACTAGCTACTGGCATCATCATGCATTGTTATTTCGTTAGACATGGGAAACCTTCAAGTGTCTATTTCATCTATGAGTTGTAGTCTCACCAAGTAGCTGCCTGATTTTCTTTGTTCCTAAAAGCATGTATGCTTGTTGATTTGATTGGCTGCTTATTTCCTTAGATTGAGTGATATTTTTCTTTTATGGGGTGATGTGATTGTACCTTATCGAT
Source organism: Miscanthus floridulus (assembly GCF_019320115.1). Lineage (NCBI taxonomy): Eukaryota > Viridiplantae > Streptophyta > Magnoliopsida > Poales > Poaceae > Miscanthus > Miscanthus floridulus. The sequence continues at coordinate 189,376,101 of NC_089587.1, read as the reverse complement.
TACTCATGATCTTGATGACATGTGCTATGCCTCTGGTCTGGTTGTTTGTGCTCACTAATTAGATTTGTTGTCTTTGCATCAGATGTTCATGTGAAATAGCAGAGTTCCCACCCACTTGAAAGGTTCTTGTTTGGTTTTAGTAATTGAGTGACAACCTAGTTGGACTAATACGTGTTTAATGTAAGATACACAGGTGATTAGTCCACAAGTACAAGTGTGTGAGCAACATATGCCATGATGGTGAAGATGGCTTGGAGATATTACAAAGCTCACACATGTGATGATGAAGGAGCTCATTGCACATGAGATATGACATTGAGTCATGTGATCAAGGTGGAGAAGATCAAGACATGACTTGGCTCGATGGACCGGTTGCAAGTGTGAAGGGCAAGTTGAGTGATGACTTGGCGCCGATGGACCGAAGCAACGGTGAAGAGCAAGTGAAGTCAAGATCGATGAACTAATATGATCACGTGATGATATGGAGTGGATCATATCATTGTTGATCATGTTGGTGCATGTGTTGCATCAACATCGGAGGAGTTGGAATGGAATGCGCAAGGCAAAGGTATAACCTAGGGCATTTTATTTCACCAGTCAAAGGTTATGTAGAGAAGTGCATGACCGGATTTAGGATAGATGGCCATACTATCAAGAGGGCAAACTTGTTTGTATATCGGTCATCTAGTGCCACTTGAGCGATCTAACTTTGCATACGTGTTAGGATCGAGTGGCGTAGCAAGATGAGTGGCTAACTCCTTAAAAATGATTGTGAAAATGCTAACACATGTACACATGGAGGTGTACACTTGGTGGTGTTGGCACATTTGCTAAGGAGAAGAAGTTGGAGTTGAAGTGGATTAACTCAGTGAAGAAAAGAAGGCAAAAGGAGGTCACTGTGAGTGACAGGACGCAGGCCTCAGCTGGACCTGCTTGTCTGGTCAGTCGTAGCAGAAAAGGCGCAGGCATTGGTCTTTGACTGGACGCTAGCATTGAAAGTGACCTGACGCGTAGGGGCCGTATCCGGTCATCGATGACGTACGCTGACGTGGTGGTGCAAGGCATGGCTGTGACGCGTGGCAGCAGGAGAAGGACAGGACGCTGGCCTGCGTCCCATTAGGTTGGATCTAACACGTCCGGTCGCAAAATAGAGGCTCGGTGAGCTCTCTGGAAATGACTGGACACTGGCTCATGGTGAGTCAGGTCATTTCTTTAGTGTGTCAGGTCGCTGGTTCGGTGGCACGCAGCAGCGCTTGAGCGGACATGGGTGGCGCGCGTCAAGTCGTTCTTCAGCGCGTCCGGTCATCACTTGCACGTTGGCGTGTGAAGTAGCCGTTGGGATCGCATGGTGGACGTTGAATGCGGGCGCCACGTGGACAGCCAAGAGTGACCAGACTTAGGGCCTAGCGCGTCTGGTCATCATGACCGGCGCATCTGGTCGCTGTGAATTCTTCCCAATGAAGGGGTAATGACTAGTTTAGCCCATGGGGCTATCAATAGAAGTGTTGGCTGATCTTTGGCCGGTTGCTAAGCACCCTTGAGCCTTGGTGGCTTGTGTAGGTGTGCTTGAGAGCCCTCTAACTCACTTGAGCTAGATAGTGTTCATCCGATCGAGTGAGTGAGCAATTCTAGTGCGATTGCATCATGAGGTTGCATCGAGTGGCACTAGGTGATCGAGTTGTAAGCCGGTGGTGCTTGTTACTCTTGGAGGTTGCCACCTCCTAGATGGCTTGGTGGTGGTCTCCGTTGAAGCACGCAAAGAAGATTGTGCGGTGCTTCGGAGAAGTGATTGTGAGGGGGATTGTACTCACCCTATGGGAGCCACGAAGAGCAACTCTAGTAGAGCTAGACGTGAAGGGTGATAAGTGGTCCGGCCAGGTCAAGTGCTAGAGCTTGTGGTAAGTAATCCAAATGGTAGAGTGTGACTTGCGGGTCACCACTAGCAAGAGGACCAATGACAACCTTAGAGCTTGTCTCAACGGGGACTAGCGTGTTGGCAAGCATATGAACCTTGGGATAAAAATCACTGTGTCATCCTTATCTTCTCGTTGGTTTGTATCCTCGTTACATAAGCTTGTATTTACTTCGTTTACATTGTGGTTGTGTAGTTGCTCTTGTAATTAGTTAGCTTGTGTAGCTTGCTAGTTACCTTCTTGCTTGTGTAGCATAGAAGTAGCTCCCTTGCATGACTAATTCGGTTTGAGTAACCTTGTTAGTCATATTGCTTAGTTTGTGTAGCTAAGTAATTTACACTCTATAATTTGGCATATGTAGCCTTGTTATTGAGCATTGCTAGTGAGCTTAGGTGGCTTTGTGCTTTTATTTACTAGCATGTGTAGGAGCTCCCCCGTTGCTTAAAGTACTAGTGGCATAGGTTTATATGACCTTGCTTCTAGAATTGGTTAGATGAGCTCTAGCTAGCCCGACACTTTTGTTGCCTATTTAGGATCCTTATAAGGTGCTTGTGAACTTAGTGTAACACCCTCGGTATTACACTATAAATCATTTACTAAAACATGCCATGAGCATCATGTTTATGTGTTAATACATGTAATAAAGTGTGTAGATCAATTTCTGTAACTCGAAACGATAAACTAGAATGCAAAACGAAAGTTAATTCAATAGTCATGTTATATCACTTAAGGTTGAAAACCAATTTTTCTTAAGCAAAAATGCTATGAAACATGTATGTGATACTTAAATAAAGTTTGAAATACAAACTTTGTAGATGACAATGAAATACTTGCGGTCAAAAAATGATATTACTAGCTAATATTTCCACTAGCTTAGAAATCGCTAATGGAAGTCAATCTCAGCTCAAACACTTAGAAATTTTCAAGTCTGCCGACCGTTAGACACTGCTATGTTTAGCAATTTATCGCGAGAGATTGGGTTAAGGAATAGTGAAGTATTATGGCTTGTTTTAGTAGCCTAATGGACCCCTAAGGTGTAGCAAAGTTGGTGTGGGGATGGAACAACTGGTTAGGGGTTTTGAACGCTTTAAAACCGTGCACAGCGCGTTCTTGGTCGACTTCCAGTCTGTTCGTGGTCACCGGGCCCGTTGCCCTGATGTCACGGCATCGGCGCATGCATGCGCGCGCGTGGCCAGCCGTAGGCTGCCAGCTCGGGGTGTGCCAGCTAGCCGTCAACGCGAGTCGTTGCGCCCCACCCCCTATGCCTAGCTACCCAGCACGCTGTGATGCTACCGCCGTCGTCCCGTCACCACGCTGCACATCTGCTTGCTACATCATGCCTCACTACCACTGCACCGCCATGTGCTCCTGCACAGCGTTATTGCTACCTTGATGCCACGCACGTGGGATGCCGCCTTGTGGCGCCGTCGGCCCAACATTAATGGTGTTGCGGCACGTGGGCCAGAGCCAGCCATGGCCGCTTGCACTCATTGCTTGCGCTAGGCATGTGTACCCTAGTTGCGATGCTTGAGTCCCGTCAAAGAGTGCTAGCCGTGTCACTACTCATCGCTGTTCCACCATTGCGCCCTTCCCTGCTTCCCGCCGCGGTCATGTTGTGACCCCGGTGAGCCAGAGCGTGGGAGCTTGCCTTAAATCTCGCATGCTCGTGTCTCCGCCTAGGCGTTCGTGTGCCAACTATCCCCACCCCACCTTGAATTGCATCATGACGTGCTCCAATTTGGAGTTTTCCCTCTACCGTGCCATTAAGGCTAGGTTCGGCCGTGGCCGAGGGCAACCACTCACCGCCCCATCCCACGCCCAGCCAACTACAACACAAGCTTCACCTCCACCTCTACTACACCCTGCGTGCCTCACTTGCACCTCTACTGCCTCATCGATGTTGCTGACACGGCCACGCCATCGCGGAGCGCCACCGCCTCTCGTCGGCCGCACATGAACAACCCTGCTCGGGGTATCTCCTATAGAACCATCACCACAACCATGACCAGGGTAAGCTAGTGATGCTCTTGTGCTAGCCAGTAGCTGCACGGTGGTCTTGGGTGGTCGGTACGGTCGCGCCACCGTCGCATGCGGCTGCTCACCGTGGCCGTCACTCCCGCAAGCTCTGCCGCTACCGTAGCTTTGGCTAGTGTAGGCGCTAGGGCTGTAGGTGCAGGTCAGCCCACTAGCTCAGCTAGGGTGAGTCCCAATTAGCCAACATGGCCATCCAGTGTTGCGTCCGCCGAGCCGGCGCGCGCAGGGGTGGCTAGGGACCTAGCCATGGTAAAGGCGATAGATTATAGGGTCCTATTCACATAGTATTTCTCTTAGGAAATAGTGCCATGGACTTTGGGTTGTTTCGGTCTTAGCGCGGGGGAGTTTTTGTGAAGTTGGCAGCGCACGCGGGTCATGGAATTCGTTTTTCCTTTTCTTAAGGAATTAGAAATAGCTTTATATTTTAATTTCTGAGCTAAACTTTGAAAGTTAATATCAATTCGCATAGATTGTCCAAAAATTATGAAATAAATTTTGTTTAGTTCCTAAAAATGTTGTCTATTTGATGGCATAGTTAGTTTATGCATGTCGAAGGTTATACTAAGGCCTATTAAATCTATTGCGAGTGTTTAGTATTATTTAGATTAATATTTATAGGAATCTTTGTGGCAAATGAGTAATAGTTTTGTCCATGAAATTTTTACAGTAGGTTCATTGTATTATTATGTGCTCACTGTCAATTTTGTAGCCTTAGAATAGGTTGATAAATAGGGTAGCTAAGTACTCCTTGTTTTAGTATATATGAAATCGTAAATAAAGTAAGAAATGCATTTTTGGTCGCTAAGATAATACTTGAATGTTTTATACCTGTTTAGTGGAAAGGATGGGTAGCTTAGCATCTTAGTCATTAGAGTTAGCTTAGTAGCTTGGTAGATGTATTGTTATTTTAAGAGCTGTCGTTGCTAAAATGCTAAGTGTTGCATCATCATTGCATGCATATAGAGAACGCGTTGGTGGAGTTCATGACCGCTGGAGAGCAGGAATACAAGGAGGTGATTGAGGAGTATGAGGAGGAGGTCTTCGTATAGGAGGAAGCCTCAAAGCCACCGATGACTGACATAGCTGACCACCCGCCTGCCCAAGGCAAGCCCCGGTGCATAACCCTTATTTTGAATAATCATTGGAAATATATATGATGTGCATTTATGTTACAAGATTTATATTGAAACTACATGTATAGATATACCTACCTATGAGTCCTACTAGCTTACGTCGAGTAGCTGCTATGCTTAGGTTTTGCGGTAGCGTGAGTAACCTATCGTTACTCATAATAAGTGATTATTGTTATCACTCTCATGATAAAATGGTGAAAAGAAATGGAGACCAGGCAGGGATATGGTATGGGTATTGGTGGGTATAAGAGATTATGTCCCGTGGCCAATGGGGCATAGCTTGGTTACACTATTTTCCCTATCCATATCGATTAAGGACCGGTCATTGCATTAGGTTCTAGTCAGGTCACAGACTTATTATCCTGAGCACATATTTGTTTATGGGAGCTGAGAAGGCTCATTGCTCTCTTGTCATGGGTTCTGGCTCTTTTCAGACCGATTGATTGGAGACAGAGATGGTGGAGGTCTAAGCACCACACTGAGTCCGGGACTCCGATGTGGGGGCTTGGAGTCCAAGTTTGGACGGGGACCTAGACCCCTTGACAGGAGAGTATTGGGTTGGTCCTGCTTGTGCCTGTGGTATAAGCAGGACATGTGTTTTGGGATACCCAACTGGGCATATTGATTCACGAATTGACGGGTAATCATGTATGACTTGTCTATAATCTAGCACCGTAGTAAGAACTGGAAGATGAAAGATGGTGAAATGGATCTGTTTGCTCAACTCTTGCTTGAAAGTAGATCAGGTGCTTACATAGAATGGTTAGATAATGAACTAATCATGACTGCTAATAAAAAACATACATAAGGATTAACTACTAGTATTGCTTTCCGCAAAAAGGAAACCCAGCAACCCATAAAGCTTATCATATCCTTTGGAGTCGGGAAAAATATTCTCACTAGTCGGGTAAGTCTTGCGAGTACATTGTATACTCAGGGTTTATTTACCCCTGTTGTAGGTGTGGCTTGAAGAGTAGCTGTTGTGTGGAGGATTCTTCTGGTGGGCACAGACGGATCCTTGTATTCTACCGTTAGATGTTTATTGTAATTCCGCTGTTTAAAATCCGCACTCTAAACTTGGTACTGTAATAGTGTATTTCTAAGAACTCTGGTTGTATAAAATGGACTAAGTATTATAAACTCGTTCTCATTATTGGATTCTAGAGAAAAAATGTGGATTATTCGAGTTCTCCCTTGGAATGAGCTCGACGGAATCCGTCCCATGTAGCTTGCTTTCGGGGTGCTTAGTGTCTGGTGGAAGATGAGCGTCTCCGAAGGTGTGTTATTTCGGGCAGTTCTGTCACACTTAGATAAAGGGGTGTAGTCTTGGCTAGATCGATAGTTTTAATTCCGCATTTGTTTCAGTAAGCCGGCGCGATTAATTTTAGAAAGGACTATTCACCCCTCTCTAGTCCGCCATCTCGACCCTACACCACTGAGCAACCTAATCTTAGACAACAAGCAAAACCTTTATTCCTTAACTGTTTTCTTGACTTTTTTTAACTATGATTAACAGACTGCCTCATTAGTGATTCTATGCATAAAGTTTTTATAGTCCCACCAGTTGTTGTTCCATTTTAAGAATGGCCATCATCCTAAAAATGATATGTTTACTAGATAACATATAGGAATTAGGAAGTGATTGAACTTTATCCCGAGTCTATCCTATTTGGGAGATGCTCGACTTTCACCATAATCCCATGATACATATTACTATGCGTGCTTGTTGATTTAGGCTTTGGAAGCTAGGTTCTTCTTGCACTTAAGTCGAATTTAGGTCATCATACCTTTTTGTGGACTTTGTTAACCACTTGAGGTGGAGTGACACATTATTTTGTGCAATTATGTGTCACATAGATTACTTGCATGTTTTTTATTTTCCTTTGCATTTGGTAAAAATATATGTGGGACCTTTCACCTATTTCTACTAACAGATTGCTCAATGCATTGTCTAACTATGAATGTGTTTTCTAAAGATAAGTGTACACGGGATTTTTCTAGTTACCATGGCTACTAGGTCAACTGGTATTGTCGCCTACTCAAGTATAATAATATATTTCTAAGCAAAATTGCAAATACCATTTCTTGTGTTAGCTAAAGTCAAAGAAGTGAACTACTAGTCAGTAGCGAATGTGGACATTAAAAAATTGTCCACGAGATATACATGTCTATGTTTTGCATAGAGCTATGTTTACAAAGTTGAGTCATGACCACAATAGTTAATTTTGTATATTTTGAAAATTGTTATTTTGTAGAAGGCACGTTATTTAAAATGGAAAAAGGTTGCAATTCGTGAATTATTGTACAAAGATGGGTACAGGAAGATGAATTGTATAGATTTTGATGGTAATTTCTTAAGTTTCATAAAGGCATCTATGAAATGGGTAAAAGGGAATTATAGTGGAATTCAAACTGTCTGATTAAAAAATGGTTTGTTGTGAACCCAATTCAAATTTCTAGGTTTCCACTACTTAAGAATATAAGAAATCATCCTATTATCACTATTGTGAAAAGTCTGCACTGCCAAAGATATTATCTTAAGTTGGATAGATGGGTAGACTAACTGCATAGCTGAGGAATGGAGGTTACAAAAATGCCTTTCAAATTGCAGAGTAGGTACATTGGAAAGCCCAAACAAAAGCATTTCGATGCATTGTGACTCAGTTCATCTTTGGCCTTTAAGTTTCATCTTTGGTTTACTTTGATCTCTATGCTATATTTGCAGTCCACTGAATGCATGGATTGAAAAGAATTTATTTTATTTTTCTTTTATTTTTAGTGATACATGTAGAGCGCTAGAGTATCTTTTTAGTGAGGTTGTGTACGCCAGTGCTATTAAGGAATCAGATTTATTATTGTTCGATGAGAAAGAGAGAGGTGAAGGGAACATATTAAAAATGTTGATCTGTCAAGGTATACCTAATTTTTTTGTCTTTGCGCTAATGTCACATTGAATATGTCAATTTTACAATTTCTTACTTCCTCAAAAAATGTAGTTGAATGGTTCTCTGATGTTGTTGATCAAGAAAGAAGAAATATATAAACATGTTGATTAGATACACACACCAACGTAAAGGGGTAAGAATGGTGCCAAAATTGTTCCTATGTAGAACTCTAAGAAAGTAAAGTAGAGAAGATATATCCATTGATTACTCAAAGTCATACCAAGAAAAAGATACAAGAGCTTCTCCTTGAATACTCCCAACTACACTACTACTACTAAAAAGAGAGTGGAAGTGAAGAATTCTTGAGTGTTGTATTGTGTGTTACGAGTGGGAGAGGCACTCCTATTTATAGCCTAGAGAGAGAGAGAGAGTGAGGTGGGACCTTCAATCCATGTGATGGATCCCACACACCTTCAGATCAAACCGACCTTCAATCCACATGTTTCACAATTATGCTTTCTTGCATGTCCAAAGAAATGAGTCGGTTCAGAGCCTGAGAGGGCGTCCAACAATTGTGGGCCCACTATGGTCCATATTCGATGGGTGGGTCCCTATAGGTGTGGGTTGTCTAAGAAATACATACATAGGGGACTTTATTTGAAAGATATGTGTATGGAAGTGTTATAGCCCTTCTTTATTTCTGAGATATTGACGGTTGGATATGATTGTATAGTGACCATCAACAAGCTCCCCTAGCTTAGACCTTTGCTCATCCCCGATCAAAGATTAAGACTTGTTGGCACTCTATATGAAACTCACTCATAATACCTTAGTCATCATGGGCCTTATTGAAAGGATCTAGATGGCTAGATGAGGGTGAATAGCCTATAAAAATTATCTATGAAAGGCACAAGACTAGAGCAAAGTTGATTAGTACAAAATATGATCCTAATAGCTAGTACTTGTTCTAGCTATAGTTCACCCAAGCAAGCCCCTACACAATTCTTGTAGCAATTGAATTCTAAACTAATTCACGCCACCGCACAAAGCTACTAGCTAAACTAGGCTACTCTAGCTAAACAAGAGAGTAACTAACAATTACTCTACAACTAAAGGTACCACTAACTAGAGAGCTACTACTAGCAAGCAACTACCACACAAAACAAGATATGAATGTGTGAATACAAGTATGAAGACTTTATATCGAACTAGGCAAGAGAGAGATAATCAATTTATCCCTGAGGTTTGGTTGTGTCGGAAGATTTAGCTCCAGCAATGCCTCGCAACTAATTCGCATAAGAGGAATTAGATGGTAGCACATGAGACATAAGATTTATAGTGGTTTGGGTCATGTGAGATGCCTTAGTCTAGTTGGGGGTGATGCTGCTCTTCTCGTATTTGTATGCTCGATTACAAGGGTTGTTGCTCCTAGCTACGTAGTATATGGGATGAAAGGGAATGAGATGGATCCAGATCGCAAGGTCCATACCCTCCTTTATAAAGGATGAGGGTGTAGGGTTACAATGAGGACGATCAGCTAATAGATTGGTTTCCTAGTTTGTCACATGGAATGTGTATTGATTGATTCTATGCTATTGTCTAGATATGTCGTCTCCGAATATTCTTGGCATGCCTTGATCTTTAAGTTGGTTGCTCTGTTTGGCCCTTGTGGGCCTCCTTCGCCGTGGCCTCTGGCCCGATAATTGGATGTGGTCAAATATATGGGTGGTGCAGGTACCCTTGGCTCATATATCTGACAGTAGCCCTAGAAGGACTTAATGACAAACCAATCAAATGGCTGAGCCTTCGAGTGTCGTAGATCCCCTGTAACTTTAGGAACTCGGGTGTCGAGATCTTGAATAGTGGAGTTTTGTGTCCTCGAGTGTCGAGGGATTATGAATGCTCTGCTAGGGTGCAAAGGTCGCTTCTCAAGTACTGAGAGAACCTTGTTCGAGTGGTGACACCACATGCCCAAAAACTTAGTTTCTGAGGTATTTCGTGCATCTTATGCAGGCTTCAACTGATGCATGTCATTTTGTCCTGTTTGAAGAAAGGATTGATAGGACAAGGTGCCCTATGCTGCCTTGATCTCTCCCTTTTGATCTGTCATCCCTACACATTTAGTAAAGTGGGAGGGAATACTCCGTCCCAATTTAGCTATGGAAAAGAAGGTAACAAAAAATCTTTATGCAAAGAGAAAATTGTTCACTCACCGCGGGTCAACCCGATTTAGGCCATTTTTTCCCACTTAGCCAAGCTTTTCACATTTTCTTTTGAGCTACATCAACCGATGGGACCTCAATTCTATGTTGACATCTTGACTATGGGTGTGAGGCGAAGCCTCATAGCCCAGAGGCCACATTGCAGTGTCTCGAGAATCACTTTTGTTATCTGGGGACTAGCCGTTTTCGGTGTCGCAGTCACCTCTACCACCTCCTCGTCCACCGCCATTGCCCCTGCCTGCCTGGTGGGTAGGATTGTGACGACGTTTAGGAGGTTGTCATGCAGACCTTCTAGACCAGGGCTACTATCGAGCCCCCGAGCATTGCGGCACCGAGCCACGCGAGATGGATGCTCGGCTTAGTGCTAGAATGCGATCTATCTGGCTACTATCAGCTCTTGAATCCTCTGGATCGCCTGGCGCCCTTCTTCGGTTGATGGTTGTGGCATTTCTACCTAAAAGTGCATCTAGCCCTTTAGTGGGTTTTGGATGATTGAATGACAATGTGATTAAAGGTCTAACCCGTTTGCTAAGTGTGGACAGGTAATAGGTTATCTCACAGGTACTTACTGAAAGCCAAAATGATGTGTTGTTGTATAAACAATGTAGTTCAAGCACAAGACAACAATGCAAATGGAATTCATACAAAGGCTTATTTATTGTGGGATTTTCATGTACTATGTGAAAGCAAGCTTATAAGAATTAATTAATAGGACATGAGAGATTGCATATGGAATGGTCTTATATTTGAAGCTTGCTAAATTAAAATGAAAAATATAACAATACAAATGAATGGATGATTGAACACAAGATGTGACTTGATGGCTTGAGATGGTGAAGATAGCAAGAAAAGGCTTCGAGGTACTAAGCAAGGGTGAAGGGCAAGTGACAGCTTGGCGGCTGAAGAACCTAGCTAGGGTGAAGAAGGAAGTACTTGCATTTAGTTGAGGTACTAATCAAGCTATGATGGTTATGTCTATGTGGAGGATAAAATCACTATTGGAGTGTTTGATGGAAGTGACTTGATACATTTGGGATTATTCAAATTTGATGAATGGAATCAAGTCACGTGCTCAAGATGGCTATGCTCAAGTGAAAAGATCAATATCAATATGTTGGCACCCTCACTTGATGAAGAGTGGAATGCACGGCTTCGGTTGAAAGAGATCAACTCAAAAGGTTTAAATTCATTATACTTTTAAAGTTGAGTTAATAGGAATATCGTACTATTAAGAGGGATGCATCATGTAGATAGATAATGTTTCATAAGTGCTCAAGCCAATCCATGTGAGTTTTTAGAGTGTTTGAGAGACAAAAGAGCTAACTGATTTTTGCTGGTCTGATACCGAACGTGTCCGGTATTTGCCTAGCAATGATAATATTGTTGATCTCGGGTTGGTTCGTCGGGAGTTCCGGCAATGGTCGGGAGTTCCGACATCTCATGCTTAACTGACTTGGAGAGTTCGCTATGGTGGTCATACCAGACGTGTCCGGTATTCATACCAAACGTGTCCGGTATGGACGGCCAGAAGCCAATGGCTAGTTTTCAAATGCCTTGAGGGTCAAGAGTTTCGACGTGAGTTGGGAGTTCCGACGATCGGAGGTTTCGGCATGAGTCGGGAGTTTCGACACCTCATATAGTTTAACTCAGTTACCTTAGTTTTCAAATATGTTGAGGGTCGGGAGTTCCGACGATCGGAAGTTTTAGCATTCATCGGGAGTTTCGACGCCTCACAACGTTACTGTAACTCAGTTACCGTTGGCGCAGTCCGGTATGGCAACGGCTATAAAACGGCTAGTTTTTCCAAGGGGGCTATGAATACCCCCAAGCCTCCATCTTTGGAGGCTGCTGATTCTACTGATACACATACATGTTTTTGAGCCTTGCCAACTCTCCCAAACTCTCTCTTAGTGAGTGTGTGATCCAAATTGCCAAATCAATTAGTGGGTTGAGAGAAATTCAAAAAGAGAGCCATCCAACCACTTGAGCACTTGTGCATATTGTCAATCTCATAATTTGCATTTGTTACTCTTGGACTCTTCGGTCCTAGATGGCTAGGCGTCGTCGGAGAGCACCCGAGAGATTGTGGTGTGCCTCAGAAAGTTTGTAACGGTCGATTCCGCCGCCTCAGAATCAACTAGTGGAAGGAGGAAAAGGAGTTGGAAAAGACTCCGGCTAGAGTGACCTTCATGGTACCCTCTAGGGCTAACCTTCACTGAGTCACCCACAGCCCCCTCAATGTAGAGTAGGACTCAAACGAGTCCGAATTTCGGTAAAACAAATATCGTGTCTCAATTCGTATTTCATTTGATATTTATGTTGCTCTTGCTCTTTGTGCATGTTATCTGTGTATATTGTCATATCTAGTAGGTACCTGCAATTTGATTTGAAGTTAGAAATCGAAAGGAGCAAGTTTAGGGCTGTTGCACTAAAACCGTGTATACCGGACATGTCCGGTATTGACCACTATGCCAGGCTGTTCTACAGAACACGTGCATACCGGACACGTCTGGTATACCTATCAGACACGTCAGGTATTTCTTGCCTATGCTGAATATATTCATTCTCCGTTCTAACTTTGTATTGTAGGGTTATAACTTCTATATATATTCTTTATACCTTGTTTACTCTGTGGCTAACTTGTGAGGGGTGGTACTACTTTTTATTTGGAGTTTCTATTTTGGAATCTCCCTTTACTAATTGTTTCTGTTTTTAAAGGTGTTAATTTTCAGAAATGCCTATTCACCCCCCTCTAGGCGGCATCCTATGTCCTTTTAATTGGTATTAGAGCGAGGTTCTCACCTAAAGCTTCACCAACATGAGAAAAGGATGTCGACGCCTATCGAGTTGGAGCCGGTGCTTCTCCAAAATGATGGTTCAAACTTTCTACCTTGGTCAATTCATATACTCAATGCTTTTAGGGATATTAGTCCTCTTGTTGAGCATATTGTGGATACAAGCATACCTCTTCCTATAGTTGATTGGAGCAACTATAGAAATTTGTCAAAAGAGGAAGAAATATGTGTGCAACTCAATGCTCAAGCTATTAATGTCATTTTGAGTACATTAAGTATAGAGGTTCAAGATGAGGCAATCTTCAATGGACAACCACCTCTAGAGAGTGCTCATCTCATTTGGACTAGACTTTTTCATTTATATGGAAAATCCAAATGTGATGATGTACTTGAGATCGAGTCAATGGAAAGTATGTCCATTGTGTCTTCCTACAGTGAAGAAGCCTCACAAGACCTCAAGAGCGCCGAGCCAGAGCAAGAAGTGCAAGCAGCGCATGACCTACTATCTGCCTGCACATACCAAATGTGTCCAGTATGCCTACCGGACATGTCTGATATGGCCGAGGCAGCAGAGCAGTAAGCAGCTGTTTATAACGATGCTCAAGCCTGGTGGCGACCAAGTGATGAGTCAACCTTAGTATCTCATGATACTCATCACTTGTGTCTCATGGCCAAGAAAAGCAAGAAGAAGAGTAACAAGAAAGATCAAGAAAAGGAGAAAGCACAAGTAGATGATCAAGATGAGAGTGATGTTGAAGTTGAAGACAACTACAACCTTGATCATCTCAACCGTAAGGACAAGTTCATCATCATGAAGATAGTTGAAAAGAATGATGAGCTTGAAGAAGAGATTGAGAAGTAAGAGCAATCACTTCAAAAGCAAGAATTGTTTCTCATCTCTAAGATGGAAGAACTAAAGGCTCTAAGTGAAAGGTATGAAAAATTGTCAATTGAGCATGCTTTAGTTACTAACTTCTTTTCTAGTGTTTCACAACTAGAGAAGGAAAACTTTGAGCTCAAGGCAAGGCTAGATGAACTATCAAGCAAGTATAATGTACTACAAGCAAACTACGTTCAACTAAAGTTCTCTCATGATGAAGTAGTAGAATCAAGCATCATGCTTGAGGTGGATCATGAGGTTGTGATCACATCGGTAAATTTTTTTCAACCTCTCACACATTCACTCACTAGTACATCATCTCAATTAAATATTTCTTGTATTAATGAATGTGCTCATCAAGCAAGCCAATCTTCGATTGAGCTAAATCTCATAGAAAACATAGAGCTCAAAGAAGAGGTGAAAAGATTAAAGAAAGATGTGATTCGGTTGAAGGGTAAGGAGAAAGCACAACCTTCTCAAGATAACCGTGATAACATGGTGAAGAAGCTTGAGAAGGGTTCAAACCTTGCTTCCTCCAAAACCCAATAAAAGAATCACATTTCAAGTAAGGCCAACACAACCAAGAGCAAGAAACATGGAAAAAGGTTATGCTATAGTTGTGGATTATATGGATATGAGTGGGCAATGTGTCCACATAAGAGTTGGGCCAACAAGTGTGAAGTGGCCAAACAAAAGGCCTCAAACAAGTTGGCCAACCAAAAGAAAAGTGATGGATAAAGCGCTTGTCTCATGAGCAAGAAATTGGGGCATCCTATCAAGAAATACCCAGTGTACAAAGTGGCAAGAAAGGAAGCCCAAGTTGCAACAAGAATATTCTATGGATGCAATGAGATGGGCCACAAGGTTGATAGATGTCCATACAAGCAAAACAAGCATAGAGCAAACAAAGGCCGTATATGCTATGCTTGTAGAAGAAAGGGGCATCTAAGCTATGAATGCCCAAATGGTAATGCTCCTAAGCCGAAAACATTTGTTTATAATGATAAGCTTAGGAAGACTACAAATGGAGTTAGCACTAGCAAGGTGATGTGTTCACCACAAACTAGTGCTAAAACCATTTGGGTGCCTAAGCACTTGTTGACTAACCCAAAAGGACTCAACAAGAGTTGGGTACCAAAGTGTGCTTAGGTTAATGATGTAGGTACTTGGTGATGAGATGAAGGCTTCGGGGTGGTTGAGCAAGCAATTTGATAATATTCACTCAATCTATCAACCAATTCTTATCATAATCTCTTATATGGTTGACCCAAAGATAAATGAATATATCATATATGTCATCCTCACCATTGGTAACAAGTACCTAAACCTTATAGGATAGCCACCTTGTTCGTTTTGTGTTCAATAGTTCACAAATAGGCATATTTGTGAAATATTAAAAGTGGCTAATTGAAAAGTATTTTATTTTGCCATATGATGCTTTTAATGGTTCTCTAGCGGAGCAGTTTATTTGTTGAGATGCAAGGCATAAAATAAATACTATCGCTAAAATAAAGAATCACAAGCAGCGGGTTATTTGTTTCTATCCTGCACCTATCGGACGTGTCCGGTATGGACAAGGACAGAAAGCAAGTGTTTCTGTTCTACGTATTCCAGACATGTCTGGTATACCTACCGGACGTGTCTGGTATTGCAAGAACCAGAACACTAATAGGATTGCAACTGAGTCTTTGATCCACATATTTGCATATATCCTCAATTTACTCAGAAGCTTGTGGTTTACCAAATCTAAGTAAATTGTGAGCATCTCTTGAACTCAAATTTAAATATGGCAAATTGTTTGGTTGTGGTTCAAAATAGAAAATTGACTCCCAAAATTCTTAATAGAATAAAGTGCTAGTTGAAAGTCATTCAAATCACTGAAAGCACTTATTTAGGGGGAGCTCAGTTTCTATTTTGCACCTTGTGGACTAACAAATTTATCTAGCATTCTTTGTAGTCCTTTGGATGAAAAATTGATTTCATATCTAGCATGATTATTTGGCAATCAAGGTCAACATAAAGATTATCATGCTATGTATCTTCTTAGTGGTATTCTTGTGGGTTCAAGGCAAAGGTATGTTTTTTTCATACATGCATTGTAAGTGCATCTATGGCCCTTTATATGTTAGAATGTGCATTTGTGTGACATAGGAGAGATGTTTTTCAAAACTCATTACTAGCATGTGTAGGTGGTGTGAATTTGAAAAACTATTTGAATCTTGGTCTTTGTGACCTAGCCTTATCATGTGATAATTATAGCTCTCCATGATTGTTTGATTGGCTAATTACACATGACATGGCTTTCTTAAGTCCACAATCTACTATGTCTCACAATCTCTCTCTCAAGTAATCAAAATCTATATATGCCAAATATTTGGAAAAGAGAAGTGATACTCATGGCATTTGGATAAGAAAAGTAATTACATCTTATTTGGATCAAGGACATACATGTTTTTGGATCAAGAAATGATAGGGAAGGGGATGGAATTAAGTGAATGAAGTTTGAAACAAAAATAGCCAGCCTGCAAATACCGGACATGTTCGGGTATGAGCGGGGTTATAAAACAACCGGTACCCCTTCGGCCAAGTTAGTTTTTCCTCCTTCCAGCCAACCCAACCGCCTCTCCTCGACCTCCATTGGCGATTTTGAGTTTCCACCGTGAAAAGGAAGAGAGGGAGATTGGATCGTTGGAGATTTGCATCAAGATCAAAGACCCGGTACTTGGATTTCCAATCATATCTTCATTCACTCTCACAAGGATAGCAGCTATGAGTGGAAGACAGGAGCCTAGGTCCAAGCATAGGCATAATCCAGTAATAGAAAAACATAAGAAGGCAAGACAAGAAATGCGTCCTAGATATAGTCAGCAGGAGCAGGGGGCTCTCTAGAGCTACTAGGGGTGCTCCATAGTACAAAGAGGGAGACAATAGTTCTTCCTCTGACACAGATATAGAAGAGTATAGAGTGAAGCTTAGTACCAGGAAGAGGAAAAGCACTGACAGAGATTCAGATGGTGGCAGCTCAGATGATGAGCAAGAGATTGAAGAGGAGCAGGTAGTACCTCCAGCTCATCACTAGCTAGGTTAGGGTATGCACTATGGTTTACTTGAGCCACATCCACCTAGTGTACCCTCTTATGTTGCTAGAGTTGACTATCGAGGGAAAGGCATGACCAGAAGGGCCAGAGATGAAAGAAGAATTGATCCAAGGGGCTTGTTAAGGATTCAGTTTGATCATCGATTTTAGACAGCCTTTCATATGGACTTCTACACTAGTGTGATCCTCGCTAGGAACCCAGTGATTGCTAGGTCTTAGTGGATTGATTAGCAGTATGTCAGAGATTTGCAGAAGGCCTCCATTGATCATGTTATTGCCATTTGTGAGCATACAGGGGTTTATGAGATTATGGAGTTCCAGTATGACTAGAACACAGAGGTGGTAGCTCAGTTCTATGCCACCCTGTATGTTGAGGAGGATGAGAGACGTATGCATTGGATGCTTGAGAGTCAATGGTATAGTGTTGATTATGATGCTTTTGTAGCTCTACTTGGCTTCTTAGATGATGATCTTTAGAAAGATAGGATCCACACTGAGCAGATGTTGCCTCTAGAGCAACTTACCTACATGTACCCACTAGGGGGTGAGAGAGGAGTAGTGGGGAAGGTTCTAGGTCTTCACTCTACTTATATATACCTAGATAGGATGTTCAGGAAGACCATTGATTGCAAGGGTGGAGATAAGGGAAACATTGTAGATTACTCCAGAAACCTTGTCCACGGGATGGCACCTGATGCACGACCTTTTAGCGTCTTTGACTTCATATGGTGCGAGATCAGGAGTGTCGGCGAGAGGCCCCTCAAGGGCTATGGTTTTGCTCCCTACATCATGCACATGATTGAGCAGGTCATAGGGCATACCTTTGAGTATGGCAAGGTACATAAGGCCCTAAAGATTGTTGTAGACTTGCCTGAGGTTGGGGTACCTCTAGTAGGACTAGGAGGAGCAGTAGCAGCACCAGAGGCAGATGCACCTACAGGTGGTGCAGCAGCAGGACGAGCTTCCCCTCTACCACATGCTCCTTCATGTTCTTCTTCACATCATCACAATCCTCCTTCCCCTATTCGTAAGATGTTCAGTGCTATCTTTGGGATGTACAAGGACATATAGACCTGTCAGCAGGAGAGGGAGGCTAGGAGGAAGAATACTTGGACTTTAAAGCAGATTGCTTCTAGACTTAAGCTTGATCCTCCTAGGTCTCCACTATTAGATGAGGCAGCTAGTGAGCCTAAGACTGAGGAGCAGTAGCAGGGTAGGTACGACGCAGAGTTTGCTGAGTTCCTTCAGTGACAGCAGCAAGCTCTAGAGCACCCTGACACTTTACCACTATAGGCTCGGGTGCCTACTCACTCTCAGCCATGTCCCAGTGCTGCAGACGAGTATGCTTCAGAATGGTGGAGTGACCTCATGGGTAGTTTCTATGACCTGTCTGGTGCAGGTGGTTCTCGTCCAACCAGTGCTACATGCTTAGATGATGAGGATGCTGGTAGAGATGAAGATGATGATGAGTGATCACATGTATCAGAGACAGCCTACAACCCCTTTGTCCTTAGTATGTCATTGTTGGACCTTTGTGGTGATAGATGACAAAGGAAGAGAGAGACTGATTAAAGCTTCAGGATAGTTTTATTTGCTTTCTTTGTACCTAAAGATATGTACTGCAGGTTGTAGTTTCTTGAGCTTCATTAATGTAATCTTTTGAGCTAGATTGTATCATGTGAGAGATAAGACTCACTTATGCTTTATCTATGTATCTCTTGAGACATGATCTTTATTTATATTCTATTAGTGGCTTGTGGACTTGAGAAAATGTGTAATGAGTGCTATGTGTGACATACATGTGCTATATTTATTTTCATAAGGACTATGCATGCTAGAATGAAAATATTTGATGTGGTGTCTTTATATTTATTCTTGTGTGATATATCTTGTCACATGCATCACGGTTTTACTTTGTCACACACACACGCACCCCAAGGATGCAATGATTTAGGGGGAGTTTCCTATATGTTTTAGTATGTGCAATTGACATTTAAGGTCATTTTGTGGATTCTAATCATAAGCACACATATTAAGGAGAGTCTCTTATAAATCATTGAACCCAAGAGTTTAAATGTTTATATTCTTTTGTAAGCTTTAATCAAGTTGTCATCAATCACCAAAAAAGGGGAGATTGAAAGTGCATCTAGCCTTTTAGTGGGTTTAGGATGATTCAATGACAACGTGATTAAAGGTCTAACCTGTTTGCTAAGTGTGGATAGGTAATAGATTATCTCACAGGTACTTAATGAAAACCAAAATGATGTGTTGTTGTATAAAAAATCTAGTTCAAGCATAAGACAACAATGCAAATAGAATTCACACAAAGGCTTATTTATTATGGGATTTTCATGTACTATGTGAAAGCAAGCTAGTAAGAATTAATTAATAAGACATGAGGGATTGCATATGGAATGGTCTCATATTTGAAGCTTGCTAAAATGAAATGAAAAATATAACAATACAAATGAATGGATGATTGAACATAAGATGTGACTTGATGGCTTGAGATGGTGAAGATAGCAAGGAAAGGCTTCGAGGTACTAAGCAAGGGTGAAGGGCAAGCGACGGCTTGGTGGTTGAAGAACCTAGCTAGGGTGAAGAAGGAAGTACTTGCATTTAGTTGAGGTACTAATCAAGCTATGATGGTCATGTCTATGTGGAGGATAAAATCACTATTGGAGTGTTTGATGGAAGTGACTTGATACATTTAGGATTATTCATATTTGATGAATGGAATCAAGTCACGTGCTCAAGATGGCTGTACTCAAGTGAAAAGATCAATATCAACATGTTGGCACCCTCACTTGATGAAGAGTGGAATACACGGCTTTGGTTGAAAGAGATCAACTCAAAAGGTTTAAATTCGTTATACTTTTAAATTTGAGTTAATAGCAATGTCGTACTATTAAGAGGGATGCATCATGTTGATAGATAATGTTTCATAAGTGCTCAAGCCAACCCATGTGAGTTTTTAGAATGTTTGAGAGATAAAAGAGCTAACTAATTTTTGCTGGTCTGATGCCGAACGTGTCCGGTATTTGCCCAGCAATGATAATATTGTTGATCTCGGGTTGGTTCATCGGGAGTTCCGACGTGAGTCGAAAGTTCCAACGGTCGGGAGTTCCGGCAATGGTCGGGAGTTCCGACATCTCGTGCTTAACTGACTTGGAGAGTTCACTGTGATGGTCATACCGGGTATGGACGGCCAGAAGCCAACGGCTAGTTTTCAAATGCCTTGAGAGTCAGGAGTTCCGACGGTCGGAGGTTCCGGCATGAGTCAGGATTTCTGACACCTCACATACTTTAACTCAGTTACCTTAGTTTTCAAATGTGTTGAGGGTCAGGAGTTCCAACGTAAGTTGGGAGTTTCGATGGTCGAAAGTTCTGGCATTCATTGGGAGTTCCAACGCCTCATAATGTTACTGTAACTCAGTTACCGTTGGCGTAGTGTAAGTCATACCGGACGTGTCCGGTATGTGGCAATGGCTATAAAACGGCTAGTTTTTCCAAGGGGGCTATAAAATACCCCCAAGCCTCCAACTTTGGAGGCTGCTAATTCTGCTGATACACATACACGTTTTTGAGCCTTGCCAACTCTCCCAAACCCTCTCTTAGTGAGTGTGTGATCCAAATTGCCAAATCAATTAGTGGGTTGAGAGAAATTCAAAAAGAGAGCCATTCAACCACTTGAGCACTTATGCATATTGTCAATCTTGTGATTCACATTTGTTACTCTTGGACTCTTCGGTCCTAGATGGCTAGGCGTCGTCGGAGAGCACCTGAGAGATTGTGGTGTGCCTCGGAAAGTTTGTAACGGTTGATTCCGCCGCCTCAGAATCAACTAGTGGAAGGAGGAAAAGGAGTTGGAAAAGACTCCGGCTAGAGTGACCTTCAGGTACCCTCTAGGGCTGACCTTCGCTGGGTCGCCCGTAGCCCCCCTCAACAGAGAGTAGAACTCGAACGAGTCCGAACTTCGGTAAAACAAATATCGTGTCTCAATTCTCATTTCATTTGATATTTGTGTTGCTCTTGCTCTTGTGCAGGTTATCTGTGTATATTGTCATATCTAGTAGGTACCTACAATTTGATTTAAAGTTAGAAATCAAAAGGAGCAAGTTTAGGGCTGTTCCACTGAAACCATGTATACCGGATACGTCCGGTATAGCTACCGGACACATCCAGTATTGATCATTGTGCCAGGTTGTTCTGCAGAACACGTGCATACCGAACATGTCTGGTATTTCCTGCCTGTGCTGAATATATTCATTCTCTGTTCTAACTTTGCATTGCAGGGTTATAACTTCTATATATATTCTTTATACCTTGTTTACTCTGTGGCTAACTTGTGAGGGGTGGTACTACTCTTTATTTGGAGTTTCCATTTTAGAAACTCCCTTTACTAACCGTTTCCGCATTTAAAGGTGTTAATTTTTAGAAACGCCTATTCACCCCCTTCTAGGTGGCATCCTAGGTCCTTTCACTACCACCTCTCGCATGCCTTGGCTAGGTTCTGCTTAGCTCCAGAGGGCGACGGGGCTGCCTGTAAGATGACGTTGTAAACCTAGCGACCGCGGGCTGCATTCTACTCGTGGAGCTATCGCCGGAGTCGCTTGTTTTGCTCTTCCAACATGTTGTTATTGTTGAGCAGGCGATCCCGAGCCTCTTGGCTAGTCTTGTAGGGAACCACATAGTAAAAATCAAAGTGGTTGCAAGGGGATTGATCTTGAGGTTCCTCCATGGGAGGTTCAGTGGGTACCACCACAGCTTGTGAAAGTTGAGTCAAGTGAATCGCCATCGCGTTCTTTGGCCCTATCAGGAGTCGAGGAGGAGCGCGAATGGGTAGCGGTGTCGGATCCATCTCGGGGGCAAGATCCACAACCTTCTAGATGTAGAAAGTGACGTCAAGCTCATGCTCTAGTCTAGCAACGAGTACGTAGGCATGACAGGTTAGATGGCAGGCGATGGCGAGTGGGTCCTGCATTCCTAGCCTCCTCCAGTTCGACGGCGAAAGCATAGACTAGAAGAGATTGTTCCTCCTCCTGTTGGGGCAGGCATCTCGGGTTCCTATAGGCATAGGTTCCCAAGTTGATCGGCGATGAAGTCGAGCTTGCCAAAGGAAATCTTCTTGCCCGACTGCATCTTCTCTAGTTCGTCATCGAAGTTGAAGATGATTCCCATCTAAAACACAAAAAAACAAATCTATACGGGAAAGGCTCCTACCTAGCGCGCCAACTATCGGAAGATTTAGCTTTGGCAATGCCTAGCAACAAATTCACGTAAGAGGAATCAGATGGTAGCACACCGGACACAAGATTTATACTGGTTTGGGTCACGTGAGGTACCCTACTCTAGTTGGGGGTGATGCTACTCTTCTCGTATTTGTATGCTCGGTTACAGGGGTTGTTGCTCCTAGCCACGTAGTAGATGGGATGAAAGGAATGAGATGGATCCCAATCGCGAGGTCCCTACCCTCCTTTATATAGGCTAAGGGGGTAGGGTTACAATGAGGGCAATTAGCTAACAGATTGGTTTCCTAGTTTGTTACAAGGAATGCATATAGATTGATCTTATGCTATCGTCCAGATACACCGACTCCGGATATTCTTGGCGTGCCTTGATCTTCAAGTCGGTTGCTTCGTTCAGCCCTCGTGGGCCTCCTTTGCCATGGCCTCTAGCCTAATAGTTAGACGTGGTCGAATATACGGGCGGTGCGGGTACTCCTGGTCCATATATCCGACACTTACGCTCATTGGTTTGTGTGGGGGTATGGCCCTCGGTATCCACAAGACAAGACATGGGCCGCACCCATCAGAGGTGGCCCAGCCCACAAGATCAAGGCGTGCACGACGCTGCTCGGTGTGCACCGCAAGATATTGTATAGTACTAAATTTGATATTTTCCTTGTAACCCTACCCCTCCAGAGTATATAAGGAGAGGCAGGGGTCCCCTAGTCGACATCGACAGGCACGCAATATCATACGATAGTTAATACAAACAAACAGACCACAGGAGTAGGGTATTACGTCATACTGACGGCCTAAACCTGTCTAACTCATGTGTCTCAGTTGCCTTCTTATTCTTGATCACACGCTTCTCTGCCGATCAATCTACCTTCATGGGATACCCCTCGGAGGACTGCCGATGATATTCTGTCGACAGTTTGCTATCTCACACTTTCATTTACTTTCATATTCATTGCTTGTAGTAGTAACTCGCTAGTAGTTAGTTATTCTTGTAGTAGTAACTAGTTGTTAGTTGCTCTCTAGTTTAGCTGTCTAGTGTAGTTAGTTTGGCTAGTAGCTCTTGAGTGGTGAAGTGATATAGGATAGAAGTCATTTGCTACTAGAATTGTGTAGGGGCTTACTTGATTGAACTAGAGTGAGTGCTAGTAGTGGCTATTAGGATCATATTGTATTCTAACCACTTGCTCTAGTATTTGTGATTTGTAGAGAATTTTTTTATAGGCTATTCACCCCCTGTGGGTCCTTTTCACTTGTGCTATGGCCCACATTTGAACTAGCCATTGGCGCACAACGACGATTGTACAACATACTCAGGTGCCGCAGCCAGGTAGACCACTAGACTAATCTGATGTCCACCAAAGAGGCTCTAGAACCAGTTTTGGGTCAGCGGATTAGTCCGGTGCTCAACAATGGGTTATCTGGTGATGAACACGTTTCAAAACCCCACGCTTGGGACAGTCACCACTATTATTACGGTGCATGTTAGTGCTAAGCACTAGACTAATCCGGTACTTAACCCTAGCTTAGTTAAGATCAAACACTATATCGGATTACTCTTGTGACTTCCTCCCAAGGGCATCGGATTAATCCAGTGAGTACAGAAACCCTACACTATGTCACAAAACTCGCATGCATCTCAAATTCGTTAACTCCAATATGTTCAAGATCAACATCTTCACCTTAGGCGGTGAGTTAGCTTTTCAAAAACATTTTTCACTTGCATCTCACTGCGAAACTAGGTCCAATGAATATGCAAAGTTAGTTCACACCTAGTCACACTTAGATAATTGCTTGAGCAATATAGTTTTCCTCTTAATAGTACGCCTATCTATCCTAAACCTGGCCACACACTCTATTGCGTCTCACCCGGTGAAAACAAAACGCCTAACATATACATTTTCCTTTGGGCTTGTTTCCACCTCTTCCTCTTCTTCACGTGTGATCTTGCTCCATTTGGATTGAGCACCTCTTATCCAACTCCTAGCCTTGCTCATTATCTTCGTCTAGACTTTACCTAGCTTAACCAACACTTAGCAAAAGGCTAATCCACTAGTTGTCTCAATTACCAAAATCAAACATGAGGCTTTCACTTATGACATTCTCCTTATCATGGGTGGTTATCAACCATGCACAACATGATCGATTGATCTTGCCTAGAAGGTTCTTACATGCAAGCGGATCAACACAAACAGAAACGTGAAAAAACAATCTGGTATTACAAAGAGAGATGAAGTATATCAATTCAATAGGAGGTTCAAGTCTTCATATGGAAGGACTAATCGACACAGTTGAAGAAGAACGGGAGCCCTTATTCACATCAATCAAACTCGGCGTTACAAGTGCTATGAAGAATTCTGTTTCACAATAAAAATTAGAACTCAACAAAACCCAAAACCATAACGTACGATGGCTACTGATTATATAGTCTTGGACTTGCATACCCCCTGGACAAGGTCCCTAATAGGCTCTAAGAAGACACATGGCCTAACGGGAAAAAAAAGGTGTCGCAACACCCTGGTAGATTCTGGACGCAGACTTGTTTCGACGATTCCTGTTGACTCCCATGGAATTTTAAGGTGAGACCGGTGCCATTGAAAAGCTTAAAAAATTAATTTCCAAGCATAGGTCGAACGCCGAAAATAAAGTCCGTATGCATCATGGACGTTATTTTAGACGTCCTAGAATCCGAGGTGGACTCAAGCTCGAATTGGACTAGGCCTCTGTCATGACTTAACGCCCAAGCTGGTCCTCTCTGTCTACATGCCTTTGTATCAAAAAGGTGTGTTGTCCTCGTCACAGCTCATCTTTCATCTAAGTCCGGCATTGTCGAATGTCGTCGTCTCTGCCGTCGGCTGTTTCAACCCTTCTACGCTAGCATTGTCAACAGCATCATCATTCCTCCACCTTTCACGGTGTCCTCATCTGCAAACAAGAAGTAGTACATCCTGATTTGATATGTTATCTCAGTATGTTTGTTGTTTGTGTCATGCTATTGTTCATGTTGATGATGTTTGGTTCAACTAGTGTGCTAGAGATTTGCATGTTAGTATCTATGTTTGTCATGATTCATGCCTTGAACTAATCATGAATTTGGCTGATAATCCAACAATTTCTATAGTATATGATGCCGCTTAACATATATTTCATTTTATAATGACTTTGCATTACAAGCATTTTTTTTCTTCAGCCTGCGCCGCGGCGCTCACGGACAGGCCACGCCACGCCACGCCACTACGATGTGACGCTGAGGCCCTGGTCGCCGGTGGCCGCGTTCGGCAGGGCGAAGTCGTAGCGGTTGAACCCGCTGGCCTGGCACACGTCCCTGCAGAGATGGCCGCTCCACACGCTGTTGCTGTGGCAGGGCCTCGTCTCCTCCACGTCGGGGTCCGTGCTGTCCGCCGGCTCCGTCAGCGCGGCACCAGCCCGTACGGGAGGGGCACGCCGCACGCGCACAGTCGGTCAGTTTCTCGCGCATACAAAATTCGCAAACCTGATGGCGATCCTAAACGTGGTGCCGGGAGAAATGAGATGAGATCAGTGGAAACCTGCGGGCTGCGGTGACGACGAGGGCCAGCAGGCAGGCAACGACGAAGGGGTTGAGAGCTGATGCTGCCATGTCGATCAGTTGGGTTCTCTGCTCCGCGACTCTGCAATGACCTTGCATGATTGTGGTTTGTGAAGGATTGAATGTCGGTGCTGGCGCTGGGAGCTGTGAAGGATGCTGTTCTTTACTTCTTTTATTTATATTTATATATAGGCGTGTATACGTGCATGTATGTAACCACGGGAGAGTATCCCAAGTACTAGTATGGTTTGCATATCCTGGCCTGAGGTGCTTTGCTGGACAGTGATGAATGATCAGTGCTGCCACTCCCATGTAGTGGAAATCCGATCAGTGGAAATCCACGGATTCATTTTTACTTGGTTCCTTCTGCTAATAAATAGTTGCACGCTTTCATTCTGTGAACAGTGTATGGAGGGGGAGCAAAAATTTGACTTATACTGATACTTATGCTGATTTGTTGTGAGAGGAAAACACTGTTCGTTCGCTGAAAGTACTGATGGAGTAGTTCAAGCGAGTAGGGCAAGCAACGGTAGCAACGCACGAGGTTGCCTCCCTGTGGCTGGGTTCAACACGCGAAGTCAGCCGATGGTTATAAGAATAATGTTAAGGCTTTATTTGGATATACATGTAACCACTACAATCCATGTGCATTGGAGTTTAAATTTCATTCTAATCCACTCCAACGCACATGAATTGAGATTGATACATGTACGTTTAGACAAGCTCTAAGTTGGTTTCATATTTTTTTTCAAGTTAAAACAAACTACATAAGATTAAACCAAATTTTAAATTTTTTTAATTGCATAACTTTTTGTAAAACATATTTATAGATATAGGCACTGTTTGGCTCGCTGAAATTTAGCTCATGTTGATGCTAATTTGTTGTGAGAGAAAAATATTGTTCCTTTGCTGAAATAGTGCTGAAAAACAGGGCGATAATTTTTTTAGGTCAACACTAGGGGAGAGAGGCTCCACCTGAATATATTTTCTACAGATTTCGATAAGCCGGTAATGGAGGGTGCAAAGCACCTAATACAGGGATGACTCTTGAAGGCCACAGAAGTACGTGATATGGTCCTGTTCGCTTGTCTTCTGAGCTATTTCAGCGAAGTAACAATGTTTTTCTCTCATAACAAATAAGTGAACAGTACTTTCAGCCATGACTTTTCAGCGAATAGAAGAAACCAGAAGAAACAACACCAACAAAAGCAGGGCCATAATTGAAAAATCATATCTATAAGTTTTTTTCTTAAAGTATCTGTTTGGGCTTACCAGAAGAAACAACACCAACAAAAGCAGGGCCATAATTGAAAAATCATGTCTATAACTTTTTTTCTTAAAGTATCTGTTTGGGCTTAATTTCAAAAAAGTCGCTTATTGACCCTCGGTTATTGCGAATCAAACTTCTTTATGGCCTTTTGGACTCTCAGTGGTCAGTGGTGAATGTCCAGGCCCTCTATCATTCGCACGAGCCCAACCCAACAACTGCCCAGACATATATAATGACGATTCTACCCTGACTCTTCGGCCACAAGCCCACGACTATCAAACCACCCCTGCATAGCTGCCGTACAGGTTCAGACTCCATCCAGAACGTGATGGCAGATTTGTTATTTATAGCAAATCCTATGGGGGGAGATCACCCGACTGCGTATATATACGACCACCCGCTCCCCTCTCCCGTCCCCTGCACCCGCCGCGCCCCATTCATTCCCCGCTCCCCTTCCCTAGCGGGTAGCGGCAGCACCCGCGCCCTGTTGCGCCTCTCGTCTCCCCTCCCACGCGATTCCATTTCGTTTGAATTCCGCGCGTGAAATTACGGAAGTGCCCCCTGCACCGGCGGGACCCACGCCTTCCTTTCTCTTTTCTCCGGCTCAACCGCTTCCTTTTAATCTCTTCTACTATTTTCGGGTCCCACCACCACCACCAGTCGCCGTCGGGCGGTTCCGTCTCTGGCTTGGCGAGCAGGCGCATCCGGGCCGTCGAGCTGTCGATCCACGCGGCGATGCAGGCGCCACGTGGCGGTGGCTTCTTGGGGAAGCGCAAGGAGCGCGACTACTACTACCCCTACCCTTCGGTGTCGTCGCCGTCGGAGCAGGCGTTGCTGCTCCAGCGGCAACCACCGCCGCCGCTCCCTAGGCCCGACCCGCGTGGCGTCAATCCGGACCGCCCGGCGGTGAGCTTCGGCGCCAAGCCGCCGCTCCCTCAGCCGGGGGCCCAGGTCGGCGGCAACAAGCTGCTGGCCGGGTACCTGGCGCACGAGTTCCTGCGGTGCGGCACGCTCCTCGGCGAGCGGAGGCTCGAGCCGACTCGCCTGAAGGAGAAGGATCCCGCCCCCTCCACCGCGCCCGAGCCGAGCAGGCGCTACGCGGAGGTTTCGCGGCTGCTTATGGCGGGCGGGGCCCGCATCCCCGGCGTCGTCAACCCGTCGCAGCTCGGACACTGGCTCCGGATCAAGGAGTGACCGGGTGGCCATGCCGCTGGAGGTCGGGTGCACGCGGCATGGCCGCATTGCCTACTGCTTCGGCGACCGACGATCAGAGGAACCGTTGCTTTTGAACATAGCAAGCGGGTTTGTCATTTCTCTGTCTTTCATTCCCTTCAGAATTTTCGCGTGGTAATTAGTAAATCAACTCCTCTTGTCAGAAAATTAGTGTAGTTGTTGGGATGAGAAACTGGAGGCGCTAGTACTGCTGCTAGCTTTTGCTGCGTCGGTTCACATTTTCTCCCCCGCTGAAATCCTCTGCATCGTCAAAACCTGTGCTGTGATGCATGGTGTGGATGAATCCACCGTCGATGTAAATACATGATAATGCTTTGGTAGTAGCTTAAGAAGTGTCTGTTACTGTTACCAGTAAGTATTCATTTGGCACCATCAATGCTTTCTGTGACTAAAATCCAAATCCAAATGCATGGTTCCCGTATTTGGTGGAAAAAGGATGCGGGCAATTGGACCCCTCGTCCGCGAATGGCCGGCCTTTTGCTTGCACACATCCCTCATCTCGATCGGTGTTCGTTGAGCAATAAATACGGTTGGTTTCTTTCCATCTTGAGTTCTTCCTGCTCTGCAGACGTTACTGTGTCTGTGTGGTTTCGGAAGGCATTCGATCCATCAATTCCATATTCCCATCCAAAGGTTCACATCACAGATCACACAGTAGGTGATTATCTCCAGCAGATACCAAGTTCTCTTGGGTCCCGTTTGGATCTAGTACTAATTTTTTTTTATAAGCTGCAATAGATGGAGGAAGCCGGCTGATAGTTTTTGCATGACTTGAGTGTTTGAATAGTTAAAAACAAGCTGCAATAGACTGTCGGTTCGTTTGGCTACTTGTCGTAAACGATCGTAAATTTCTAATTAAAATAGTATTTTTCTCTCAAATAAACCAGTGAACAGTATTTCTTCATGAACCAACAACGATATGAACCAGCCAACCAAACAACGATATGAACCAGCCAACCGAACAGACTGCCGCTAGACTATAAGTTGAGTTGTTTGTGTCCGCTAGAGCTGTTCTTAGTAGCTAGCCAATTCAAACAGTCTTAGTATTTCATCTATTACTAGTACCATTTCTGGTAGTTTAATCTTTAGTGGTGAGCCCGTGTTTAGTCGGCTCAAATTTGGAAGTTAGGTTACTGTAGCATTTTCGTTTTTATTTGGCAATTAGTGTTCAATCATGGACTAATTAGACTCAAAACGTTCGTCTCGTAATTTTCCACCAAACTGTGCAATTAGTTTTTTTTTCCGTTTACATTTAATGCTCCATGCACGTATCGTAAGATTCGATGTGATGGATACTGTAACACTTTTTGGAAAATCTTTTTGAAACTAAACACAGCGTGACTTTGGTAAAAAAAATAATAAAAAAACTGTAGCAGTTGATGGTCCAGTCTTGAGTCTTCTCTGTTAAAACCTGTAGCTGCAAATAATTCTGTTCAATGGTCCACTCTGCGCTTTGACAGTGCCGCGGCAGCCACGAAGTTAAACTATGCGTAGTCAACCGAAGGAAACTTCCGTGTTTTAATTTATATTTATGTACTCTACATCAAGTCTAGAAAGTGAAAGTCTATATGCATGGTTTCAAATTACGGGTTTATACAATTAAGCAAAGCTCTTCAGCGGTTCAGAAACAGACGATGGCCTTGAAGCTAGCTTAGCATCGCCCGAATAGCACCATCTCTTTTACTAAACGCGCTGTTCGCTGGGCTTATAAGTCGTATTTTTTCAGTTAATGAATAGTATTTTTCTCTCATAATAAATCAAACGGTACTTTCAGTCATGACTTATCAGCCAGTTAACCGGGCTAAGCTCTTCACCTCGGACGCAAGCAAAGCAATGCATCTAGTCGGCTTTTGGCCGGTGTCATTGCCACCCTAGTGACTCAAAGTCTTCTTTCGCTGAGACGATTTGCGCGTCTCGATCTTTCCCGTTTGCGTCGAGGCAGCTTACGCGGCAAGGTCACCAGGCCGCACAGAGGAGGCCCGTTGCTTGCACAGGAAGGACTACAGGAGTGGTTGGCCTTGCCGCTCGGCGCTTGTATCTTGCCCGACAGCGACGTTAGAGGCCGGTAGAGCAGGAGGAGGACGCGTAGGCCTACGAGAAAGCAAGCGCAATCGAAGAATGGGCGGAATAACCATGCCTGTTCTTTTCTGCTTTTTATACAAAGTGGGAAGCCTGGCCTACAAAGGATGGTAAACGCGGCAGGACAATGGCCTGTACTACTACCAGCCCACTAGGGTCTTGCTCTTGCGAGACGACCTGCAGGTGCAACAGTGTTCAAAACTGTTCATGCACACGGACGCCTAACTTTTCTGCGTGCATAAATTCGTAGCCCTCGTCGAGGAGAAAAATGCGCTCGACATCAAATGCATGGGTTCATTGGCCGGTGAAAGCGGGCGGCAATCGGCAACGCCTACGCTACAAATCCGTCGATTCGGGTCGTTGGGTGTCTGTTGGATGGGATGCAGTCGCGTGTTCCTCGCCTGCCACCTGCGCTGCGCTGTTGGAAAGGCTGGTTCACATTTAGGACCTGTTTGGAGGGGCTCGGCGGCTCCGGCTTCTCCTACTGTAGCACCACTGTAGAGGAGCCGTCGGAGCACCCAACTGAAGGCTTCTCTAACTCCTCTTTTTCCGTTCATTTGAGCCGGAGGCGGAGCCGTTTTTTCGCTGCTACAGTGTTCTACAGTATTGAGCAGTGCAGTGGGAGCCGGAGCCGTTGGGCAAGGAGCCCTGCCAAACAGGTTCTTAAATATGCACATGTTTGTTTGGGTTTGTTTGGCTTATAAATAATGGCTAAAAATATTATTGATTGGTTTAGTGTGAGAGAAAAATATTGTTTATTGACTGATTTATAAGCCAAATACGATCCAGCGAACAGACTGATGGTTGGACTTGTCACGCAGCCAGCAGGGTCTCGCCCTGTTCGCTTAACTTATAAGCCATACTTTTTTAGTTAATAAATAATACTTTTCTCTTATAACAAATTAGTCAATAATATTTTCCTAGTCATAGCTTATAGCCAAACGAAGATGACATCTATCAGTGGTTTCATGCTTCCCTTTCCACGAAACAACTTCAATTCTGAATTGTTATTAAAAAAAAACCTTCAATTCTGAATGAACGATACAAAAATAGGACTAGTACTTGCGAAAAAAAAAACTCTGACCAAGCCATCGACACCCCTCGTGATGGCCGCCCGAGTGGCTGGCGGCTGGCCTGCCGACCGCTCGATCACTCGATCGATTTTTTTAGCAGCTGTCAGGTGGGTCTTTACTAGTACTACTAGTTTCGACTCTGCACAATATTTCCGAAAGATATATATTACTTTTGATGAAAGCTTTGCCGGCTTTACATCTGTACAACGCCTAGGACAGTGTTAAGTATATGGACAATCATGGACGAAAGCAATAAAGACACGCGACCCAGCATTTGTTTCGAGTAACGCTAAGCACTTAGTGCAGTCTCAGTCAAGAAACCATTACCTGTTGGCTAGATCGTTTTGGCTTATAAATCAGATCTTATTTTGTTGAAAGAGAAAAATACTATATCATGTCTAATAAACATGATTGATACGACCAAACGAACATAGGGTCAGTTCGCTGGTCTGGATTCATCCAGCCACCCGGCTGATCCTCCTCACAGTTCACTATTCACCAAACCAGCCGAACAGTGTTTTTCTCTCACAACAAACCAGTCGGAACAGTGTTTTTCAGCCAAGTTTCAGACCAGCGAACGGGACCATAGTGTATAAAATGGTTTCCGTTCTGATCAAATAGTAACAAACCTTCTCTCTCCTTATTCACTTATCACAATTTTTCTTTGTTCTTGTGTAAATATAGTTTTTTTTAATAAATACGCATGTCTCTTCCTTATTTCTAGTACATATTAGGCACTCCCCACCAAGAAAGTAGATAGTTTATATGTTCGCTAGGTAGCGTATCCGTGCATTGCTATGGAACAACTAAACTTTTTATACTAAAAACACACGGATCGCACGATGAGATAACAATACTGTAAAATTAAATACCAACATTAAAATGACATTTAATCCAAAAGACAAAATTTATGAAATTAAATACCAACGTTAAAGCGAGCGGTCAAGGTTTTGTTTCGCATGAAGAGAGCGGGGGCGAGCGATGATTAAATGTCACTTTAACGTTGATATTTAATTTTACAGTATTATTATCTTATTGTACAATTTATATGCTTTTAGTATAAAATGTTAACTATCCCGTAGCAACACACGGACATGAACCTAGTTATATAAAAAAACATGAAACTACATATACATATCAAAAGAAAAGTGTCCCATGAAACTACATTCCTACAGCTCGTCAGGGCAAAGCTGTTTCTACATGAGTGCACACGCAGTTCAGCACTCAGTACAATTAACCTTGTCCTGAATTCAGTTCGGACTCCAGTAGATTACCATAAGAACACACTGCTGAAAGAAACAGGCGCGATCTGATCCGCCATCGGAGTGAGTCTGAAGGTGAAGATGGACAGGGGAGCTGGTCCATCAGGCGGCCACACCTGCAGGTCACGCGCACCACCACCTTGGCACCAGTGCAGGTCACGCTGGACACTTCCACCTCTCGCTCCTTAGCATTCAGCTCTCAACAATACAGATAGGTTGCCAAGTACAAGCCTAAGAAGCTAAAGAAATGAACAGCGGCAGTAACAATTCTCTGGAGTAATACAAGAAATGTTCTGCATGCAGTTAAGATTTCTGGATTGGAATTGGAGTTAACAACCTTTGCACTTAAAGTTTCATGAAAGAAATTTGGCACAGGTTTATCACTTATTTCACACAAAGGAGATCATCAGCTTCAGAAAATTTAGCACAGGATAAAAGAAACAGTGGCGAGGAGAGAAATCAAGAAATGCGGGGTGCATTGTTGGAGGAGTTATTGTCTTCCTTCACGGCTTCACCTGCATCGATGAATTTTCTGAACCAAGATACAAACCTCTACCAGATGATGATGACTTAAAAGAATCACACAGCATATGCAAAGAATGGATCATAACATATCTTAACGGAATGAACACAATCTGTTTGAGATGCAAGACCAAGGGCAAGGTCCCGAGGAAGCCCAGCAGCAACTCCACCATCAGTCATGGCCTCTATTTTTAGTTTCACATACAAAAAGAGGTGCATACCTCAAACCAGTTTAGCATCAAAATATTTATCTTTAGGAGATCAAAACTTTTCCAATGGCACTGAATAATCTTCTTACACAGTTTTCATCATTATGAGTAGTCATATCTCCCAAACACATGACCGAGAAGTAACCACATTGACCAGCAACCAAAGCTTCTTTTGAGAAGTAACCATATGGCAACAGATGATGATTGCAACAGCCAATTAGACGCACGTAAACATTCATCCAAAATGGAAATTTAACCGTTGAAAACTTGAGATGACAATGCATTGAGGATAACTACCTTGAGAAACTCCCCAATCAGTTGAGCAGCACTGTGTCCGTGCGCTCGTCGTCCCCCACCAGCGATCACGTACAATCTATTTACTGAACCAAATCTAACATGCAGGGAAGAGATCAAAACAACGACAGTATGTTTGCTAAAGACATATTTTTAATACGTTGGACATGTCACCATAAGATAATTCCAGTAACCTAAGAGACTGATGACTGAATGAGAAATTAAAAGGTTCAGTAAATAGATAGTATAGGATGTACTGTTTGACTTTCCAACAGTATTTTGGTTAGCTAATAAGGGAGCCGTTACAATACTTATCACGTCAATGGATATTGTGAGGAAAAATGACAAGCTGTACTGCTATTGAGCCCAATTGATATGTCTTGTTGTCTGGTTACAATCAAAATGTGCTCTCAAACAAGCATATGAATTCAAATTTGAGGAATCAAAATTCTTCCTGAATGTACCAACGCAGCAGCTCGCACTCAGCGATGCCTTCCACAGCCTGCGCTAGTGGAGGCCAGCGCAACAGCAGCATCAATCAACGAGATATATAGAGAGAGAAAAAATCAATCTGCAGAAAAGGAGCACACGAACCTTTGGCACGGAGCCGCGGCGACCGAATCCAGATGCAGGAGGTCGACCTCCGGGTTGACTGCGCCGTCGGGTGCGGCATCGCCGAGATCATTCCGCGTCGAGGTCGCCCTGCAGCGCGAGACGGGGAAGAGCGGGGCAGCGGCAGCGCGGCCACGGCGCCGACGTGGGG
This sequence comes from Miscanthus floridulus, assembly GCF_019320115.1. Classification (NCBI taxonomy): domain Eukaryota; kingdom Viridiplantae; phylum Streptophyta; class Magnoliopsida; order Poales; family Poaceae; genus Miscanthus; species Miscanthus floridulus. Next base: position 189,341,626 of record NC_089587.1, on the reverse strand, counting down.
TCAGTCGGGACAGGGCAGCAAGTCGGTTCCGCTCTAGATGCGGGAGGTCGACCTACGTATCGACTGCGCCGCTAGGTGCACTACCGCCGAGGTATCCATGCTGCGGCGCCGGCGTGGGATTTGGAGCGGAGGACTGATTGTGGAGCCAGACGTGGCGGCGCGATGGGATCGCAGGGGTGCGATGGGATCGGTGGGGAGGAAATATCGCGACCGGAAATGAATGTTTTGGAGCGGAGATTTGGAGTCGCGGGGTGGAGGTCCCACCTGCCGCCTTGCGTTTGAACTGCGGTATCGTATGGACGGGAGGGAAGAACGGAAAAAAATCACACCAGAAAATTATCTTATTTTTGTTCAGGTACTCACCACCAACAGCATTATGTATGCCCATTCCTGCAAAAAGCAGGAGGGATCAGCAGCGATCAGCAAAGTGCCCGGCCTAGGCGCATTTGATCCCGTGAAATTGGCCTCTTGTTAGCTCCTAGACGACACGGACTAGGACGAGATTGTCCTCTTGCTAGCTGAGGCCAGTGAACGGCCACCTCCCATCAGTCGGCGACGCGACCGCCACCGCAGGGATCGACCGCCACCGCAACGTGGTAGATAATCATGTTTGGTTGTTTTGCATGAAGAAAAATCATAACCTCTTGATGAGAATAATTTCTTATTTGATTTGATTTGATTGATTGATAGTAGTTTTCTTTTGCATGTAAGAAAGTTATATCACAACAGGAGTGATGGTCGCGCGAGGGAGCACTTCCTTTTGCATGGAAGAAAACTACCATGATTGCCACCGTACGCGGGTCTCATGCAAAGAAAATCAACAACTGTATGCAAGGAAAATCAACAACTGTCATGATTGTCGCACAGAGGTGGGATCGATTGCATAGGGTGGTAGACGGATGAACCAAGGCAATTGTCGTAACAAAACGATGTCCACACTTTGTTCTTTTTTGTTGTAGGAGATTAATTAAGTGCCAACTAAGATAAAGATGTGGCACCATAATTAAAGAAGAGAATGAGAGGAGGAAATGGTTTCTTAGACCCTGTTTGATACGGCTCAGCTTTATCAGTGAAACATTTTTTTAGATTTAGCTTCACGAGCAACTATACGCCTCCATCGGTGAAGCTCAAGCTGTTTTAATGATCTATTTGGCAAAATAGTTTTTTATGGTAGACAAAAATAATGAAATGACCATAATGCCTTTTGGCTTTCTTTTTCTTCTCTATTTTTATTCATCTCTTTCTCACATTGGTTCTTTCTTCTGAAGCCTTTCTTCCTCTTTCTTCCTAACGCCCCTCATGCTCGCAAGCCCTGACCTCCATGCCACCCATAGCCCAGTGGCTCGCGCCCAACGGCAACTCCCACACCTGCGCCTCCCGGTCGTGCTTGAGCTCCACAGTGGCACCTCTTAGCCATTCCCACGCCCTACGGCCTCACCCCGCGCCTCCCGGCTACGTGGGGGCAAATCCGACCTCCGTTCGCGAGGGGGGGCATTGATGCGAGTGTGAGCTGGGAGAATCCACTATTTTCAGCTTCATCTCCCATCCATCCTCTTTGAGAGCGTGTGTTGGTTTCATAAACCCAGGGTCCCTTGTGGATCGGCTTTCCAACAAAGGCTCGGCCCAGCAGACAACGTTGCAAATAACGCGCAACTCATGGGCCGGCCCAAGTACCTAAACAATAGGCCAGAATGACGATCTAATCACCGACTAGAAGGCCTGACCGAGGAGGAACGACGCTCATTTTCTGACTCCGACCCACCTCTCCGACCGGAGTGCTCGCTTCGGTCTCTAGCCTGCCTCCGGACAGGCTCTTCGACTGGAAGGCCTGGCCAAAGCACTACTTTCGACTCCGACCCGCGTCTCCCATTGGGGATGTGTCAAACCCCTGCTCACTGCTCTTCTTCGACTAGCGCGATCAGAGCCGATTAGGACCAACCAACCGGGGACGCCGCTCGGTAAGGACCAGGAAACAAACGGAGAAAGCAAGACAGGACGCCCAAGTCAACCGCAATACCGAGGACCGTACCCTATACACCCGTAGGATAGTACCCTGCGACCCTCCAGACATGATAGAACGCAAATAATGTTTTAGGCGCCGACATTTTCCCCTACAGTATTGCGGGCGCCATTGACTCCCATACAGTAAGGCTCTCCCCCACATGCCTCTGGGCATCGATAGTGTTGTGGGCGTCGGCATTTACCGTACCAGGCAAACATGGTAAAACCTCTTGTACACCTCCGAGTATCAACGGTATGGCAGGCACCGATGTCTGCCATACCCGAAGAAGACAACAGACCTCCCACGTGCATCTGACATTCAACAGTATTGTGAGCGCCTACCATCATCCTATACCTACCGGTGTGGGCGACAAGGCTTAGTAGCATACGTATTCTCTCCCTCTCACTTGTAAGACCATCTCCTTCATCTATAAAAGGGTATGCGCTCTCTCCCAACAATCAGATCCATTAGATCGATCAAGTTCACTAGTACACAACAGTAGAACCACCAGGTTCAAACCACGAGCATATGCTCGAACACTTAGCACCTAGCGGAGCTCCCATCGCTTTTGGTCCCTCTGGCTAGAGTTTGACTGGACCTCTTGTACCCCCCATCTTTCTCCTTCTCATTTGTAACCCCACTACAAACTTCGAGCACCTAGGCTCAGGAATAAAGTCACCGACCGACTCAAACTAGACATAGGGCATGTTGCCTAAACTAGTATAAACCCTGTGTCATTGAGTGCTAGGCCACCTCCGATCATAATGTACAATAAAACTACAAATATTTACGTGTTGGTCACTTTCTGCACTGATAGTTAGCGTCGTCCGTGGGGAAGATGCTATACGTTCAACACTTTTTGGTCATCAAATGGCCCACTTTTCTACCACCTTTGCCATGGCGGGCTTAAGCGATACTACTCGCTTTGGCTCGCTGGAGTTTCCCACACTCCCACCTGTTGGGATGTGGGTTCCACCCATCTTTGAGCCATCCTAGGCCTTCCTCTTCGGAAGCCTGGACTTCGTCACTGACCGGCTTGGCATACTACACCTCCACAAGGAGACACTCGTTCCAGCGCCCGTCGGAGGGGCGCCCTTCATCGGCTCCGGGACGCATGACGACTTCAACGACGAGGCATCTACGCTTCATTCCGAGCAAACTCTCTGCTCAAACCCTGCTGTGAGTAATGTGCATACTGTTATTTACTCTCTATTTACTATCTCCCGCTGATTATCTGGAGGGACCGTATTGACCACACCATGAACACCATACGATCGGTTTCCCTATGGCCTTGCATCCACCGCGGACGCGTGTGCTCGGGGGCTCCAAAGGACGCTGGCGCCACCCACTCTCGCATCCAAATTCATGGGAATGGCGAGTTATGCTCCTACCGCTTTCCATGAACTCCTAGATGACCAGGATGAGAGCGATGGCTCTAGCATCGGTGACATGGCACCTCGCCATCGTTCCTCCTAGGAGTGCGCTATGGCGAATGCTCTGGGGCAACAGCCAGTGGTTATGGAGTCTGTATAGACTCACACTCCTCTAGACCCATGTGCAGGGGCCCTCGCGTTTACGTGATAGCACACCAAGGAACTATGACAACAGCGGTAGAACCAGCCATCGCTAGCGCCGGCACGCTCGGTTCAGCACGTTGCACCCCATGCGCATGACCCAACGGGTGGCGCTCAGGGTCACGCCCGCTAGGTCCAACATGACATCATGAACGAGGGGAATGATCCCCCATAGCTCGCTCAGGCCAGCCAAAACATCACTGCTGCGGCAATGCTTCTGCGTGGCGTTTCCAAGCCCGTCGATCCCTAGGAGCGGGCGGTTTACCAGAACCTCTGGGTCCTGGTAGAAGTCGTTGCCATTCAATAGGCGCAAAGCTCTGCATTGTGACTCCGACACGTGCCCTCTCTCCCCACCAGGGGAGTGAGAACGCACCAGATGGATTGCTCCATCCGCTTGCCACTACAGCCACCAAGTGTGGCTTGGGAGGCAGCGGCCGCACCGCGGTCTGACCTAGCGCCTACTCTACATAGACCACCGGTACACGAACGGCTTGATCCGCACCAAGACACTCATAGCGTCATTAGCAACCGGCATGATTATGATGTCCACCAGGCAGCGATAAGGGTAGGCAACATGGGTCCCGACTGAACCATCGAGGGGAGCGGTGAAACGCGCCCCAGACATGGTCGCCGGCTAGACGACCGAAGTCCTAGCCCTGAGGGCCCAAGACCACGGGTTTTTGACCAGCTTATCCAGAGAGTGTCGTTCTCACAGCGCTTCTGACCGCCCACCAACATCACCAAGTACACCAGGGAGACAAAACCCCAGTATTTGGCTTGAAGATTTCTGGCTCACCTGCTGAACCAGAGGGGTGGATGATGACTATTTCATCATTCAGTATATCCCCATCTATGTGGGGGAACATGTTTAGGCTTGGCTTGAATTCCTCTCGCACGACAGCATCCGCGACTGGGCGGACCTCAAGAGGGTCTTCGTTAGAAATTTTCAGGGGACGTATGTACTCCCTAGAAACTCCTAGGACCTCAAGAGCTACCAGCAGGAGCCCAGCAAGTCCCTACGGGATTACATCCGCAGGTTCTCCCAACAATGCAACTCCCTCCCTAATGTCATCGATGCGGACGTCATCAGCGCATTCCTCTTCAGGACGACCTTCGAGTCCCTGATCCGCAAGCTTGGCTGCCTGAAGCCCTATACCACCCGCGACCTGCTCGATGTCGCCACTAACCATGCCTCTAGCGAGGAGGCGGTCGGAGTAGTCTTCAACGAAGGTTGGGACAAAGGCAAGGCCAAGCGTATGGACCAAGACGAGGGCCCCTCCACAGAAGGGCAAGAAGAACAAAAAGGATCAGCGTCGATCGGACAACGCCACGTTGGTCGTCGTGGCTGATAGCACGGGCAAGCAGCCCCAACAGGGACTGCCTGACCACTTCAACAAGCTCATGGACAGCCCATGCACCAACCACGCCTACCCCATCAAACACCTATATAAGGACTACGAGCTTATCAAACATTTCCTACGACAGGCCGGCGGGCCAAAAGAGGGAGACGGCAACCAAGAAAGGAGGCACGATGGGCAAGGACGGAGATGGCTTCCCCGACCCTAAGGAATGCATCATGATCTTTAGCGGATCTGATGCCATCTGGTCCAAGCGCTAGCACAAGGTGCGCTATAGGGAGGCATGCATCGCTGAGACGGCCGTCCCCTCCTTCCTCAGCTAGTCGGAATCACCGATCACCTTCGATCAGAGGAACTATCTGAAAGGTCCTAATATGGCTAGAGGGGGGTGAATAGCCTATTTAAAATTCTACAAATCAACTAGAGCAATTTGATTAGTATAACAAATAGCGAAAAACAAACTTGCTCTAGCTCTACAAGGATTGCAAGCCACCTATCCAATAATTCTAGTTGCTATTATCTCTTAACACACAAATTGCTAGATCACTACTCACTAAGAGCTCTCACACTTCCTACACTAAAGCGCTCCACTAGATGAACTTAAAACAACAAGGCAAGCTCTCAATTCTAATTACACTAAAGAGCTTGCTACAACTAGTTTGCAAGAATATAAATAAGTGAGTAGGGTGATTATACTGCCATGTAGAGGGATGAACCAATCACAAGATGAATACTAGATCAATCACCGGGAGAATACTAAAAGGCAAAAGACAACCAATTTTCTTCCGAGGTTCACGTGCTTGCCAACAAGCTACGTCCCCGTTGTGTCGACCAACACTTGGTGGTTCAGCGGCTAAGAGGTGTTGCACGAACCTCGTCCACATAATTGGACATCGCAAGAACATACCCATAAGTGAGGTAACTCAATGACACAAGCAATCTGCTAGAGTTACCTTTCGGTGCTCCGCCGGAGAAGGTACAAATCCCCTCACAATCACCGGAGATGGCCACGAATAATCACCAACTCGTGCCAATCCTCCTTCGCTGCTCCAAGCCATCTAGGTGGTGGCAACCACTAAGAGCAACAAGCGAATCCCACAGTGAAACATGAATACCAAGTGCCTCTAGATGCAATCACTCAAGCAATGCACTTGGATTCTCTCCCAATCTCACAAAGATGATGAATCAATGATGAAGATGAGTGGGAGGGCTTTGGCTAAGCTCACAAGGTTGCTATGTCAATGCAAATGGCCAAGAGGGTGAGCTTGAGCCAGCCATGGGGCTTAAATAGAAGCCCCCATGAAATAGAGCCATTGTTCCCCTTCACTAGGCACTGCTCAGGGTGACCGGACGCTCTGGTCAGATCGACCGAATGCAGGACCTCAGCGTCCGGTCGCCCGATACTTGTCACGTGTCATCGGCTTCAAACGTTGTTCACCTGATCTCAATGGTCAAGAGTTGACCGGACACGCTGCTCAAACTGACCGGACCCTCCAGCACCAGCATTTGGTCATTTATAGTAAGGTACCAGCTATGACCGGATGCATCAGTTGGATCACGATCGGACGTAGGACCTCAGTGTCCGGTCATTTCCAGTAAGCCTCCGCGCGTGACCTTACGCATCTGATCAAGCCCGATCGGACACACCCAGTGTCTGGTCACACATTGCCTCCTTAGTGTTCTGCCATGTCAGTGCGACCGGATGCACCCAGCCAGTGTCCGGTCACTTCCAACGCTGCGCGTTCGGTCGAAGATCGACGCTGCGCGTCCTCAGCTGCCACTGACCGAACGCGCCGGTCCAACCGAGACCAGCGTCCGGTCAATGCATGATCAGCGTGACTAACTCCTTTTCAACTCATCTTCTTCACTCTCGCTCAAATGTGACAACCACCAAGTGTATCACCTTATGCACATGTGTTAGCATATTTTCCCAAATATTTTCAAGGGTGTTAGCACTCCACTAGATCCTAAATGCATATGCAATGAGTTAGAGCATCTAGTGGCACTTTGACAACCGCATTTCGATATGAGTTTCACTCCTCTTAATAGTATAGCTATCAATCCTAAATATGATCACACTCACTAAGTGTCTTGATCACCAAAATAAATTGGCTCCTATCATTTATACCTTTGCCTTGAGCCTTTTGTTTTTCTCTTTCTTCTTTTCAAGTCCAAGCACTTGATCATCACCATGGCATCATCATCGTCATGTCATGATCTTCATTTGCTTCACCACTTGGAGTGTGCTACCTATCTCATGATCACTTGATAAACTAGGTTAGCACATAGGGTTTTATCAATTCACCAAAACCAAACTAGAGCTTTCAATCTCTCCTTTTTGGTAATTGATGACAACCCTTTCACAAAGGTATGAATTGTAATTCAATTGAATCCATGTTGCTTGCCCAAGCATATTTATCATGTGTAAAAGATATGGACAAGTTTCATGAACTCCATATGGTAGTAATTGCCCCCCTACATATGTGCTAAGAGTTTGGAATGTAGCTTGCACATATGCTTAGATATGAAATGTAGGAGTCAATGTTTACCAAATGATTCCAAGGTATAAGAGATGGACCTTTGAAGCGTGATACCAATTGGAGTGCACCGATATACCATCCTTAGCACCATTGTTACCTCTATACCACTTGGAAAGGAAATCACTAGATAACCTATGCATGCTAGTTTTTTATTTCATCATTCAAATCTACAACTAGCATATACCACACAAGCATGGATATTGAAATTTTAAAAACTTGTGCCATGCAAGCAAATATATGAAATGCACATTAAAATGCAACATACAAGTTTATGAGCTTGCTCCCCCTACTTGTGTGCATTTTTGAGTGATCCCCTTACAATGTCATTTCCTTTGTTTGCTATCTTTATAAATTTCTCTCCCCCTTTGTCAACAATTAGCATAAAAGATGAGCTCAAATTATAGATAGGTTGGGGTGAAACCATGTGAAAAGAGGATCATTTTCCTAATTTGGTTCGATCTAGATCACTTGCAAAAGATATTTAACTCGGTTTGATCCAAGGACATGCTTCTTCACACCTCCAAGTAAGGGTTATCTTGTACCATATTGAGTTAAACACTTATAGCTTATTTTCTAGATCAAATACTAGGTTTACAAGCTCACAAACATGTCATATGCTACCACTAGATCATTTCAAACATACAAGCAATAGTGGTACCATACAAGCATCAAATCCATTTGATTTTTATGAATGAGCCTAGGACATGATAGTAATGACTAGATGCACTAAACAAATCCTTAGCAATAGATGGATGACATGTCAATCAACTTTACCTTGCTTTGCTCGAAGGAGAGGCATGTCATATAATGTGGGTGCATCAACACATATTGGAGAAGTTAAGTATATTCAATTCATTCCTCAGCTTGCAAAATCTCTTCTCATCAAGTGGCTTGGTGAAGATATCGGTAAGTTGATCTTCGATGCCCACACTCTCAATGCAAATGTCCCCCTTTTGTTGATGATCTCTTATGAAATGATGGCAGACATCAATATGCTTTGTTCTTGAATGTTGAACTGAGTTGTTGGTGAGCTTTATGGCACTTTCATTGTCATATAGCAATGGCACTTGCTTGAAATTGATTCTAAAATCACTCAAAGTAGCCTTCATCCAAAGCAATTGAGCACAACAACTACCGGCCGAAATGTACTCTGCTTCAGCGGTTGAAAGTGCAACACTATTTTGCTTCTTTGATGACCAAGATACAAGTGATCTTCCCAATAGTTGACATGTGCCCGATGTGCTCTTTTTCTCAACTTTGCATCCCACATAATTGGAGTCCGAATATCCAATAAACTCAAATCTTGCTCCATTGGGATACCACAATCCAACATTTTGTGTATGCTTCAAGTACCTCAATATTTTCTTTGCTGCCTTCAAATGACTTTCTTTTGGTGAGGCTTGAAATCTAGCATACATACATACACTAAACATCACATCTAGTCTTGATGCGGTCATATAGAGTAGGCTTCCAATTATAGACCGATACATCTTTTGATCCACCATGTTTCCACTAGCATCACTATCCAAGCTTCCACTTGTTCCCATTGGTGTACTAATAGCTTTAGCATCATCCATTCCAAACTTCTTGTTCATGTCCTTGATATACTTGCCTTGACTCATAAATGTGTCATTCTTCATTTGCTTGATTTGAAGACCAAGGAAGTAACTAAGCTCTCCAATCATAGACATCTCAAATTCACTTGCCATCATCTTGCCAAACTCTTCACAAAAATCTTGATTTGTTGACCCAAATATGACATCATCAACATAGATTTGTATTGCAAACAAGTCATTTCTAAGCTTCTTGGTGAAGAGAGTGGTGTCAATATTTTCCATCTTGAATCCCTTAGAGAGTAGGAAATCTCTCAATCTCTCATACCATGCTCTAGGTGCTTGTTTCAATCCATACAAAGCATTTCTCAACTTATAAACATGGTTGGGTTTCTTTTCATCTTTAAAACTAGGAGGTTGCTCAACATACACAAGCTCATTGATATACCCATTGAGAAATGCACTCTTCACATCCATTTGATACAACTTGATGTTCTGGGCACAAGCATAAGCTAACAAGATCCTAATTGCTTCCAATCTTACAACCAGGGCATACGTTTCTCCAAAGTCAAGACCTTTAACTTGAGTGTAACCTTGAACCACTAATCTTGCTTTGTTCCTTATTACTATCCCATCTTGATCTTGCTTGTTCTAAAAGACCCACTTGGTTCCAATCACATTATGATCCTAGGCCTCTCAACTAACTCCCATACTTGGTTTTCTTGTGAAGTTGTTTAGCTCTTCATGCATAGCATTGATCCAATCGACATCCTTCAAAGCTTCACCTATCTTCTTAGGTTCAATGGATGACACAAATGAGAAATGCTCACAAAATGAAGCTAATCTTGATCTAGTTTGCACACCTTTTGAAATATCACTAATGATAGTGTCCAATGTATGATCTCTTGCAACATTGGTTGGTTGAAGCACTTGCACTTGATTGCTTGCATTTGATTGATCACTTGGTTGAGATGATGAACTAGCCACTTGTTGTTGATCTTGCACTTGGTCATGACTAGCACTTGCTTGAACTTGATCATGGGAACCACTAGCTTGCACATTTGAGTTAGAGAGCACTTGATTCTTGTCATCTTTAACATCAATCACCTCTCTAGGCCTTATGGCACCAATGTCCATGTTCTTCATTGCATTGACCAATTGAGTGCTATGGGGGGTATGACCCCAGATACCCATGGCAGGCCACATGGGCTACGCCTCCAGGGGCGGTCCAGCCCACGAGAAGGAGCCTTACGAGGCACGATTCTGCTCGGCGCCTCCCGCAAGGCATGGGAAGGATATCCGAAAGATGTCACGTAGTCTGATAGGATATGCACGATCCCATGTTTCTTGTAATCTGTTATTACTTTCCGGTTATCTCTCAGATCTAACCATCTTGTAACCTTGCCCCTGGACTATATAAGGTGGGCAGGGACCCCCTATAAAATCACGGCAAATCATACGATAGCTAATACAAACCAACAGACCACAGGAGTAAGGTATTATGTCATACTGACGGCCTGAACATGTATAACTCGTGTGTCTCTATTGCCTTCTTGTTCTTGATTACACGCTCCTCTACCGATCAATCTACCATCACGGGATACCCCTCGGTGGACTGCCGACGATATTCTATCGATAGTTGGCGCGCCAGGTAGGGGTGTGCATGCTATTTCCTTGTCGAACAAGATGGCTTTTTCCACAGGCTCTTTGTTCCTCCCGCGGCCCGGCCAGATCTTCATGGTCGGATCCATCACGTGGGTCATCAATGCCGATGGAGTAGGAGAGCTTCTCGAGCCGGTGTAGATCCATTCCGTGCCGACCACCCTTGCACCTGCGACTGTAGATCCAATCTCGGAACCACTTCTGGGGTCGACTTCATCAGCCACTCGCCGCTCGCTTCCTTGCTATTAGAGGCACGTCAACAATGATGATCTGATTGAGTCTATCGATCGGGTTGGCCTGAAACTCGTCGATTGCCTCTCCATTGCTAAGTCGGCTCTAGACACCCTTGTTCAGCACCGATCACCTTCCGATCCAGATCTATCGGCGTCTAGTGCCCGGCAAACCTCAGGGCTTGCCGCCCTGCCCTTCGGGCCCGCCAACACTACCGCTACATATCAGGACGCCCTGAGGGGCAAATTCGCCGATCGGCTCGCCGACCAGCCTCCACCTACCATCAACATGCTGCACGCCAGCTGGGGTCCCGGAACATCCCTCCAAACTATCCTTGAGGAAAATCCAGACTCCGAGTCTCAAGGCTCCATGGAGTCCCTCACCGAGACCTTCACCAAGCAACCTTGACTCCTGCCTTTCCGGGGTGGCGCAATCTTCAACGTCAGTATCGACAGCCCCCCTTAGAACGGTGAAACAGATGAGGAACACATCACCCATGAAAACAGGAACACCAACCATGCGCAACACCGTGAAAATGAACGCGCCATTGCGATGGCTAAGGCCGCTCGTGATAACCAGTTCGATTCACAAGGAAGGCCCCTCCATCACAATCTCAACAAAGAATTCCTCCGCGTTGACGGCCATGGCGTTTTCAAAACTCTGAGCGCCAATCTAGCCGTGGCCGCCAATGAACTTGCACACCTCCCGCAGATGCTCGAGCTCACCAAGGTTGCTGCTATGCTCAAAGCGGCACACTATCAAGTTAACGAGATCCAAGAGGTTCAGAGACCTTCATGCTCCAGAAGCGTGATTCGCCAATCAGCCGATCCTAGATCTAATCGCCGCCCTAGTCAAAGCCATTTTGCCAACCAGTCACTACCTCCCTAGGGGGAGTTGGTGGCCACCACACCGAGCATCATCGCTAGCACGACCAAGAGGTCGAACAGGATGCCCGAGTGCACCTCAGTAACCTTCGGGATGCACGACGGTGTATCGATCAATGATGTTTCAGGCACCATGAAGATGAAGTACGATGTCACCAGGAATACGAGCAAGAGTACAGTAACCCGGACTCAGCTTTGGAGCCGATCGTCGCTGGCAATATTGCCGACATCAGCCCCGATAGCCCGGAAGGGCCCCTAACGTTCACTAGGGCACTCTGAACGCTCCAGTGGCCCCGCGGTTTCAAAATCACCAGAGTCAAGCCCTATGAAGGGAGGATGAACCCAACCCAGTGGCTGTAGGCTTACACCACCGCCGTCCGCGCCGTCGGAGGAGACACCAACGTCATGGCAAATTATCTCCCCGTCATGCTCACGCCAGCCGCCATGAGCTCGTTCACAAGCCTTGCTCCGGACTCCATCGGATCTTGGGAAGATCTAAAGAGAGTCTTTACCGACAACTACATGGCCACATGCAGGCAGCCGGGCACCAAGCACGATCTCAACCACATCACCCAAAAGCCATCTGAGCTACTCCATAGCTACATCAGATGCTTCTCCGAGATGAGGAACTCTATTCCCAACATCACGGAAGCCGAAGTCATCACCACCTTCATTCGAGGACTTCATCATCGAGAACTCCGTTCTAAGTTCAATAGGAAGCCACCTACCGGCATCGGCGAGATGATCACAATTGCCAACCAGTACGCCGACGCTGAGGAAGTGGAGGTGCGTTTTAATGAAGATACGGGCACTAATCACCCGCCTCACCACCATGACGACTGCAATGATGACCGACATCATAATGATCGTCACCACGACGACCGCAATGATGACCGACAGCACAACGGTCGTCGCTACGATGATCGCAGTTTCCACCGGGATAGCGGACAAGATCGGCCAGATGGATTCAAACCTGGTCAGAATCACCGCCGCTGACCAGATCACTTTGTTGCCAATGTCAATGAGCCACGCGCAAAGCATAACTATGATGAGCAGTACAAGAAGATCCTTGATGGACCGTGCCCCCTACACAAGAATGCCAAACACAAGATGAAGGACTGCCTTGGTTTGGCCAAGGAGTTCTAGGAGAAAAAGTACAACGATGACATTGGCGGAAACGGAGGACTCCGACCACCTAGGGATAATAATAATGCCTTCCAGGACCACGACAAGGTGGTCGCCACCATCTTTGGGGGTTTCGCCTCCAACGAGAGCAGAAGGGAACAGAAGCTCACCGCCCGACGAGTGCTCGCTGTCGTTTCAGAAGAAACTACCGCCAACCTCAGTTATCGCCCATGGTCTAAAGTCGCCATCACCTTTAGCAGGGCCGACCAGTGGGCGGACATACCCTACATAGGGCGTTTTCCCCTTGTCCTTGATGCGACTGTCCAAAAGGTGCTCTTTAGAAAAGTCCTCATCGACGGTGGGAGCGCTTTGAATCTACTCTTCGCCGGGGCCCTAAGGGAGCTCGGCCTCGGGCCAACAGATCTCACACCTTCAGACTCCTCCTTCTGGGGCATGGTACCTGGCAGGGCATCCAGACCGCTTGGGGAGATTACCCTACCAGTATAGTTTGGCATGGCAATCAACTGCTGAGTGGAGCATATCAACTTCTACATCGCCGACTTCGACACCGCCTATCATGCCATACTGGGGTGACCGACTCTGGCCAAGTTCATGGCCGTTCCACACTACGCGTATTTGGTGTTAAAGATGCCTTCGCCCATAGGGGTCCTGTCTTTGCGCGCTAACCTCTTCGTCGCCTATGCATGTGAGACAGAAAGTCTTGCCCTCGTCGAAGCCACCGACCTCTCCATCCAGATGGCTAGCGTGGTCGCTGAAGCCAAGATGCCATCTGCTGATGACATGGAGATCCCAGAACCTCCTCGTGCCTCTGCCAAGTCCAAGGAAGTCAAGGAGATCGGCCTCGGCCTCGACGACCCCTCCAAGACGGTGAAAATTGGGACTCACCTTGACCCCAAATAGGAAAGCGCGCTTGTCTCCTTCCTACGTGCCAACACCGATGTCTTTGCTTGGAAACCTACAGACATGCCAGGGGTACCACAGGAGAAGATCGAGCACTCCTTGAATGTCTCGCCGACCGCCAAACCGATCAAGCAAAAACTTCGCCGATTCGCGCCAGACAAAAAGGAGGCTATTAGGGTAGAAATAAAATGGCTCTTAGCTGCCAGATTTATAAAAGAAGTGTATCATCTAGATTAGCTAGCTAATCCTGTCCTTGTTAAGAAAAAGAATAAAGAATGGAGAATGTGTGTTGATTATACTGATCTTAACAAACACTGCCCTAAAGACCTCTTTGGCCTGCCTCGGATAGACGAGGTTGTAGACTCCACCGCTGGCTGTGAATTGCTCTCCTTTCTTGACTGTTACTCCGGCTACCATCAGATCTCTCTCAAGAAGGAAGACCAGGTCAAAACTTCTTTCATTACGCCTTTCGATGCATACTGCTACACCACTATGTCCTTCGGACTAAAGAACACTAGAGCAACCTACCAAAGGGCTATCCAGACATGCCTCAACCAACAGATCGGTCGCAACGTCGAGGCCTACATCAACGATGTGGTCGTCAAGACTAAAACCACCGACAATCTCATCGCCGACCTTGAAGAAACTTTCTCAAACTTGAGCAAATACCGATGGAAGCTGAACCCTTCAAAATGCATCTTTGGAGTTCCATCCGGTATCCTGCTAGGCTACATCGTCAGCGCTCGGGGCATTGAACCGAACCCTAATAAGGTCTCCACCATCACCAACATGAAACGACCAACGTGTGTCAAGGATATACAGAAGCTTACAGACTGCATGGCTGCGTTAAGCCAATTTATATCGTGCCTCGGTGAAAAAGGGCTACCTTTCTTTAAGCTCCTCAAGGCTTCTGAGCTTTTTTCTTGGTCAGAGGAGGCAGACACAGCTTTCGAGCAGCTCAAGTTGTTTTTAACAAAACCTCCAATCATGACAGCGCCACGACCAGATGAAACTCTACTGGTTTACATTGCCGCCACTTCTTGAGTTGTCAGTACGGCTATTGTCGTCGAACGCGAGGAAACTGGACATGCCTACAAGGTACAACGTCCGGTCTATTTCATCAGCGAGGTACTTAATGAGCCCAAAACTTGTTATCCTCAGGTGCAAAAGCTGTTATATGCAATTTTGATTACCTCATGCAAGCTCCGACATTACTTCGAATACTACAAGATTGTCGTGGTCATCGAGTTCCCTCTAGGGGATATTCTCCGCAATAAAGAGGCCAATGGCCATATCATCAAGTGGGCTATTGAGCTCGGCACATACTCCATTGACTTCAGAAGTAGACCAACCGTCAAGTCACAAGCGCTTGCTAACTTCATCGCTGAGTGGACAGAAATCCAAGAACCCATCACCACCACTTGCCCCGAGCACTGGGTGATGTGCTTCGACGGCGCCCTTAATATCAATGGTGCTGGTGCGGGCATTCTGTTCATTACACCGACAAAGGATAAACTCCGATATGTTCTTCGCATACATTTTCCGATCTCCAACAACGCCGTGGAATATGAAGCATGTCTCCACGGCCTCCGTATAGCCATCGAGCTCGGCGTCAAACGCCTCATGGTATATGTCGATTCCGCGCTGGTTATCAATTAGCTCAATAAAGATTGGTCCTGTTCCAGTGAGAAAATGGACGCATACTACACCGAAATCAGGAAGCTTGAAGGGAAATTCTATGGCATCGAGTACCACCATGTGGTACGGGATCAGAACCAACTAGCCAACCAGCTATCAAAGATAGGATCTTCTCGCACCGTGGTTCTGCCGGGGGTTTTCGTTCAAGACCTCTTGACACCATCCATTAATGAAGATAAGGAAGTTGTAGAAGTACCCCCTGCCGAGCAGTTGGTACTCATGATACCTTCGCCAGTCGCCGATTGGAGGGAACAGTTCATCAAATACCTCTCCAATGGCGAAGTACCCACCGACAAAATCAAAACCGAACGACTAATTCGCCGAAGTAAGCATTACGTGTTGGTAGATGGTAGCCTGATGAGGAAAAGTGCCAAGAAAGGGATACTGTAGAAGTGCATCATCCAAGACGACGGTGTGAAGCTACTCTCCAAAATTCACTCTAGTTCCTGTGGCAATCATGCGGCTTCGAGAACACTGGTCGGCAAAGCTTTCCGAGCAGGTTTTTACTAGCCCACGGCCATCTCCGATGCGGAAAATCTCATTCAACGATGTGAGGGTTGTTAGTTTTTTGCCAAGCAAATACATGTACCGGCATAGGAACTACAGACCATTCCAGCTTCCTGGCCATTCTCATGCTGGGGACTAGATATGATCGGACCTTTCAAACCAGCGCCAGGAGGTTTCCGGTATGTGTACGTCGCCATCGATAAGTTCTCCAAGTGGATTGAGTACAAACCACTCATCGCAGCTACTGCTAAGAAAGCAGTCAAGCTCTTTGAAGACATCGTACATAGATTCGGTCTCCCGAACAGCATCATCACCAACCTCGGGACAACTTTTATCGACCATAATTTTTAGGACTTCTGCGAAGACCGGTGCATCTCATTTAAATATGTTTCCATTGCTCATCCTAGAGCTAACGGCCAGGTTGAACGGGCTAATGGTATGATCCTCGACGCCCTCAAGAAAAGGCTCTATCAGAAAGAAGAAAAGCATCCGGGCAGATGGCTCAAAGAACTACCAGCTGTGGTCTGGGGACTGCGCACTCAAGCTAGTCGCAGTATAGGCATATCTCCATATTTTATGGTATACAGATCAGATGCCATACTCCCAGCAGATATTGCATTCCGAGCACGCAGAGTAGAAAATTATGATGAAGAGCAAGCCGCAGCTGTTCGGACAGAAGACATTGATCGGGTTGAGGAAGAACATTTGATTACTTGCGTCCGCACATCCAAGTACCTCGAAGGTCTGCGGAGGTATTACAACCGTAACATCAAAGGTCGTTCATTCATGATCGGCGACCTCGTCTTACATTGGAAACAAAAAACCGAAGGGCTTCACAAGTTGTCTTCACCCTGGGAGGGCCCTTACATCGTAAAAGGTGTTACTCGACTAGGGTCTTATCGCTTATGTGACTTAGATGGACTCGATGTTCCCAACTCCTGGCACATAGAGCACCTTATATGTTTCTACCCCTGAAATAACACAGATATGTATTCTTTACTTTCATATTAATAAAGTTCTGGTCTCCATAATTTTTCTCCATTTTTCCTCCATTATAAGCTTCACTTACCGTTATCGGGCTATACGCCACTCCTGATGACCTCTAATACGCTCGCCAAGTACGCCCAAATCGTCGAGCACGATTCCCCCAAACCGCCAAACACGTTAACTCCAAAAATCATCGAGCACGTTAACTCCATAAACCGCCGAACACGTTAACTCCAAAAATCGCCAAACACGATTACTCCAAAAATCGCCGAGCATGTTAACTCCAAAAATCGTCGAACACGTTAACTCCAAAAATCGCCGAACACGATTACTCCAAAAATCACCGAGCACGTTAACTTCAAAAAATCGCCGAACACGATAACTCCAAAAATCGAAGAACACGATTTCTCCAAAAATCACCTATTATGTTTTCTCTGAATTACGTAAGTTTTTCCTCCTAAAACGGCAATGATTTTTTGCACTCCAAAATTCATAACATAGCTCGCCAAGCAACACACGTTTGTCTTTTCTGTTTTCTATGGGGAAGACCCAGTCTCCGATTACTTCCTACATGCGCTAAGGGGCTCCACGCTCTGCGTTTCGGTTGGTCGGCTGCGGTTCCTTGGTCATGCTTGTTCATCCTACACGTGTCAGGGCCTCTGCGCTCGATGTTATGGACTATGGGCTAATCAAGGCCTACATTTCAGGCATAGACTAACTGCTCGGACACCACTTTAACTATTTTTCTCGACAAGTTACTCAAATCAGTCGCTGGGCGGCATGAGTTTTGTTTTGACAATTATGGAGGAAACCAAGGCTCTACCATCTCACCACACGTGCTATGGTCTTTGTGCTCTACGTATCGGGTGGTAGGCGACGGTCCTATGGTAACGCTTGTTTTCCCAACATGCACACGGGCTACGTACTCTACGAATTACGGGCTAGCTAAAGCATCAGGTTTAGTGGAAACTAACTGATCGAACACTACTTATATTGTGCATAACGGCGTCGGGTTATTAATACAAACGACTCTTCATTGCTAAATAAAGTAAGTAGTACAAGCGGTAGTATCCGAGCAGTTCGTTAAGATTCGCCACCAGCTTCTGTTTTGCCAAACAGGTCTATATCGTTGACAAGCATTTTGGCTGCATCTTCAACATCATTCTCCAGTTGCTGGGTTTGCGCATCACTCAGCCCATCTATGAACCCACCACCTATCGACTGGATGTCAATAGACGAATAATGGGACCGAACCACTGCAAGGGCATGAGTAGCGGCGGTCAAAACGGTGTCACGGTTGAAATTTTTTGAAATTCTCCCACGCTACCTTGCATCTCTGAATGATGGTATCTGGCCCTTGCTACCTGCTGTCAGGACAGGGTGCCGGTTCAATATCGACGCAGTCGAGTACTGGTGCTATTGTGTCGGATATAGTGTTGAAGTTGTCTTTCTGGACCTTGGCTTCCTGTACCAGCACATCGAACTGTGCCTTGGTTTTATGGCGATAATCTACAATAATTAGAATGGTTCGTCAGACCAGAAAAGTACTACAACATTACTTCCGATCAGGGGGTATCTACCTTTCAGCTCTTCGGCCAGTTTGGCTACTCGCTCCGACTCTTTTGCTTTCTCTTGTCGAATTTGCTCGACGGTCTGGCGAAGCTGGCTGAGTTCTGCGTCTTGCTCTACAAGCACAACAGTTATCATAACAGTGGATTGGCAAATTACTGCAAAGCACATTATGTAGTAAGGCATATCAGATTTCTGCTTGGCTACATCCTCGAACTGCTGGCACTTCCGATCGAGTTGCTCGGATTTATTTTTGAGTTCTTCGGTTTTCTTGCCCAATTGCTCGGACATATTTTTTAGCTCCTCGGATATAATCACTAGTCGCTCGGACTTCTTTTGCAGCTGCTCGGATGCAGCCGATAATCGTTTGGAGAGAACCCCCTTCTGATGTTCAAGGTCTAGTGAGTTAGACTCTACAAGGTCCCGCTCGCGCTGGACCCTCCTAATATTCTGCTTCGAAAGATTTAACGCCTCTCAGAGTTTCTTGTTTTCCTCGGTGAGGGGCTCCATCCTCTTCATCAGTTGATGCCGCTGCTCGGCTGTTCGAGCTATCCCCTATGGATGAACAATGCTAGAGATAAGCCATGGTTTCCAACCACATATATCAGTGTTCTAGGTGCGGTACTACCTCGATCTAAGTCATAACACCAGCAATGACGGATTTTAACCTCTTTATTTCCCTGGTGGTGTCTTCTTCCTCGACAACTACCACCTCTTCCTCACGTTTTCGGAGAATCCGGACAGACTGGGGCTTAGGCGCGGCATGCTCAATCTCCACAACCTTGTCCTCCTCTGCCATCGATTGAGGCACCACTGGGGGACTCTGTGGTCAGACAGCTGCTCTGACCATTCTTGGCATCGCTGCGGGTGGTGAAAGTTGCTCCTCGGCCATCGATGGAGTTGCATCCTCAGCCTCCGGTGCATCAACGACAGCTGCAGTTTCCACTTCCAAAGTACCGACCTTTTCAGTCATAGCCTCCGTCACGGTCGCCGATGCGCCTGTCATGTGCGCTAACGATTCACCATCGCCCGGAATGCTGGCAGCAGTGGCTGGTCCGTCCTCTATTCGTCGAGCAACCGGGGACTCCCGGATGGGAGCAGTTGTCATTTTTTCTTCTGAGGTCACGGGCCTCGGCGTTGCTCTACGTAATGTCGGCTTGTTAGTAACCAAGAGAAATCAAGGAACAATACTATTACTCCAAGGCAAATATACTTACGGTTTGGTCTTCCGATTGATTTTCTTGAATCAGCGATGCCTGCCTGATCCCCTAGGCATGGCTGTCTAGTCAGCTTGATGGGAGGACTCCTGCGCCTCTACAGTGGGCTGCTGCTCTTCTCGGCGCCCGGGGGCCCCACCTTCTGTGCGTGGTTCTGCGGTTATCCCCTCTTGTTGCTCGGGGACTCTGGTACTTTATGTCACTAGGATTTCTGTTGTTGCCCGAACATAGCTTTCCCTTGCTTGCTGCTTGAGAGCTTTGGCATCTACCGATGCCTCCTTCATGCTTAGCGGAAGCACTGACTGGTCCTCGTCATTGTCCGACCACTCCAGCACAGTGGTCCTTCATGGTCAAACTGTTCGATCTTCACTAAGAGAGATGCCGCCTGGTTTGTGTGCATGAGAGCTTGTGGTTTTCCTCCTCTTTGGGACCGGCTCGTCTACTGCCGGTCTTTTGCTGTGGATCTTCTCTGATGCTTAGGATGGACTATCCAACGAGGTGCTCTGCTCCTCCTCTTCGGACTGTAGCGGCCATCGAATGTCCACTCCTTTCGGCCAATCCACTCTCAGAACATTTGAAAAGTATATTGCCCAGTCCTGTGAATGGATCTTTACATAAGTAAGTCAGTCCTTTGCTCGGAAATTGATGCCTAAAAAATGCAAGGTGAAAGGGTTACCTGAGGAGGGGGATTGGTATAGTTGAAAGACTTCGTTCCTTTTGGCCAACTGAATGAGACATTGGAAGTAAATAGGTCCATGGCACGGTCTATTACTTCTTTCTTCGTCGGACGGTCTATGTTTTCTCGGGTACCGTCATTGTCACCTTTATAGTCAAATGTTGGGTGGGCCCTCTCTTTGCAGGGCTGAACGCGCCACACTATGAAGCTAGCCACCACCAGTTCACCCCTAAGCTCCACGCCCTTAATCAAGTCCAGCAATTCCATTACCTGCTCCATGTCAGCATTGTTGGGTCTCTCCGACCAGTTACTATGATTAACCGGGATGTGGTGGACGTCGCATCGAATCATTGGGTGACTTTGTTTGATATAGAACCATCTGGCATTCCAACCTTTAAGGGAGGTATTTAGCGGTACACCGAGAAACGCCGCCAACCACCTTGGAACCGTTGCCCCCCTTCTTCTTCAAACAGAACAGGTGCCTGAAGAGGTTGAAGTGCGAAAGAACACCGAGAAACGCCTCGTAGAAATGGATAAAGATAGACACATGCAGAATGGTGTTGGGATGCAGATTACAGAGGCCAATTGCCCAAAACTCCATAAGATCCCTCAAAAAGGGGTGGATAGGAAACCCTAATCCTCGCCAAAAATAATCTTCAAAAACTACAGCCTCATCAGTATGTGGTGTCGGGAAGGGCTCACCACTAGCTGGCCGCCATCCAGTAGTGAGGCGGTCTGGGAGAACGCCTGCCGCCACCATCCTATCGAGATCTGCCACCGATGTCTTCGATGGCACCCACTCCTCATCGCGGCTGGCTCCGGTGGCCACTTTCTTCGGCTTTGCGGCTCCTTTTTTCAGCACCATTTTCTCCGGATTGGAACTGGGTTGGAGGCGAGTGCTCACGATGGTGCGAAATGTGGAGCGTAGGGTTTGCGAAGGAAGGAAGAAAGGCAAACTGAGTGAGGTAGGAGGTGATGTATGTGGCGGCACGGTTATAAAGCACTTCCTCTAGTTTTCATTGCGACAGAGGGTTTTTGGGAAACCGTTCTCGCCATTAGCGCTATTTTGACACCACCAAAGCGGTTTAATGGGCCGCAAGTTGGGCTATCATGCAACAGTAGCCCACGTCACTCATTTATCACCGCCAAATATTCACCAATTTCTCCGCAATTTAATGAGGCTCAGCACCCGATGCTGCACAGCCATTACTCTGATTTTTTCTCCACGGTTTGATTTATCCGATATCTATGCCCGACACATGGGGACTGGCTACTTGCTCGGATGGATTACTTTTTCTGAGCCTGGCACCATGTGACTACGTCACCTACTGTCACGCTCGGGGACTAAGTGGGCACACTTCACCTTGCGGTGAATGTGTTTGTTTTTCATCTCAAGGCTACGCTCGGGGACTAGTAACCTACTCGGCTGGTTCAATATTTTCTGAGCCTAGCACCACCTGACTACGTCACCTACTGTCAGACTCGGGGACTAAGTGGGCACACTTCACCTCGCGGAAAATGTGTTTGTTTTTTCTGAAAAGACTTTGAGCCTATAAAAGTAAAACCAAGGTTTCTTTAACCTCGTGGTCGGACTCT
Source organism: Miscanthus floridulus (assembly GCF_019320115.1). NCBI lineage: Eukaryota > Viridiplantae > Streptophyta > Magnoliopsida > Poales > Poaceae > Miscanthus > Miscanthus floridulus. The sequence continues at coordinate 189,319,526 of NC_089587.1, read as the reverse complement.
AAGTGGGCACACTTCATTTTACCACACGGGAATTTTCAATTCTAAAATTGAGCTCCTTACACCCTTATGACAAGCCATGCTCGGAACACACTGGTCGGTGATGGTGCACGCTGCTCGGCAACTGCTCACAACTGATCGGTGATTCGTTATGGTGGTCGGACCATGATCTGGATAGCTCGGTTTTTGTTAGCACCTGCTCGGGAAAGTTCAACACGGCGTTGCTCAATGGGTACAAGGCGCTCGGGGACTAGCTATGGGGGGTATGACCTCGGATACCCATGGCAGGCCACATGGGCTATGCCTCTAGGAGCGATCCAGCCCACGAGAAGGAGCCTTGCGAAGCACGATTCTGCTCGGCGCCTCCCGCAAGGCATAGGAAGGATATCCGAAAGATGTCACGTAGTCTGATAGGATATGCACGATCCCGTGTTTCTTGTAATCTGTTATTACTTTCTAGTTATCTCTCAGATCTAACCATCTTATAACCTTGCCCCCTAGACTATATAAGGTGGGTAGGGACCCCCTACAAAATCACGGCAAATCATATGATAGCTAATACAAACCAACAGACCATAGGAGTAAGGTATTACATCATACTGACGGCCTGAACCTGTATAACTCATGTATCTCTGTTGCCTTCTTGTTCTTGATTACACGCTCCTCTGTCAATCAATCTACCATCGTGGGATACCCCTCGGTGGACTACCGATGATATTCTATCGACAAGTGCCTCTTACATCATCTAGATTCTCATCTTCCTCTTGGGAGCCATTTGTTTCATCAAATTTCACATCATGAACCTCCTCAAGAGTACTACTAGCCAAATTCCAAACTCTATATGCCTTGCTAGTAGTGGAGTAACCAAGCAAGAAACCTTCATCACATTTCTTTTCAAACTTGCTCAATCTAGTGCCTTTCTTTAATATGTAGCATTTACAACCAAAAACCTAAAAGTATGCTATGTTGGGCTTTCTTCCATTCAATAGTTTATATGGTGTCTTCTCCATCATGGGGTGACAATAGAGTCAGTTGCTATAATAGCAAGTCGTGTTGATTGCTTCGGCCCAAAATAAATGACTTACATTGTATTCACTTAACATTGATCTTGCCATATCAATCAAAGTTCTATTCTTTCTTTCAACTAGGCCATTTGATTGTGGAGTGTACTTGGCTGAGAATTGATGTCTAATTCCAAATTCATCACACAACTCATTAATTCTTGTGTTCTTGAATTCACTACCAATGCCACTTCTAACTTTCTTGATAGTTGTTTCAAACTCATTATGAATGCCCTTGACAAATGATTTGAATATTGCAAACACATCACTCTTGTCAACAAGAAAGAACACCCACGTGTATCTAGTGAAATCATCCACAATCACAAATCCATATTTGTTTCCACCAATGCTAGTGTATGTGGTTGGTCCAAACAAGTCCATGTGCATCAACTCAAATGCCTTAGATGTGCTCATCATGCTTTTCTTAGAATGTGTGTTACCAACTTGCTTTCTAGCTTGACATGCACTACATAGCTTATCCTTTTTAAATGTGACATCTTTCAAGCCTCTAACCAAGTCATACTTGATCAACTTATTCAATTGTTTCATTCCAACATGACCAAGCCTTCTATGCCATAATCAACCCATTCTAGACTTAGTGATCAAACATATTGACAATTGAGCTTCTCTAGCATTGAAATCAACTAAGTATAGATTTTCATATCTAAATCCTTTGAATATCAAGTTAGAGCCATCTACACTTATGATCTCTACATCATCCACCCTAAATATGCACTTGAAACCAAGATCACACAATTGAGCTACCGATAATAGGTTGAAGTTCAAGCTCTCTACTAGTAGCACATTAGAAATGCTCAAGTCATTAGATATTGTAATCTTACGAAGCCCTTTGACCTTGCCTTTGCCATTGTCACCAAATGTGATGCTATCAATCCTATTGCTCTTGTTTTTATTGATTGAATTGAACATTCTTGATCACCGGTCATGTATTGTGTGCACCCACTATCAAGCACCCAATGCCTTCCTTTGGCTTTATAATTAACCTACAAATAAAGATCAATTTTTTTAGGTACCCAAACTTGCTTGGGTCCTTAAAGGTTAGTTACCAAGTTCTTTGGTACCCAAATGGCCTTCTTCTTTGGGCCCACAATTGGTGTACCAATGAACTTAGCCTTCACACCATTGGCACCCTTAACAAGCATATAATAAGAATCAAATTTAATTGAGAATACATTAGGTAGCTTGTTCTTGTTAATCTTGCAATATTGCTCTACATGCCCAACTTGCTTGCATCTATTGTAAAACCGACCATTGCCCTTCACAAAGCTAACTTTAGGAGTGACAAAGGCTGCCATTTCTTTCTTGGGGGTATAGCCTAATCCCTCTTTATTGAGAGAAAACCTTTGGCTACACAAGCACTTTAGCAAGCAGGCATCTCCACCATAGGCATTGCCTAAGGCACGAGTGAGCTCATTCACCTCCTTCTTGAGGGTCTCATTTTCCACCATTAGTGAGGCATCATAAGTGAGACCATCACTCAAAGGTGAAGTAGAAGTAGTAGTGCTACAAGAAGTGTTAGTTGGAGCAACTACAATGGGCTTATAAAAAGATTCATCAATAAAATCACATGTTAGTCCCACATCACAAGACACAATCACTTGCTCCTTCTTGGCTTCCTCCTTCTTGACTTGCTCAATGAGAGAGGAGTGACCTTTTTCAAGCTTAGAGTGAGCTTTGACAAGCTTCTCATGGACTTCCATTAGCCTCTCATGAGTGGCATTTAGCTCATCAAAGGATTGCTCAAGAAATTTGACTTCCTTGTGTAATTCTTTGCACTCCTTTCTCTTCATCTCAATGCAAGTGTGCACTTGCTCACACATGTCTAAGAGCTCCTCCTTGGTGTACTCCTCCTCCTCATCATCATTATCATTATTCCTACAAGTATCACTTTCACATTTATCATCATCACTTTCATCATATTTTACCTTGGTAGGCTTTGCCATGAGGCAAGTCGATAGAGTGTCGAAGATGGAGGGCTTGTTGTTGATGGCGATGCTTGCTAGTGCTTTCTTGATAGATTTCTTGCCATCATCACTAGAGTCATCACTATCCAAAGATCCATCACTACCCCATGTGACCACATAGCCTCCACCTTTCTTCTTCTTTTGGAAGGTCATTCTCTTATCCTTCTTCTCCTTCTTTTCTTTCTTGTCCTTCTTCTTTTCATCCTCATCATTGTCACTATTGTAGGGACAATTTGCTACAACGTGATCGGGGCACTTGCAATTATAGCATTTTCTCACATATTCTTTGCTTTTGGCGTGATCTCTTCTCTTTCTTGCACCATAGCCCTTCTTCTTCATGAATTTTCCCATCTTGCGTACAAAGAGGGCCATAGCTTTATCATCAATATCACTATGATCATCATCATCACTTGATTCTTTCTTGGACTTTCCCTTGTTCTTGGATGATGATGAGCTAGCCTTGAATGATATGCTCTTCTTCTTCTTGTCTTCTTCTTCCTTGTCATCCTTTTCATCCTCCTCCCTTTCCACACAGTATGTCTCTTGTGTTATGACATCACCTAGTACTTGGTTAGGGGTAATATCCTTCAATCCTCCTCTTAAGATAAGCAATCTCAACATCTCAAATCTTGGAGGTAGGCACATTAAGAATCGATGAGAGATATCATCATCCTTGATCTTCTCTCCCAAAGCCTTTAAGTCATTGACAATTACTTGCAATCGATGGAACATCTCTAGAATGCTCTCATCATCCTTCATCTTGAAGCTTGTCAACTTATCCTTAAGGATGTACAACTTGGCACTCTTCACTGCCGGTATGCCCTCATATGTTTCCTCCAATCTCGTCCACACCTCATTAGCTCTTTCACAATCCTTGATTTGCTCAAACACTTTGGAGTCAATGGCATTGTATATGGTGTTGAGAGCCATTGTATTGCATTGTTTGTTGGTCTTGTCTTGGTTGGTGCGATTGTCGGGATCAATAATAGCACAGTCATTCTCGGTCACCTCCCATACTTGATCATTGATTGAACCAAGGTACATCCTCATCTTTCTCTTCCAATAATCATAGCATGTGCCATCAAAGAATGGTGGTTTGCCCCCCACATGGTTGAACACAACTTGAGCCATAATTTGACACCGAGGTTGTAAAGCCTTTAATCAAATGGTGATCACGGCTCTGATACCACTTGAAAGGTCCTAATATGGCTAGAGGTGGTGAATAGCCTATTTAAAATTCTACAAATCAACTAGAGCAATTTGATTAGTATAATAAATAGCGAAAAGCAAACTTGCTCTAGCTCTACAAGGGTTACAAGCCACCTATCCAATAATTCTAGTTGCTATTATCTCTTGACACACAAATTGCTAGATCACTACTCACTAAGAGCTCTCACACTTGCTACACTAAAGATCTCCACTAGATGAACTTAAAACAACAAGGCAAGCTCTCAATTCTAATTATCCTAAAGAGCTTGCTACAACTAGTTTGCAAGAATATAAATAAGTGAGTAGGGTGATTATACCGCCGTGTAGAGGAGTGAACCAATCACAAGATGAATACTAAATCAATCACCGGGAGAATGCCAAAGGGCAAGAGACAACCAATTTTCTCCCAAGGTTAACGTGCTTGCCAACATGCTATGTCCCTGTTGTGTTGACCAACACTTGGTGGTTCGGTGGCTAAGAGGTGTTGCACGAACCTTGTCCACATAATTGGACACCACAAAAACCTACCCACAAGTGAGGTAACTCAATGACATGAGCAATCCACTAGAGTTACCTTTCGGTGCTCCGCCGAAGAAGGTACAAATCCCCTCACAATCACTGGATATGGCCACAAACAATCACCAACTCGTGCCAATCCTCCGCTGCTCCAAGCCATCTAGGTGGTAGCAACCACCAAGAGCAACAAGCGAATCACATAGCAAAACACGAATACCAAGTGCCTCTAGATGCAATCACTCAAGCAATGCACTTGGATTCTCTTCCAATCTCACAAAGATGATGAATCAATAATGAAGATGAGTGGGAGGGCTTTGGCTAAGCTCATAATGTTGTTATGTCAATGCAAATGGCCAAGAGGGTGAGCTTGAGACGGCCATGGGGCTTAAATAGAAGCCCCCATGAAATAGAGCTATTGTACCCCTTCACTGGGCACTGCTCGGGGTGACCGGACGCTCTGATCAGATCGACCGGATGCAGGACCTCAGCGTCCGGTCGCTCAATATTTGCCACGTGTCATCGGCTTCAAACGTTGTTCACCCAATCTCAACGGTCAAGAGTTGACTGGACACGCTGCTCAAACTGACCGGACGCTCCAGCACTAGTGTCTGGTCGTTTTCTGTAAGGTACCGACTGCAACTAGACATGTCAGTTGGATCACGACCGAACGTAGGACCTCAGCGTCCGGTCATTTCCAATAAGCCTCCACACATGATCCGATGCGTCCGATCAAGCCCGACTGGACACACCTAGTGTCCGATCACACATTGCCTCCTCAATGTTCTACCACGTCAGTGCGACCGGACACACCCAGCCAGCGTCTGGTCACTTCCAATGCTAGTGTCCGATCGAAGATCGACGCTGCACGTCCTCAGCTACCACTGATCGGACGCGCCGGTCCAACCAAAACCAACGTTCGGTCAATGCACGATCAGCATGACTAACTTCTTTTCAGCTCTATCTTCTTCACCCTCGCTCAAATGTGCCAACCACCAAGTGTATCACCTTGTGCACATGTGTTAGCATATTTTCATAAATATTTTTAAGGGTGTTAGCACTCCACTAGATCCTAAATGCATATGCAATGAGTTAGAGCATCTAGTGGCACTTTGATAACCGCATTTCGATAGGAGTTTCACTCCTCTTAATAGTACGGCTATCAATCCTAAATATGATCACACTCACTAAGTGTCTCGATTACCAAAATAAAATGGCTCCTATCATTTATACCTTTGCCTTGAGCCTTTTGTTTTTCTCTTTCTTCTTTTCAAGTCCATGCACTTGATCATCACCATGGCATCATCATCGTCATGTAATGATCTTCATTTGCTTCACCACTTGGAGTGTGCTACCTATTATCTTATGATCACTTGATAAACTAGGTTAGCACATAGGGTTTCATCAATTCACCAAAACCAAACTAGAGCTATCACCGTCCCTCCTATGTCGTGAGACCAGGACGTTACCCGCTCATCATTGACCCCATCATCCATAAGAAGCGCCTCACCAAGGTGGTGATGGATGGAGGCAGTGGCCTCAACATCCTCTACGTCGACACCCTCAACACCATGCGCATCTCCCGGTCGAAACTCTACCTGGTGGGCTCTCCCTTCCACGGGGTGATCCTAGGAGCGTAGGCATACCCGCTCGGGTAGATCTACCTACCCATCACGTTTGGCAACCAAGCCAACTTTCGCTCAGAGGTCCTCACCTTCGAAGTGGTGGACTTTCTAGGGTCCTACCACACCATCTTGTGGCGGCCATGCTACGCCAAATTCATGGCAATCCCCAACTACACCTACCACAAGCTGAAGATGCTAGGACCAAACGACGTCATCACCATGAGCAGTGCCTTTTCACATGTCTTCATGTGCGACCGCGAGCATTTTGAGCTCGCCACCACAGTTGTCAACTCATCCAAGCTCCCACGGCTCAGGGAATCATTGATCCTGGCAGTCCTAGACTGCAACAAACCAACCTTCTCAACGGCCTTCCACCCGCTCAAGGAAACCAAGGCAATAGGAATTGACCCCACCAACCCAACCAAGATGGTGCGGATCGGGACCCAGCTCCCGGCCAAATAGGAATATGAGCTCATCGAGTTACTGCGCACCAATCGCGATGTCTTCGCATGGTAGCCTTCTGACATATTGGGCATACCATGGGAGGTCACTGAGCATGCACTTCGCCTCATCTCAGGCTCGAAGCCCGCCAAGCAATGCCTACATCATTTTGACGATGAAAGGTGCAGGGCCATAGGCGAAGAAATTGCCAAACTCCTAGCAGCCAGATTTATCAAAGAGGTTTTCCACTTTAACTGGCTTGACAATCCCGTTCTTGTTAAAAAGAAGACTGGGAAATGGAGAATGTGCGTTGATTATACTGGCCTCAACAAAGCGTGTCCAAAGGATCACTTTCCTTTATCGCGCATAGACTAGATAGTTGACTCCACCTCGGGTTGCGAGATACTCTCCTTTCTGGATGCCTACTCGGGCTATCACCAGATCATGATGAAAGAGTCCAATCAGCTCACAACCTTGTTCATCACCCCATATGGTTCATACTACTATGTAACCATGCCTTTTAGTCTAAAAACACTGGTGCCACCTACCAAAGGTGCATGTAGCAATGTTTCACCGACCAAATCGACCTGCTCGATCAGCTTGATCAAGCCAAGCGGCCAAGACCAACAATCATCATCTATGTTGATGACATAGTGGTCAAAACAACTCAAGCTTGCGACCTGATCACAAACTTGGCCGCAACATTCATGAACCTCTAAAGGTTCAACATCAGATTGAATCCTGAGAAATGTGTTTTCAGGGTTCCAAAGGGGAAGCTACTAGGGTACATTGTGTTCGAGCATGGCATCGAGGCCAACCCCCAAAAAATCATGGCCATTTCCAACATGGGCCCCATACGCAACGTCAAGGGCATGCAAAGGCTCACTGGCTGTCTAGCCGCTTTGAGCCAATTCATCTCTCAGCTCGGCGAACGAGGGATGCCACTCTACAAGCTCCTCAAAAAGATGGACGCCTTCGTCTAGACTGAGGAAGCTCAGTAGGCTCTAGAGAGACTCAAAGCATCCCTGACATCGGCCCCAATCCTTGTCGCTCTCGAACGAGGAGAACCCCTCCTCCTCTATGTCATGGCCAACAACCATGTGGTAAGTGCCACCCTAGTCATCGAAAGGGAGGAACTGGGACACCCCCTTAAGGTCCAGCGGCTCGTATACTTCATCAGGGAGGTACTCACCGACCCCAAGGTCCGGTACCCCTAGGTGCAGAAGCTCCTATATGCCTTGCTGATGGCAACCCGAAAGCTCCTACACTACTTCACCGACCATGAAGTCACGATCATCACTTCATACCCGCTCAGAGACATCATCCACAACCGCAACGCCATAGGGCACTCACTCATGGGCCACGACATCAGGTATATCCCCCATACCGCCATTAAGTCTCAAGCTCTCATAGATTTTGTTGTCGAATGGACAGAGGTCCAGCTACCGACCCTAGATGTCACCCATGAGTATAGGACAATGTACTTCGATGGGTCTGTCATGGCACCCAGATCAAGGGCTAGAGTGGTTCTGATCTCCCCAGATAGGAGTAGGCTCCGCTATGCCATCTGCCTCCACTTTTTAGCCTCAAACAACACCACAGAGTATGAGGCCCTCATCAATGGACTACGCATCACCATCGAACTTGGTGCTACATGACTCTATGTTCGTGGTGACTCAGAGCTAGTCATCGATCAGGTCATGAAGGAGTCCTCCTACAAAAGCCCCCTCATAGCGGCATACTACCAAGAGGTGCGTGAGCTCGAGGACAAATTCTAGGGAATCAAGATGCATCATGTCCCCCAAAAGGACAATGATGCCACCGATTTTCTCGCAAAATTGGCCGCTAGGCTAGATCCATCCCCAAGCGAGGTCTTCATCAACGATCTCCACGAGCCATCCACTCGTGTCCTAGAAGGTCTAATCCAGACACACCCTGATGCCAAGCCAGTGCTCGAGGGCTCTGACCCCAGTGCCTCTATGATGACATCACCTACTGATGTTGCTGTATTGGCACTCGATCAAACCAACTGGTGAGCGCCGCTACTCGCCCACGTCCTCGAGGAGGTTCTCCCACCCGAAAGGACTGAAGCCCGATGAATCGCTCGATGTGCCAAGACCTTCATCGCGCTCAGTGACGAACTCTACAAACGGAGTCCATCGGGGGTACTCATGAAGTGCATCCCCACCAACTAGGGGAAGCAGCTCCTCCTCGAGGTCTATGCCGGGATTTGCGAACATCATGTGACCCTGAGATCGCTGGTTAGAAAAGCCTTTCGCCAAGGTTTTTACTGGCCCACCACACTATGAGATGCAGAAGAGGTCATCCATAGGTGTGAAGGATACCAATTCTATGCTCGGCAAACTCATTTGTCGACACAGGAACTTCAAACCATCCCCATCACCTGACCATTTGTGGTTTGGGGCCTCGATATGGTGGGACCCCTCAAAAAGGGCTCGGGCGGCTTCACTCACCTACTTGTAGTAGTCGATAAGTTCACCAAGTGGATAGAGGCCAAGCCCATCACCAACATCCGCTTGGAAGAGGCGGTCAAATTCTTCCTCGACATCATCTACCAGTTCGGTGTTTTTAATTGTATCATCACTAACCACAGGACTATTTCATCAGAAAGAAGTTCCTTGACTTTAGTGATGGATACGGCATCAGGATCAACTAGGCCTCAGTCGAACATCCACGTACTAATGATCAGGTCAAGCATACCAATGGCATGGTCCTCCAAGGACTTAAGCCACGCATCTTCGACCGACTCAACAAGTACACCGGGCGATGGGTTCTAGAGGTCCCAGTGATCCTTTGGAGCCTGAGAATGACCCCAAACTGATCCATAGGGTTCACACCCTTCTTCCTGGCCTACGGAGCTAAGGCAGTGCTGCCCTCCGACCACGACCATGGCACCCCAAGAGTAAAGGCTTTCAACCACGACCAAGTCATGGAGGCTCAGCAAGACGCATTCGACCTACTCAAAGAGACCCGTGAGACAACCATGATCTGCTCTGCTCGCTACCAGCAAACTCTCCGTAGGTACCATGAAAGGAAGATTAGGGGGAGGATACTCAAAGTCAGCGATCTTGTACTCTAGAGGACCCAATCAATGAAGGAAAAACACAAACTCTCTCCACCATGGGAAGGACCCCATATGGTGACCGAAGTGATCCGACCGGGCACCTACCGACTAGAGGACAACAACGGCAACGTTCTCACCAACACTTGGAACATTGAACAGCTATGTCGTTTTTCTCCTAAATTTTGTCTTACCGCTTTTTAGTCAACACTTGCTCTTGTAAAGCACCCTAGCCCGAACACTTTTAGCCTCGGGTGGCTCAAGGGCTCCATGAGGGTACAATACTAAATACTACCTCTCTTTTTTACTATCACATGGTAACAACTTTGTCCCTGAATAGAAGCGCATTCTATTCCTTTGATTGCCCTACGTGACTCTGTTCTTACTCCTAACCGAATGCACCCTGCCATGACCTATGGTTATGAGCAGCTGAGCCTTGCGGGCCATGCCTAGGTTCTTAAACAGCTACAGCCTACGAAACTAACAGACAGGTGCAAAAAAGAAAGGATAAAAACTAAAGTCATGCTAGGATAAAAAACAAGGAACGGATAGTGGTTCTATCATAAGAACAGAACTGATGGATTCAATGATACAAAACTGTTCACATGGGGGCTTACCCACGAACTCAACTATTATATTTTCTAACTACTTCTACTCCAAATACTACTATGGCCGCTTGACGACATCGCCTGACGCCAAAGGAGAGGCCACAGCACACGCTGCTAGACATAACCACCACCACAGGGGCCCCGCCCGGTTCTGCTCCCTCGACTTCGGCGAGCGCAACGGGTATCTCAAGGGACCTGCCCGGTTCCGTTCCCTCAACTTCGGCAAACGAAATGGGTACCTCAAGGGTGTCACACCCATAGATGCTTAGCAGAAGAGCATGGAGCTCTAGACCTTCTCATGCAGTCGAGGCAGCTCCTAGATAGGGACACTGCTACCAAGGTATGGCCACCATGGCTAGAAGAGATCTCATCAAAGTTTATGAACTAGCCAACCTGAGCAGCTACAGGCACGGAACCCTCCACCAACACCACCCCGGGTAGCCTCCAGTTCAACATCACGCTTCGAATTCATGAAAGGATCTGTAAGTCCTCTAAAAGCTCTAGTTTGGTTTTGGTGAATTGATGAAACCCTAAGTGCTAACCTAGTTTATCAAGTGATCATGAGATAGATAGCACATTCCAAGTGATGAAGCAAATGAAGACCATGACATGATGATGGTGATGCCATGGTGATGATCAAGTGCTTGGACTTGAAAAGAAGAAAGAGAAAAATAAAATGCTCAAGGCAAAGGTATAAATGGTAGGAGCCATTTTATTTTGGTGATTGAGACACTTAGTGAGTGTGATCATATTTAGGATCGATAGTCATACTATTAAGAGGGGTGAAACTCGTATCGAAATACGGTTGTCAAAGTGCCATTAGATGCTCTAACTCATTGCATATGCATTTAGGATCTAGTGGAGTACTAACACCCTTGAAAATGTTTGTGAAAATATGCTAACACATGTGCACAAGGTGATACACTTTGTGGTTGGCACATTTGAGCAAGGGTAAAGAAGATGGAGTTGGAAAGGAGTTAGTCACGCTGGTCATGAAGTGACTAGACACTGGTCTTAGTGGGACCGGTGTGTCTGGTCAATGATACAGCAAAGACGCTGGCGTCGGTCTTTGACCAGATGCTAGGTCACTTGGTGACCGAACGCTGATAGGGTGTGTCGGTCCTGCTGATGTGGTAGTGTATAGAAGAGTCACCATGTGATCGGACACTGAGTGAGTCCAGTCGAGCATGACCGGACGTGTCTGGTCATGAAAAGTCGTCTCTGGATGCTTACTGGAAATAATCGGACGTTGGGCTCAGCGTGTGGTCACTTTGAGCTGCTGCGTCCGGTCATCACTTGACTATTGGGATCGAGCACTTTGTATTTGAAGAGAGGGGACATGTGGCGTGCATCGCACGACCGGACGCTAGGGTGCAGCGTCCGGTCAATATGACCGAAGCATCTGGTCACCCCGTGTTGAGCCCAGTGAAGGGGTACAACGGCTCTATTTCATGATCCTCATCTTGTGTTGGTTGTGCGGCACCCTATTGAGGGTTTGGCGTGTGATGCCAATTAGCGCGTGAACCTCCAAGTGAGTGAATCGCCACAACGAGGAGTAGCTTGTCGGCAAGCAAGTGAACCTTGGTAAAAAATCATTGTGTTCATCATTTGATTCTGAGGTGATTGATCTTTATTGGTTTTCATTCTTGTGATTGATTGGTTCATTCCTCGACATAGCGATATAACTATCTTGCTCTCTTTCTTTACATTACCACAAACTAGTTATCAAGCTCTTTAGTGTAGCTAGTTGTGAGAGCTTGTTAGTTTGGTTAGTGTGGCTCTTTAGTTAGCCTTTGAGAGAACACTAACTTAGTGTAGTGCCATAGTCATTGTGTGGTTAGAATCTATAGAAACTAGAATTGTGGTAGGTGTCTTACATTTTTAGTAGGTTAGCGCAACACTTGCTACGCCTCATAATTGTCTAACCAATTTGCTAAGTGTTGTTGTAGAAATTTTTAATAGGCTATTCACCCCCCTTCTAGCCATTAGGACCTTTCAAGTGGTATCGGAGCTGAGGTCACCGTGATTTGAGGCTTAACATCCTTTGGTGTAAAATGGCTCAAGTCAACAACACCAAGAAGCCACCCTAATTTGATGGCTCAAATTATCCCTATTGGAAAGCTAAGATGACAACTTACATCAAGTCAATCAATAGGAAGGTTTGGAAGATGGTAGAGACAAAGATTGAGATTGAAGATGAAGAGGCTCCCACCGTCGCCAAAGAAATACTACTCCAAAATAATGACATTGCTCTTAATGCCATCCATGATGCTTTGGATGAGAGAACATTTGAGCAAATTAAGAACATTGAGAGAGCTCATGAGGCATGAAAGAAATTGGAGGAATCATTTGAGGGCACTCAAGCCATAAAGGGTGCAAAGGCATACATTCTCAAAGAAAAGTTTGCAAGCTTCAAGATGAAGGAGGATGAGAGTGTGCCAGAGATGTTCCATAGGCTTCAAGTGCTTGTCAATGATCTCAAAGCACTTGGAGAAGAAGTGAAGGACAAGGACTTCTTCCATAAGTTCTTGAGATGCTTACCTTCAAGATTTGGCACATTGGTCACTATTCTAGTGAGGAGTGGTTTGGACACCATGACATCAAACCAAGTGTTGGGAGATATAATGACCGATGATACATATAGAGATGATGATGAGAAGGAAGAAAAGAAGGAGAAGAAAGATGAGAAGAAGGATGAGAAGAAGAAGAGTATGGCATTCAAGGCCACATCATCCAAGGGCAAGGCAAAGCAAGATACATCAAGTGAAGATGATGGTTCATGGGATGATGATGATGATGAGAAGATGGCTCTCTTTATCAAGAAATTTAAAAAATTCATGATGAAGAAAGGGTACCATGCTAGAAGAAAGAAATCTTCATCCAACAACAAGGAAGAGTCAAGAAGGTGCTTCAAATATGAAAGCAAAGATCATCTTGTTGCTCAATGTCCATACAATAGCGACAATGATGATGACAACAAGAAGAACAAGAAGGACAAGAAGGAAAATAAAGAGAAGAAGGACAAGATGACCTTCAAGAAGAAGAAGGGTGGTTCATATGTGGTCACTTGGGATAGTGATGCTTCCTCAAGTGATGATGATAGTGATGATGACAAGACCACCAAGAAGAAGGCACTTGCAAGCATTGCAATCAATGAGAAGGCTTCTTTCTTCGACACTCCATCATGCTTCATGGCTAAGGCCACTAAGGTACAAATTTGTGATGATAGAAGTGATGAGGAACATGATAATGAAAATGAAAGTGATAGTGATGATGATGAACCTACTAAGGATGAACTATTTGACATGCTAGAGGACGCTAAAGAACACTTTGACATCAAGAGAAGGGAATGCAAAAGCTTGCGTAAGGAACTAAAAGCCCTTAAGCAAGCCTTTGATGAGCTCAATGCATCTTATGAGAGGCTAGAGGAAGCCCATAAGAAGCTTGGCAAGGCTCACAAAAAGCTTGAAAAGGCTCATTCCTCTTTACTTGATGAGCAAAATAAAAAAGAAGCATGTTGAAACTTGCAATGTAGGCTTAACTTGTGATATAATTGATGAATTATTATATGTGCCTATCATTGTTGCTCTCACTAACCCTTCTTGTAGTACTTCTACTTCCACCTCATCTAGTAGTGATGGTTCCACTTGTGATGCATCACTAATGGTTGAGAATGAGAACCTCAAGAAGGAGGTCAATAAGCTCACTCATACCTTGGCTAAGGCCTATGGTGGTGAAGACCGCTTGCTTATGTGCTTGGGTAGCCAAAGAGCTTCTCTCTACAAAGAGAGATTGGGCTATACCCCTAAGAAAGGCAAGGCGGCCTTTGCTCCTCACAAGACTAGTTTTGTGAAGAACAATAGTCAGTTTTGCACTAGTTATAAGCAAGTTGGTCATAAAGAGCATGAGTGTAAGAACAAGAGCAAAAATGCTAATGTATCCTCCATTAAGCTTGATTCTTTCTATGTACTTACAAAGGGTACAAATGGTGTGAAGGCTAAGTTCATTGGTAAACCATGGATGGGCTCAAAGAAGAAAGTCATTTGGGTACCAAAGAGCTTAGTGACTAACCTTCAAGGACCCAAGCAAGTTTGGGTACCTAAAAGGAATTGATCTTCTTTTGTAGGTAAATTATAAAGCCGGAGGAAGGCATTGGGTTCTTCATAGTGGGTGTACTCAACACATGACCGATTATGCAAGAATGTTCAACTCAATCAACACCAATGGCAATGATGGTTATGATAGTATCACATTTGGTGACAATGGCAAAGGCAAGGTTAAATGGCTTGGTAAGATTGCAATATCCAATGACATAAGCATATCCAATGTATTGCTAGTAGAGAGCTTAAACTTCAATTTGCTATCCGTGGCTCAACTGTGTGATCTTGGATTCAAATGCATATTTGGGGTAGATGATGTAGAGATCATAAGTGTAGATGGCTCTAATTTGATCTTCAAAGGCTTTAGATATGAGAATCTATACTTGGTTGATTTTAATGCTAGTGAAGCTAAATTATCTACATGCTTGTTCACTAAGTCTAGCATAGGTTGGTTATGGCATAGAAGGCTTGGTCATGTTGGAATGAAACAATTGAATAGATTGGTTAAGCATGACTTGATTAGAGGATTGAAAGATGTTGTGTTTGAAAAGGATAAGCTTTGTAGCTCTTGTCAAGCCAAAAAACAAGTTGGAAACACCCATCCTAAAAAAAGCATGATGAACACTAGTAAAGCATTTGAGTTATTACATATGGACTTGTTTGGGCCAACTCAATACACTAGCATTGGTGGTAACAAATATGGCTTTATGATAGTGGATGATTACACAAGATACACATGGGTATTCTTTCTAATGGACAAAAGTGATATGTTTGCAATATTCAAATCATTTGTTAAGGGCATTCACAATGAGTTTGAAACAACCATCAAGAGAGTTAGAAGTGACAATGGTAGCGAGTTCAAGAACACTAGAATTAATGAGTTGTGTGATGAATTTGGAATTAGACATCAATTCTCGGCCAAGTACACTCCATAATCAAATGGCCTTATTGAGAGGAAGAATAGAACACTCATTGATATGGCAAGGTCTATGCTTAGTGAGTATAATGTGAGTCAATCTTTTTGGGCCAAAGCTATCAACACGGCTTGCTATTGTAGCAATCACCTCTATTGTCACCCATTGAAAGAGAAGACACAATATGAGCTCTTGAATGGTAGAAAGCCTAATATTACATATTTTTGGGTCTTTGGTTGTAAATGTTATATCTTGAAGAAAGGCACTAGATTGGGCAAGTTTGATAAGAAATGTGATGAAGAATTCTTACTTGGTTACTCTACTACAAGCAAAGCATATAGAGTTTGGAATTTGGATAGTGGTACTCTTGAGGAAGTTCATGATGTTGAATTTGATGAAACCAAGGGTTCACAAGGAGAGAATGAGAACTTGAAAGATGTTAGAGGCATTCAACTCTCAAATGCCATGAAGAACATGAATATTGGTGAATTGAGGCCAAGGCCAGTAAATGATGATGAAGAAGATCGAGTACAAGTGCTCACTAACTCAAATGTGCAAGATGACACAAATCAAGCTAGTACAAGTGGCTCTCATGATAATAAACAAGATCAAGTGGCTAGTACATCATCTCAACCTAATGATTAAGCAAGTGCAAACAATCAAGTTCCAATCCTCCAACCAACCAATGTTGTAAGGGATCATCCATTGGACACTATCATTGATGATATTTTAAGAGGTGTGCAAACTAGATCAAGATTGGCTTCATTTTGTGAGCACTTCTCATTTGTGTCATCCATTGAACCAAAGAAGATAGAGAAAGCCTTGAAGGATGTTGATTGGGTAAATGCTATGCATGAGGAATTGAATAATTTCACAAGAAATCAAGTATGGAAATTAGTGGAAAGACCAAAAGGACACAATGTGATTGGAACCAAATAGGTCTTTAGAAACAAGCAAGATCAAGATGGGATAGTAGTAACAAACAAAGCAAGATTGGTAGCACAAGGCTATACACAAGTTGAAGGTCTTGACTTTGGAGAAACATATGTCCCGGTTGCTAGATTAGAAGCAATTAGAATCTTGCTAGCTTATGCTTGTGCCCATAACATCAAGCTCTATCAAATGGATGTTAAGAGTGCATTTCTCAATGGCTACATCAATGAAGAAGTGTATGTTGAGCAACCTCTCGGTTTTGAAGATGACAAGAAGCCCAACCATGTGTACAAGTTGAAGAAGGCATTGTATGGCTTGAAATAAGCACTTAGAGCATGGTATGATAGATTGAGGGACTTCCTACTCTCTAAAGGGTTCATGATGGACAAGGTTGACACCACTCTTTTCATCAAGAAGATTGGAAAATATTTATTTATATTGCAAATCTATGTTGATGACATCATATTTGGATCAACCAATCAAGACTTTTATGATGAGTTTGGAAAGATGATGACAAATAAGTTTGAGATGTCCATGATTGGAGAGTTAAGTTACTTCCTTGGTCTTCAAATCAAGCAATTGAAGAATGGTATATTTGTGAGTCAATGCAAGTATATCAAGGACATGATCAAGAAGTTTGGCATGAGTGATAGTAAAGCCATTAGCACACCAATGAGAACAAATGGCAACTTGGATAGTGATGCAAGTGGCAATATGGTGGATCAAAAATTGTATCGGTCTATGATTGGAAGCCTACTCTATGTGACCACATCAAGGCCGGATGTCATGTTTAGTGTATGTATGTGTGCAAGATTTCAAGCCTCACCAAGAGAAAGTCATTTGAAGGCTACCAAGAGAATATTGAGGTACTTGAAGCATACACAAAATATTGGTTTGTGGTATCCCAAAGGAGCAAAGTTTGAGCTAGTTGGTTACTCCGACTCGGATTATGCGGGATGCAAGGTTGAAAGAAAGAGCACCTCGAGCACATGTTAATTGTTGGGAAGATCACTTGTTTCATGGTCATCAAAGAAGTAAAATAGTGTTGCATTATCAACCGTCGAAGCCGAATACATATCCACCGGTAGTTGTTGTGCACAAGTACTTTGGATGAAGGCCACCTTGAGTGACTTTGGAATCAAGTTCAAGAAAGTGCCGTTGCTATGTGACAATGAGAGTGCAATCAAGTTGACCAACAATCCGGTTCAACATGCAAGAACAAAGCACATTGATGTTCGTCATCATTTTATAAGAGATCACCAACAAAAAGGAGACATTTGCATTGAGAGTGTAGGCACCGAAGATCAACTTGCCGATATATTCACCAAGCCATTGGATGAGAAAAGGTTTTGCAAGCTAAGGAATGAGTTGAACATATTAGATTTCTCAAATATGTGTTGATGCACTCCCCACTCATATGGCATGCCTCTCTTTTAAACAATCCAAGGTAAAAGTTGATTGGCATGGCATATATCCTTGCTAAGGACATGTTTAGTGCATCTAGACATCTTTCACATTTAATAGGCTCATTTATGAAAATCAAATGAATTTGATGATTATATGGTACCACTATTGCTTCTATGCTTATTTTTTGATAAAGTGGTAGCATATGACATGTTTGTGGGCTTGTAAACCTAGTGTTTGATCTAGAAAATGAGCTCTAAGTGTTTAACTCAACATGGTACAAGATAACTCTTATTTGGAGGTGTGAAGAAGCTTGTCCTTGGATCAAACCGAGTTAAATATCTTTGGTAAATAATCTAGATTGGACCAAATTTAGGAAAATGATCCTCACCCTATTGATTGACATTGATAATCTCAACCTATCTATAATTTAAGCCTTTGTGGTCATTGATGACAAAGGGGGAGAAATACTGCACAAAGATAGTGAAAAGACAACACAAAGGGGAGAGAAATACAGATACAAGTGATAGGGGGAGAACTTGACATAAGGGGAGAAATATGACAAAGAAAAGGGATCAATTAAAATTTTGAGCACACAAGTAGGGGGATCAAGCTCATGAACTTATATGGTGCATTTGAATGTGCATTTCATATGTTTGCTTGCATGGCATAAGTTTTAAATTTCAATATTCATGCTTGTGTGGTGTATGCTAGTTATAGGTTTGAATGATGAAATAAAAATCTAGCATGCATAGGTTATCTAGTGATTTCATTTCTGAGTGTTTCCAAGTGGTATCAAGCTAACCATGGTGCTAAGGATGGTATAATGGTGCACTTTAATTGGTATCATGCTTCAAAGGTCCATCTTTTATACCTTAGCATCATTTGGTAAACATTGTCTCCTATATTTCCTATCTAAGCAAATGTGCAAGCTACAATCCAAACTCTTAGCACATATGTAGGGGGACCAATTGCTACCATTTGGGGTTCATGAAACTTGTCCATATCCTTTTACACATGATAAATATGCTTGGGCAAGCAACATGGATTCAATTGAATTTCAATTCATATCTTTGTAAAAGGGTTGTCATCAATTACCAAAAAGGAGGAGATTGAAAGCTCTAGTTTGGTTTTGGTGAATTAATCAAACCCTAAGTGCTAACCTAGTTTATCAAGTGATCATGAGATAGGTAGCACATTCTAAGTGATGAAGCAAATGAAGACCATGACATGATGATGGTGATGCCATGGTGATGATCAAGTGCTTGGACTTGAAAAAAGAAAGAGAAAAACAAAAGGCTCAAGGCAAAGGTATAAATGGTAGGAGCCATTTTGTTTTGGTGATCGAGACACTTAGTGAGTGTGATCACATTTAGGATCGATAGTTGTACTATTAAGAGGGGTGAAACTCGTATCAAAATACGGTTGTCAAAGTGTCACTAGATGCTCTAACTCATTGCATATGCATTTAGGATCTAGTGGAGTGCTAACACCCTTGAAAATGTTTGTAAAAATATGCTAATACATGTGCACAAGATGATACACTTTGTGGTTGGCACATTTGAGCAAGGGTGAAGAAGATAGAGTTGGGAAGGAGTTAGTCACGCTGGTCACGAAGTGACCGGACGCTGGTCTCAGTGAGACCGGTGCGTCCAGTCAATGATACAGTAAAGACACTAGCGTCGGTCTTCGATCGAACGCTGGGTCACTTGGTGACCAGACGCTGACAGGGCGCATCCGGTCCTACTGATGTGGCAGCGCACAGAAGAGTCACCATGTGACCAGACGCTGGGTGAGTCTGGTCAAGCATGACCGGACGCGTCGGGTCATGAAAAGTCGTCTCTAGATGCTTACTGGAAATGACCGGACATTAGGGCTCAACGTCCGGTAACTTTTAGCTGCTGCGTCTGGTCATCACTTGACCATTGGGATCGAGCACTCAGTATTTTAAGAGAGGGGACACATGGCGTGCATCGCACGACCAGACACTGGGGTGCAGCGTCTGATCAATATGACCAAAGCGTTCGGTCACCCCGTGTTGTGCCTAGTGAAGGGGTACAACGACTCTATTTCTTGGGGCTTCTATTTAAGCCCCATGGCTGGCTCAAGCTCACTCTCTTGGCCATTTACATTAACATAGCAACCTTGTGAGCCTAGCCAAAGCCCTTCCACTCATCTCCATCATTGAGTCATTATCTTTGTGAGATTGGGAGAGAATCCAAGTGCATTGCTTGAGTGTTTGCATCTAGAGACACTTGGTGTTCATGTTTCGCTGCGGGATTCGCTTATTACTCTTGGTGGTTGCCGCCACCTAGACAGCTTGGAGCAGCGAGGATTGTCAAGCGGAGGTTGGTGATTGTCTCCAGCTCCGATCATGGTGATTGTGAGGGGTTCTTGACTTTTCCCCGGTGGAGAGCCAAAAGGTATTCTAGTGGATTGCTCCTGGCATGTGTGATCCTCATCTTGTGTTGGTTGTGCGGCACCCTATTGAGGGTTTGGCATATGATGCCAATTAGCGCATGAACCTCCAAGTGAGTGAATCGCCACAACGAGGAGTAGCTTGCCGGCAAGCAAGTGAACCTCAGTAAAAAATCATTATGTTCATCATTTGATTTTGAGGTGATTGGTCTTGATTGGTTTTCATTCTTGTGATTGATTGGTTCATTCCTCGACACAACGGTATAACTATCTTGCTCTCTTTCTTTACATTACCGCAAACTAGTTATCAAGCTCTTTAGTGTAGCTAGTTATGAGAGCTTGTTAGTTTGGTTAGTGTGGCTCTTTAGTTAGCCTTTGAGAGCACACTAACTTAGTGTCGTGCCATAGTCATTGTGTGGTTAGAATCTATAGAAACTAGAATTGTGGTAGATGGCTTGCATTTTTAGTAGGCTAGCGCAATACTTGCTATGCCTCATAATTGTCTAACCGATTTGCTAAGTGTTGTTGTAGAAATTTTTAATAGGCTATTCGCCCCCTCTAGCCATTAGGACCTTTCATCCCCCCCCCTCGCTTACCCTCTCTCTCACTTAGGAACCGCCACGGCATACAAGCACTCTTGGTGAGAAGGAAGAAGGAGAAAAGACAATAGTTGGAGGACAGGCAAAGGACTATGATGAAAAGCCCTCTCACTCCCCCTATTTAAGGAGGAAACGCGATAGCTGAAGAGGGGCAAAAGATTAGAGCAAAAAACTCTCTCCCTTCCCCCATTCAATGCGGATAGAAAATGATGGGACGCACCGTGACCGATGGGATGCACACTAACCGACGAAACGCCACATGGTCAGACATAACACCGCCTGGTAAGACAGGACGTGACCTGGGTATGGCCTGCCACTACCGCACGCCAAACGCAAAAACCAAAGCGTCACCACGCATAGGCGGCTCTCCGCCTCCCCAGGCGAGACTTGCAAAAACCCAAATGATGGGATCTCCGCCAGGAGAAACTATCGGGCTTCCTAAGCCAATCGAATGGCTCAGGAAAACACCGAGAGACAGGTAAGGAGCGAAGGGACGCCCCATGTAGGTCATGCCAACTCCATCACGAACGACGAGCACGGATCCTGGTCAGACATTTCTGACTAGAGCTCTTCAAACCCCGTCACTCGAGTCATCAAGGTAACACTATCGACCCCAACTATTTTTTATATAATCATCCATACATTCATACACACATTCATTTCATACGCCCATGCCCCCCGGACGATTCGGGCCCTAAATTGCCTGGGGCTCGAGAACTAAAGCATCGCACGTGCAGCGAAATGCATCACAACGCTCCATGTTGCGTCACGAAGCGGCAGCTGTCTCATTCGACCTGAGAAATGATCTACTGGGTTTCAAAGGCTAGCCCATGAAAGGCTCGAGGCTGCCCCACGTCAAACAGAGCCAGGGAAGAAAATACAGATGAGCCCCGTGCGGCCCTCGGCCAGTCTGCCCCAAAGCAGATAGGGTCATCTCAACCTTCTCGTTTGATCCTAAACCTCTGCCAAACCCATAGAATCTCCATCGAGGGGAGGCTAGCAGGCCACCCGGGTCGGTCTCCGGAATGACCTAGGCATTTGGCGGGTTGTACGTAAAGGAGAAGTGGAATGTCACAAGAGGGCTATGCCGACCCCGTTACGAACGACGGACCCAGATTCCACTCGATCATACCCGTTAGTGAGCTCACCGAGTGCGTCACTCGAGCCTGAGCGATCGAGGCAAGCGACAAAGCTCAGCCCCTTCGGTTGTGAGAAACCAAGGACGGGATAACGCACACAACTCAAACCGACCCCTACCAAGGCCCAATGGGGCTCAAGGGCTCAAGACACCAAATGCCTGGGTCAGCGACCCTGAACTCGCCCCATCCCTCGGCTATGTTTCGACTCCACACCAAAAACGCCTGGGTCTACGACCCCGAACTCGCCCCATCAGGATCCACGAACTCCAGCTCGCCCGATCCCTAAACTAACTAACTACCTCAGCTGTGCGGGCTGCACCGAGGCCAGGATCCATGACTCCGACTCGCCTGATCCCACGACGCGCACCGACGCTAGGACCCACGAGCTCCATCTCGTTCGATCCCTAAACTAACTGCCACGTCCGATCCTACGGCGTGCACCGATGTCAGGATCCACAAGCTCTACCTCGCCCAATCCCAAAACTGAATGCCTCAGTTGCGCAACGATGCCTTGGTTAATGACTCTATCTCGACTAAAACACACACATACACCCGCTAAAAAACCCCCAGACGATTCTGTCTGAATCGCTCGGGGGCTCGAGGGCTACACACGCGGGTGCGCTCGTGCGCACCCGCCGACGAAACAAAAACCTCCCTCGCTGGCAACACGAAAAAGCCCCTGAACAATTCTGCCCAAATCACCTAGGGGCTCAGGGGCTACACCCGCGGGTGCACTCACGCGTACCCACCGTCGAGACAAAAAAAATCCCCCAGACGATTCTACCCAAATCGCCTGGGGGCTCAGGGGCTCCTATCGGGTTCATAAACCCGGGGTCCCTCGCGGATCGGCTTCCCAATAAAGGCTCGGCTCAGCAGGCAACGTTGCAAACAACGCACAACTCATGGGCCGGCCCAAGTACCTAAACAATAGGCCAGAATGGCGATCTAATCACCGACCGGAAGGCCTAGCCGAGGGGGAACGACGCCCGTTTTCTGACTTTGGCCCACCTCTCCGACCGGAGTGCTCGCTTCAGTCTCTAGCCCACCTTCGGACGGCCTCTCCGACCGAAAGGCCTGGCCAAAGCACTACTTTCGACTCTGACCCGCGTCTCCGATCGGGGATGCGCCAAACCCCTACTCACCGCTCTTCTCCGACTGGCGCGATTAGAGTCAACTGGGATCAACCAACCAGGGATGTCCGCTCGGTAAGGACTAGGAAACAGACGGAGAAAGCAAGACAGGACGCCCAAGTCAACCGCAATACCGAGGACCGTACCCTGTACACCTGCAGGATAGTACCCTGCGACCCCCTGACATAACAGAACGCAAGTAGTGTTGTAGGCGCCGACATTTCCCCTACAGTATTGCGGGCGTCATTGACTCCCATACGGTAAGGCTCCCCCCCACATGCCTCTAGGCATCGACAGTGTTGTGGGCGCCAACATTTACCGTCCCAGGCGAACATGATAAAAACCCTTGCACACCTCCGGGTATCAACAGTATGGCAGGCGCCGACGTCTGCCATACCCGAAGAAGACAACACGACCTCCCACGTGCATCTAACATTCAACAGTATTGTGGGCGTCTACCATCATCCTGTACCCGCCGTCGTGGACGACAAGGCTTAGTAACATATGTATTCTCTCTCTCACTTGTAAGACCATCCCCTTCATCTATAAAAGGGGATGCGCTCTCTCTCAACAATTAGATCCATTAGATCGATCAAGTTCACCAGTGCACAACAGCAGAACCACCAGGTTCAAACCGCGAGCACACACTCGAACACTTAGCACCTAGCGGAGCTCCCGTCGTTTTTGGTCCCTCTGGCCAGAGTTCGACCGGACCTCTTGTACCCTCATCTTTCTCCTTCTCGTTTGTAACCCCACTGTAAACTTTGAGCACAT
This sequence comes from Miscanthus floridulus, assembly GCF_019320115.1. Classification (NCBI taxonomy): domain Eukaryota; kingdom Viridiplantae; phylum Streptophyta; class Magnoliopsida; order Poales; family Poaceae; genus Miscanthus; species Miscanthus floridulus. The sequence continues at coordinate 189,295,594 of NC_089587.1, read as the reverse complement.
GGGCTTAGGAATAAAATCACCGACCGACTCAAACTGGACGTAGGGCACGTTGCCTGAACCAGTATAAATCATGTGTCATTGAGTGTTAGACCACCTCCGATCACAACGTACGGCAAAACTACATATATTTACGTGTTGGTCACTTTCTGCACCGACAACGTGTTTTCAGGAGCATTACCTGTGAAGTTATTTGCAAAGGACCTGTTTTACGCAAAACAATTTTAATCAGCTCATGAAATGGGTGGAGAAGCTGGCCTAAACACGGCCTTAGATAAGAAAATCATGTCAACACGAGAACCAAGAGACATAAAGAGATGTAATTAGTAGATGATGAGGAGAGAATACACGTGAATGGACAAAAAAAATGTTTTGTACAAACTTTTCATTGAAAACATATTTTCTATGTGTATTGTCTATATAAATTAATAGACATAGAAATTATCTATAATTTTTAGCATTAGAACTGCTTTTAACATTTTTTGTTTAGTGAACATCCTAATTAATACGGTCAAATGATTTCCTTGAAGCGCTTACTAGAATTCCATGTGGAAACGGTCAAATGATTTCGCAACGGCAGAAAACTAGTACTACCAGTAGTACGCAACTGAAAATATGTGAGTAGCAGGCTAGCAGCTGTGGCAGCAACGTGTGGTGCACGCTGCGGTGAGTACAGCGGCATGGCGGCCGCATCCAGCAAGCCTCGCACAATGGGGCATGATGGGCGTGGCCGTGGCCGCGTGAGACCTTGCACTCGAACACTTTGCAGGCGGGGATGGGGCCGGGCATGACCAAGACGTGCAGCGATCGTCGCTGGCTGCATGGCACTGGATGGATTCATCAGCGCGTCGGGTCGCTATCCGGCCAACCGGAAGAAAATTTTCTTTCACAATAGGATACCACACACTATGCCTTTCTGAGGGTGTAAAATTTCAGGGTATTACATAGGTGTCACATAGGATGTTTGATACTAATAAAAAAATAAATTACAGAATCTATCATAAAAAAATCGTGAGATGAATTTATTAAGCCTAATTAATCTATCATTATCACATGGGTTACTGTAGTACTTTATTGTTAAATCATAGGCTAATTAGGCTTAAAAGATTCGTCTCGTAAAGTAGTCGTAATCTGTATAATTAATTATTTTTAGTTTATATTTAACACATATGCTAGAATTCAGTCGCTGAGATCTCAGGCGATGGGCAAATGCGTTGTCTGCCGTATTTTGCTGTTCAGCTGACGAAAGCAACAAAGAGAAGCATGGTAGATGGCCAGCAACGTCGCCTGATCCTTTGCAAAAAAAACAGGCACCTGTATAATAGCAATCCCCTATATTTAATACTCTATATATGTATATAAACATTTGACTGAGTATGGAGGAACTAAATAAGGCCTGTATAAGTTGACAGCGACGCATCTTTACAGACGAGTCGTCTCTTGTAGTGTACATCACTTGGCTAGGATAGGATAGTACTCCTATAAAACAACAGCCCCAGTAGCGCTACGCAGAATTACCGAGTCAAGCCACGAGCCCACGACCCGAGCGTCTGTTTGTGTGTGGTCAAGGAAAAAGGTTCTTGCCAAGTTAACTTTAGACTTCAGTATGGGATTTAGCTTCGCTGACAGAGCAACCTAATCGTGATGTTATAAGCCCTGTTTGTTTGAGCTTGTTTGACTTATAAACCGTACTTTTTCAGTTAACGAATAGTATTTTTCTCTCACACTAAATCAGTCAATAGTATTTTCAGTCATGACTTATTAGCCAAACAAGCTCAAGCGAACAGGGCGATATTCTTTGGCGTGTGTCTTCCTCCTATCTGACCATGGCGCTCTCGTTGTCGTCGGTTAGTGTATGAAAAAATTTTAGGCAACTGAGGAGTGGGCATTGATGGTCAGCGAGGAAAGGGAAGATGTGAAGTGGGAAGCAAGGAGGTGTTTCCTAGGACAAGGAAGGTGCGTGGGTTGTGTAGCCCACAAGCAACAAGGGATGGTCAGTGAAGGTGGTTGTATTTTCCGTCGGTTTGCACATACGAGAGGTGCGGGCTCAATTTTCCAGAGCGACCAAATCTTAGGGAAAGTTTGGGGAGCTGTTGGGGCGGTGTTTTTTCTTCTAATCACGTAAATTTTAGTTTTGAGAATATTATTAGCCTTCTCTTGGAGATGCTCTAATAGTTAGTAATTAACTAATAGCTCATTATTAATATTAGCTAGCTAACTATTAACTATTATTAGCTGGTATGATCTAATTAGTGAGATAGTTGTTAATTGAGTACTCAACTAATAATTAGCTAGTCTATGAGCTGGATTCGTATGATCCAAAAGAGCTAATTATTAGCAGTTAGCTATTAGCTCTATAGATCAAACGGGGTCCAAGTCTTTGGTTTGGCGTGACGTGTCTATCAATAGCAAAAGGTCTGGTGGCTTTGTTAAAAATATTGAGATATGTCATCCAGTCTCTCGGAGGAGGCGTTTGTAGGATAAAGTACAGTGTCAACACGTATGTATGTAAGTGTAGGGGCACATTCACTCTGTTCGCTTGATCGTTTTTGTGGCTTATAAGCCGGCTGATATTGTTTTGTTGTGAAAAAAAATATTGTATCATAACTGATAAGCATGCCTGATACGATCAAGCGAACAGGATTATGTATATACGTGTGTATGCGTTTTTGGGTTTAAAAAGACAAAAAAAAAAAGAATCCCAAGACTTACAATATATTAGATCTGAGCAAAAGAGGCTTGGGCCACACATGCTACTGGACAGGGCCGGCCTGTATGACGAAAAGCAAACCCACGAAAAAATTTCTTGGCCCAAACTTTTTTATGTTAATTATTTTTCAACTAAAAAGAGCGGGCAGGCGTCTAGACCTTAGCCCAGCCTGAAATTGATGCCTAACTTTGCCAATTAGATGTTATTGGGTATTGAAGTTCGGCTTGAAAAATCCTTGTTTGAATTTCTGGCGCGATATGGTCTGCAAAATACTTAGCTCTACTATACTACTATATATATCACACTTGGCTCAACCACAATTGGTTTCTACCTTTTGGAAGAGGTCTCTTTCATCCCTGAACTATTGCCATGATATGTTTTTCTATCTTGAACTCCAAAACCTACCTTGAACTCCAAAAAAACATCTTACCCTCTCAACTCTCGGAATATTTAAATTACCTCCCTATTGGTTTAGAAGTGGTTGTCAATGCAATCTCATCATTTTTATAGTTATAAAAGATCCAATAAATATTCGATAAGATTCTTAAACCATGAAAAAATCTCTAAACTTCTAAAAATATTGGATAAAAAATATAAATAAAATATTTTAGAGCTCATGAAAATATCTCTAAATCTGGAAGGTTCCAAAATTAGATTCAATTCTTGGAGAATGGAAAAATATATCTAGAAAAAACTAGAAGATTTCATAACATTCTAATTGATGCCTAAATGTGTTTTGAAAACTTTCCACAACAAAATATGAGATGCATCTAGCAGAAAGAAAGCATACATTTAATGTTGAATGCATCAATGCTAGTTTAATCTCATGTTTTTGTTGTGGAAGATTTTTTAAAATTATGCTTAGGCATCGATTATCATGTTTTGTGTATTTTTCTAGTTTTTTTTATATTCTTCTCACTTTCTAGACCTAAATCTAACTTTGAACATTTTTAGATAAATTTTTATTTAGATTTATCGAGTCCCTGTCTATCTCTAGGTTTTTTATTGAAATTTTTAGAAGTTTAAAAACATTTTCATGATTTTATTAAAATCGTATTAGGTATTTACTATTTTTTAATTAGAAGAATACAATCATTTTGATTTTTGAGGGATATATAACCATTGATAACCACTTCTAATCAAAGTTCTAAATTATAAAATATTTTATTTTTTAGATACATTAATTTTATTATTATCTAGACATGGTAGATAGCAAAAATTATGTATTTAGAAAACCAAAATGCCTTATAATTTGGAATGGAAAGAGTAGAAGATATAAGAGATCTGAATTTGAAGTTTGATGAAGAGAAAAAGAAAATACGGAGTACTAGACGAAACGATAATTGAGCACCGAACTGGATCCGATCCGTACACTATCAAACACCTCCTGCCCTCTTCAGCCCGCAACTTCGCTATTCTCCACAAGGCGGTGTGGGCTGGGCTGCTTCCGTCCCAAGTCGTCCCTCCCCGACGCTTCCGGCTTTCCGTGTCCTTTTCCTCCTCTCGCAGCTCGCAGGTGCAACAGATTCCACCCGTTCCTTCGGGTGGTCAGACGAATCGAGGAGGGAGGCAGGATGGCCTCCGACGGCCACCCGCCGGAGCCGGGGAAGAAGGAGGAGGTCGCCTCCACGGCCGCCGGTCCTGGAGCCAACGATCTGGACGACCCGCAGTTCATGTGCTGCGTCTGTCTGTGAGTTTGTTGCCGATGCGGCGTCCCCTTTCCCCTCTTTGATTCCTCTCCTCTCGTCGGGATACTGTAGATCGTTTTGTGATTATGGGGGAGGCTTTGATCCTACGTACGTCGGCAAATTGTTCGTGCTCGTAGCTTGCCCCTAAATTTCTTTACCGGCGATATGCTAGATTGCGTTATTCTTATTCGTAGGGGCAGAGCACGCTGCATTATTATGTTAAATCATTTTGAGATTGATCGTACCAGGGCCCAGGGCACATTTACCTCACCATATTCTAAGGTGCCAGCAAAATCTGTAGAATGACTCATTTGCATGTGTTTACATCTATGCAAAACAAATGTCCATTTATGCACCTTGCTCGATTCATATGTATTGCAAAATTATGTACCTAGGAATATCGTTAACAGAACCTAGCTGCTCTAGTACATAGTACGCCCTGGCACTTTGGGGGACGCTGGCACCTGAATTTATAGCCAGCAGATCAGTGTCACAATTCGCACTCTCCAGCACGGTTATGGTTCAAGTTGGGGCTTCACTGAAGTCTGGTGGGCATAGAAAGAAGCCAGTGGTGGTAGGCTAGTCCGATTGTGGTAGCGGGTGGTGCATGGAGTGGCAAGGTTGCGGGGGTGCTGCCGACTGTGGGGCGGAGGACCAGCAGCAGGCTGGGTCAGGGAAGGGTTGTTGTTGGATCTGGCCGCAGGAGACGCCTGCAATTAGTAAGGAGGGTGTTGGAGGAATAACTTGCCTGAGGTGCTCACAGGCATTGTGGTGGTGCAGCCGGGAGGGAACGACCTATTATGAAGAAAATTTTGGGTGTAAGACTGCTTGAAAAACAGCCGAGGGAGTGGGCAAGTGGCAAATTGAATGCATAGGAACAACATAATTCAGTTAGCATGCTTGCAGAACTCCAGTGTAACAAAAAAAAACAGCTGAGAATACTATTGAACAGAATGTGGCAAAGCGTTTTCAAAATGATGACTGAGCATGAATAGGAGGTGAAGCGACTCGGCCACCTCACTGAGTCCAGTGTCTTGTGGAACAACATAATTTTTCCTCAACCAATAATATCACAAATGGAACTAATCAAATAGTGGCCTATGCAAACTTAAATAGAATATCTGATGAGTGATTACTCAGCTTGCTATGAGTTGAGTTCATGTGGTGCTAGTGCCTGTTGGGCACCACAACGACGCCGAGCCTCCACATTGCTATTTTTGTATCTGTAAACAACATGGTAACACTGAATTATGTGTATGCATAAAAACACAATGTTGTACCCTTTTTTTGTTTGTTTGGGATATTTGATTTGCATTCTGCGGGGCTATAATTCTGCACGAATGTACCAATGATCTCATCTGTTTAACCAATCTGTTTTGCAGGGATCTTCTGTACAAACCAGTTGTTTTATGTAAGAGTTCATTTTTCATGTTTACAGAAAACAGCTTGACTATGTCATACTCTTCAAAACTCATTTATCATCTACTGGTGCAGCATGTGGTCATATGTCATGTTTCTGGTGTGTCCACAAAGCTATGCATATTTTCCGGGAATCCCATTGCGCTGTGTGTAGGCAGCCCTATATACACTTTCCAAGTATCTGTCATCTCTTGCATCATTTGCTTCTAAAGCTTGAAACTACTGATTACAAAAGAAGGGAAAAAGAAGTACTAGGTGAGTATTCTACACCCTAAAACCAATATGCAAGCATTGCATTTATTTTTTGATATAGGTCAAAACAAAGATAACCATGGTGGGTAGGAGCATTGCAAGAGCAATATTGATTTTTTGCGTGTATGGTGTTCATGTTGGCTTAGGTTGTCTCATTGCTTCACAGTGATTGGTTTGGAGTCTTGCTGCTTCATCCAGCGCATCCCCCCCCCCCCCCCCCCCCCCCCCCCCCCCCAACCTATTTTACTAGTTACTCCCTCTGTCCCAAATTATAGGTTTTTTGCCTTTTTTAGATACACAATTTATGCTATGCGCCTACTGCCTAGATATACGTTATGTATGCACACTAAAAACTATGCATCTAAAAAAAGACAAAATGACCTATAATGTGGAACGGTGGGAGTAGTAATGTGTGCACTTTCATTTTTACGAATTAACTCTATGTTCACTTTCGGCTTACATTTCAGAGGAAGAGAAGCGCATACAAACATACTCTCCCCAAATCATTGAGTTTTTGAACTTCAAGAATAATGGTAAGAATTTTGCCATGTAATTACGGTTGTAGTTATCTCCACTTCCATAGTATCTCACAAGTCTCAAATAGTATCTCCATGTCCATTACATCTCATAAGTCTTAAATATGATATACCCACTTTCTTTTATTTTTTGTAAGTTGGAAGCGATGGGGAGAACAGAAATGAAGACAGTAAAGCTAGACCTCCACAAGAAGTTTCATTGAATGGCAGCATTTCGGATAAGCATTCGAAGAAAATTAAGTTGGAGGATGCTTCATGCCCTCTCTGTACGGAAATGCTGTATCAACCTGCCGTTCTTAATTGTGGTCATGGTAAATTCTAGTTTCAGAACTACTACTTAACTTGTTTTGGAGATATTAACTTATGTTGGTTTTGTGATAGTGTATTGTGTATCCTGTTTGTCGTCCTTGAATGAGGAAACACTGAAATGCCATGTTTGTGGAAGTCTTCACCCTGGAGATTTCCCTAATGTTTGCCTGGACCTTGATCATTTCCTGGAAGAATATTTTCCAGCAGAATATGAATCGAGAGGGCAGAAAGTTCAGTTTAAGAAGGATCGGTGCAATCGTGAAGCATCATCTTCAGGTAAGCTTTTGTTACCAAGTTCTATTTCACTTCGCGTATTATCTCCTATATAACAGGGTAAGATCCCTTGTTAGAAGGGAAAAAGGTCATCTTTGATGGCACTTGCTAGCTGATGGGATACCTCCAGTAACACTAACTTATATGGAGAGAATAAGGAATCCAAACCATGCATGAGATTGAGCGATACCTTGTATAAACTTGACCAAACCATGCATGAGATTGAGTGATACCTTGTAATTTGTATAAACTTCACCTGACAGTGTTAAAGATATGCCCTTGGTAGTCCAAGCCAATCTCGTGCCGTTGGTTAGCCATATACATTTCATATTAAGTTGTTTGCCCTTGATTACCCATGCTAATGGATGGTGACTGTAGTTTCCTTACAATTTTCTCGTTTTACTTAAGATGGGCGCCAACAGCAGTGTGGACTCAGTAAAATTGTAGAGCCTAGGCAAATTTGACTATTATGAATGTTTTCTATGAAAACTCTATTTCCAACGGGTGCGAAGGGCATAGCCTTGTTGACTGAACGGATACTTGGTGTTGCCTAATTGCTTGGCTCGTTGGTTGTTCATCCCTTGTTTGTGTGTGTTTGTGGGTTTGTTGTCTCTGTGTGTGTTTGGAGTATTTGTTTGTTAGTTTGTGTGGGCTTGTTGTGGTCGTGTGTGTCGGGGTGTGTTGAGGTTATCTTCGTTGTTTTGGGGTTTTCTTGTTCCCCTTTTTTCCTTCTTAATATAAAAGATACACAACTCTCCTGCGTGTCTGATGGAAAAAAAAAACTCTATTTCCAGTCCTTACAATAACACTAAAATTCTGTTGTGTGCTCTTCAAGGTACCCGGAAGCTGCTCAGGGTTGGCGGTGGTGAGCACCAGACCCAATGGCAACAGTCATGCTTAGGCCTCAACAGTCATAATTGTCACAAGATTGTCCAAAAAGGCTTCACATCTCCAAATAAAGACAAAAAATAAACTTCAGATTGTAGTTTGTGTAGTAACTAATTGTAATCTTGGGGAATCACTGAACAATACATGTGGTTGTAGTTATGGTGTAATTTCACTTAGTGCTCCAAAAAAATAGTTTATTGCTCAAGTTTTTGTTGGCTTCTAGCAATAGTGTGATATAAATACCTGACATGGAAATTGTATAGAGTATCTTTGATATGTTTTTTGTGTAATGTTTCTCTTCTATAAAATATGCATTTCTAACGAATTACTTTACTAACTGTAATACTGTTTTAGTCATTAGACCTTTCCATCTAGGGACGAGTACTAGCATATCAGATCGGATGATACTAGTTTGTGGATCAAGAGGAATGTAATGTTATTGCTAATTTGCTATGGTTTATATTGGTTGAAGTCTTCTAATATTTAACATTGTGTAGAGCTACTGCAATAGGTTGTAGAATTTCTAATTTACCAACACAAGTCACTAGTTATTTACGGGCCACAGCCACAGTTGAAACTGGGCAGTTGCAGGTTCCACCACCACAGGAAGATACCGAACCACCTGTTCTGATTACTAATGCTGTAGTCATTGTCTAGGATAACCCTTTTACGGGATTGGGTTTTTGAATCATTTTTAAATAGTTTAGATATATTCATACAAGGTTCCGTCTTGGTGTAGATATGTTTGTGGTTCATTACATCATGCAATTTGAGATCTTAATTAGGCCTTAAAACTAAGGCATGGAGCACATATTAGGTACCCCTCTCTCCTTTTTTTGGTAGCTAACTCAAGTGTTTTTTGTGCTGTTTAGGTACTTCAGGCAGAAAAGGAAGCATAGCACTGCATGATGAGGACCTGTTAAATATTCACATTTCAGTAGGATGCGACTCATGTGGGGTATGTACAAGTTATAAACGTTTTATTAGTTTTGAGCTTATCAATACTCGTAAAACATACACACAAAGCAAAATTTACTGTTAAAGTAGATAGAATGATTTCTTTGACTTCACAATCGTTCACCTTGAATTGGTCTATAGAAATACAGTTTCATCTTTCTTTTTCTGCAAGTGTATAGCATTCATGCTATCTGTATTGATGTTACTCGCCAATTGGAAGACCTTGAGTTGATCATTTATTTCTGTGGAAAGGGTTGATTCAAATCCTCCAGTTCTTTGAGACCAACATACATCATTCAAAGCTACTAATAACTTATATAAGAACAGTCATAATCTGTAACGTGCTGAATGTCTATACCAACATGTGGTCTACTGTAGTTATCCTTCAATTTTAGTACCTAAATCCTAAAAGGTTACAGCTATTTATCCAAGTAGCTTCAAAACGTGTGTTGTTTTACAGCAGAGACTACTAGTCTTTGTTTTTTGCTTTTTTAGAAGTTCACCGATTATTCCCTTTTCTTGGACGCAAAAGACATCTGCCTTTAATTCCGTAGGCTTCTTAGAGGACCCAAATCGTAACACATTAAGTTTTTGCTAATTGTCTTCTAGCTTTTAACCTTTTTCTTTGGCAGAATACAGTTTTTAGCTTTTACTGATGGTAGTTTTTATCTTAGTGCTTGTTCCGTGATGAACCTTATTGTCCTCTATTTCCAATCCTTACAGTAACCTTAATATCAAGTCAGACATGGACAACAATTGTAAAACATTTTCGCATCATGTATTAAATTATTTTCAGTTTGCTAAGATGAAACTGGTGAACACCATGCAGGTATATCCGATACGTGGTAAGAGATACAAATGCCAGGACTGCACTGAGTTAATTGGGTTTGACCTTTGCGATGCCTGCTACAACTCCAGTTCAAAGCTCCCAGGACGCTTTAATCAGCGGCACACCCCTGATCACAGAATGGAAGTTGACAATTCAGCACTCTTGCGAGGGATACTGAGACAGCATGGCATACCCGAGGAAGGCCCTGAGGGATTGATGATGGAAGAAGCGGTGGTTGCTCCTGCTGCACTGGTGCAGATACTCATTGATCATCAAGGAATGGAGGAGGTTAATGACGAGGGCCCTGGAGAGGCGGCCATTGAAGAACCAGTTGGTGCTCCTGGCGCGATGTTGCATATAGTCATCCATGATCAAGAAATGGAGGGCAACGAGGAGGATCAGGCACTCTAGATGCAAATTGCATAGCTGCAGCGAAGCCTTTGTTTTATGTTGCTGGGGCAGGCTACACGTGTGTGATGTGAAATGGAGGGATTGCACAAGCTTTGGTATGGCTGGATCGGCCTTGTTCATATTCCTGGTTCTCTAGTTACTGCCATCTAAGGGCCATATGATTTTATTTTTCCTGCTTCTGTAAATCCGTGCATGTTTCGAATGAAATTGCAATAAGGATATGCAGAACTGTATTGGTAAATCTGTACCAGCTTACTACTTTTGGGGGATGAACTGCGTAAACTGCTCACTTGTCCCGGTGGTAACGCTTTTAGAAACTTGTGAACTGTGACTGTGACCTCTTTCTACCGCGTGTGCCTTGGCTTCCCCTTTACGCTTTCGAAGTTCTTTGTGCCAGTTGATTATATATATATATTTTTTAGAATCGCCAGTTGATTATAGTGGGCCTTGTTTAGATTGTAAGTTTTTTCACTCTCTCTTCATCACATCAAATTTTTACATGTATGGAGTATTAAATGTAGATAAAAAAATAACTAATTACACAATTTGATGGTAAATTACGAGACGAATCTTTTGAGCCTAGTTAGGCCATGATTGGATAATAATTATTAAATACAAATAAAAGTGCTACAGTGTCAAATACTAATGCGGGGACGGGCGCGGTCGGCGTGGGGCAGCCCACGACAGTTCGCGGGACAGCCTAGTACACCCTAAAGTATGGTAGGAGGCATAGCCCATTTAAGCATGGCATTAGCACTACACGAGCTGGCCCAGTGGTAGTTGTGTCTAGGGATAGCAGTGGGACGGTTTTAGATCAGGGCCCATGAATTTTGGGTCCTGGGACAATTCCGAGTTCGAGGGCCTAAAATTTATCATGTGTGGTGCGGGTTTTGTATTGGAAAAAAGTTTAGGTAAGTCTGTTTTTTCTCCCATAACTTTTAAAACTGTTCGTTTTATATCCCTGACCGGTTATAAGTGGTTTTCAAATGTGGTTTTGTCTTTTTTCTTTTTTATTTATTTCGGCTAAATCTTTGAAAAATCATAGTAAATCACAGAAAAATCATAAAATGGAAAATCCAATTTTATTGGACTCCACGTGAGTAGATCTACACAGTGAATATATAATATGGTATGCTTTAGTATTTTTTTGCTGTAGCTTTAGATCTATGCTTTTCTATAATTAATTCATAGTTGTAGTTTTCATGGTCCAATTGTGGTGAAAATTTTATGGTGGGCTAATTATTGTATGCTTGAATTGTAGTAAAAATTTCATACTCATTGGATCATGTAGAACTTAGTTATATATTTATTTAGGTGTATATTTGTTAAAAAAAAGTATTTATAAATCTAGAACTAAGTTATACATGATGGAACACCATGGAAACGCCGATGGAATGTGAGGCCAAAAATTCAATTGATGGAAAAAAAGAGGAGAGGCCACACGAGGAGTTCAGTTATCTATTTTATCTTTACTATTTTAGAGCTTTCTATGTCTTACGTTTAGTGAAAACTTGTGCTAGTTAATTCGTTCATGATATCAACCAATTTAATTAGGATCTTGTTCATCGTTCTGGGAACACATTCCATTTACACTTGGTATGTGTTCCACTAATCGAAGGAACGAGATCAAGCTGTATACTCTCTTCGTTCCATGGACTTAAGAAACAACATACCACGTACCGCGTTCCCGTACCACGATCCCAACATTCCGGGAACTTGGCTGCTATGGGCCTCACCCCTACATGACTCATCCATGTAGCCATCGCCTCCTCTTGTAGTCCTTAGGCGGCGCAGCCAGCAGGGGAGGATGCGTGCAGGCTGCGTGGCACACCCAGCAAGGGTAGCGGGTCAGTAGGGCCGCAAGGGACGACACACCATAGAACGACATCTGATGTGCATCCCTCAAGAGGCGGACGACATATCCTTCTAATGCGGCGGCGGCCGGCAACACATCTTTCCAAGTGAGCTCCATCCCGGCGACACATCCTTCCCCCGGCGAACTCCATCCTCTATGACACGCTTTTCCCTGGGCTCTGTCGGTAGTGTTATTCCATTTGCTATGTTGGCATACAAATTTCATAGATTGTATAGTGGTGGGTTTCGGAGATCCACCGGGTTCGGTGGCGATGGTGGTATTATCACCCAATGAGTTGTTTAGGGTGGATTTAGGTTTTAAGTTTAGGTTTCACCGTTTCAGGGGCGAGAGCTTGATCCAAATCTGTCTTGTTGCCATCTCTAATCATGTCCGAGACGCGGTAAGAGCCAAATGGTCAAGAGAGGAATGAGTTGGGCTCTAAAAATTTAAAGCAACAATCTTGGTCTATGCAAATTGTAAACCCAAGCACTGTGATACCTAAACTTTTCTAAAAAAAAGTTATTTATTACCAAGATTACTTGAATACCTTATATTTTAGGACGGGCAAAGAAAGAATGGATAATTGGTTTTAAAAAAACTGATCTGGATGGGTACAACATTCCTTCTAGCACGGGTGGTGCTCAAGTCGTGATCTTTGGGCGAACCGCTTCACCACAGACGGATCACGAAACCAAGAATCACTTGCTTATACAAGAATAAAAAATAGAAATCATGCCATTTTCAATCATGTAGCGGTGCCTAAAGCATGTAGCTACTCGCGCTCGTGAATCCTAAGCGACGACGTGCGACGGCCTAAAGCAGCGGGCGATGTGAACGTGAGGCAGGCGAAAGTGGTGGTGGTGTCCGTCGCGGTGCCCGTGCCTGTTCCCCGCCGACGCCGAGGCCTCCTCCACCGCCCGCATGAACCGCTCGACGGCGCACGGGACGACGACGGCGCCCTGGTGCGCGAAGCCGTACTCCTCCCTGGCCTCCCCGAGCAGCTCCAGCATCCGCGGGTGGCCCAGGCGCGCCACGGGCACCGCCACCCGCCGCGGGGCCTCCCCTTCCTCCCCGACCCAGAACGTCGCGCACCCCTTGGTGACCGTCGTCCGCGCCGCGTCGTCGTCGTGCCGCGACGGGATCCCCGCGAGGAGGTGGGCGCGGGCGCCTTCTTGCACCTGCTGCTGTTGGTGACGCTGCGGCTTCATCGGTCGGGTGCTCCCCGTATGCTGCGGCCCGCGAGCGCCTTCCTCGTCGTCCGTCTGGATCAGCTCGCGCGACGCGATCCCCTGTCGGACGTCTCCGTGTCGGTGTGAGATTGGTTAGACGTGTGAATGAGGGAGCGGAGGGACCCGCCGGATTTATGCGTCGGGGACGAGGAGTTGAAGGCGGTGGTGTCTGCGTGCGTAGGTGCGTACAGCGTGAGTGCGTACGTACGTGCGCGCTCTCCGCTCGCGTCGTGTTCGCTAGTGTTCGGTGCCGACTCCTCGCGGATTCTCGGAGACGGTGTGGAGTGGCCGATCCGCCGGACTCGGATTCCTTCTCACAGTCTGACACGTTTCGTTCTAAAAAACCTGGATCGTTGGTGAAGCGAAGGCCCACTTACCCTGGCCCCGTTGCCGTTGCCAACCCGGCGCGCGCCAAGACGTCTGTCAAAAGCCCAACGCAACAGTCTCAACCCCCACCAGGCCACTAGGTTTCATTATGGCCCATCAACCCACCTAACGCCTAAGACCTATTGCTCCTGCCTAGTCGACAGGTGGCAGGAAAAAAAACTTCTCTCAGTTCTGTTCTATCCTCGGTCTAGACTGGCGAGTCGAGCGTCGCCGTCGCACACGTACGCCACGCGCTGCCGCCCTCACCCCTCGCAGCTACCTGCGTGGTTGTGCCATCTCTCTCTCTCTCTGTACCTGGCGGAATTCTACCTGGCGCCATATCACCGTCATGCCCACACAGTAGGAGTTGGCAAAACCCGATACCCAATGCCCGTACCTAAATTACCCGAACACGTACCCGAACTTCCTGAACCCAAAATAACCGATTATAACTTCGCATAGTGACTCCAAGGGTGCATTTGGGAGCGTGGCCCAAGAGCCCGACTGCGCTGGTGGGCTGTAACTCTCGTGTTTGGGAGCCTTGGTCCGCTCAGCAGCCCGGGCGCCGGGGTGCAAAACGGCCCTCTCCGCCTAGTTCCGGGGAAACGAAACTAGGGTTCGTTTCTCCCGGGCGCGGCTGCGAGCGGCGTGAGGGCAGGCAATTTGGGCCGATTTCGATGGCGGCGGCTGGCTCACGCGGGAAGAGGGAAAGGTCCTTGCGCGCTCTCCCCACCGGTGAATTTCTCCGCCTTTATAAGCGTCGCTTGTTGCTGCTTCTCCTTCCTTCCTCCCCGTGCTCTTCACCTTCCTCTAGCCACGTGAGAGATCGACTGTGGTGGTGAGCTGGTGTGCGTCGTGGTGACGTCCTCCCCCGGTGGGCTTCGTCTCTGTTCCCCCGCCTTGGATCTGCTACGACGCGGCGCCGCTCCATCAATCGTGGGGACTCTATGGAGGCGGCCGTCTTCTTCCCTCTTCTTCTATAGGTGCGGTGGTGGTGAAGCTCTTCTTCTAGCCCGATCTGCTTTCTCTCCTGTCAGATCTGCTTCGTCTGCCTCGTCGAGTCTTGTTCTTCCTCCCACTACGCCGACACCGACCCTGAGGTGAAATCGACCCCCAACCATCCCTCCTTCACAGCGATGATATTAGGGTTTCATATCCTAGTTGTTGTTCATGATTGGTTCATCTGATTTGAGTACTACTTGGTGTTCCTCGATGGATTAGGGTTTGCTATCATAGTTCAGTGATGGTCGTTCTTACAGTCTTTCTTGCTTGCTACTACGATTTGCTTGTTCCTTGATGAGCTTTGTATACCTGATGCGTTTCTTGTTGTTCATATGGTTTGTTTCAGTATTTTTATGATATGGTCGATGATGTTGTCCTGAGCACCTGGAGGCATGTACCTAAATGCAGCCGTGCTTTATTTGTTTACTGAATCATTATACAATCATGTTGAGGCTAGGCAGGTTATGATGATCTGAGTTTGTGTTACATTGTTATATGCATGTAGATGTATCCCTCTGTGAGCCATGAGATGATGTGTAGGCAAGCAGCTGCCCTAGTTGTAGTCATGGTGTCCTTTGTTACTAGCAGGCTTAAAAGGAAAAGGGCTGATAGTGAACCTGACCCTCTATTGTATGCACTTAGGATGAAGCTGACCAGCACAGGCAGCAGACCCTTAACCTGATCTATAACTCCAATGATGGAGAGTGCCTATCTATGCTTAGGATGACTAGAGCACCCTTTTTTTGCTTTATGCAATCTGTTTAGAGCTAGGAGCCTAGTTTTTTTATAGAGGGGGTCACGGTACAGGAGCATGTTGCAATGTTCCTCCATGTGGTTGGTCACAACCAAAGATTTAGAGTTATCCACCAGTCTTTTAGGAGGTCCATTGAGACAGTGCACAAACACTTCCACCATGTTTTGTATGCTGTTGGTGAGCTTAGGAATGAGACGATCAAAGGTACTTGAGAGCCATAGATGAAATCTATTTCCATGGTTTTTAGGACTGCATTGGTGCCATTGATGGCACCCATGTGTTGGCAAGGGTGCCTAGACACATGCAGGCTACTTTCAGGGGTAGGAAACACAACCCCACACAAAATGTCATGGCTACTGTGGACTTTGATCTCAAGTTCACATATGTCCTTGCTGGATGGGAGGGCTCTGCCCATGATGCACTTATCCTAGCTGATGCCATAAAGAGGAATGATGGATTCACTATACCTAAAGGTAACTGCACTACCTAGTCAATGCACTTATGTCCTTAACAATGCACACACACTCACAGTAGATGTCTAATTGTAGGTAAATTCTACCTAGTAGATGCTGGCTATGCATGCCGCAGTGGCTTCCTACCCCCCTATAGGGGGGTTAGGTACCACTTGACTGAGTTTGGGAGCAGAAACCACCCAACTAATGCAAGGGAGCTTTTCAACCTATGGCACTCATCACTAAGGGTCACTGTGGAGAGGGCTTTTGGTGCACTAAAGAACATGTTTTGTATCCTAGATAACAAGCCCTTTCACCCATACAAGACTCAGGTCAAGCTTATATTGGCATGCTGTATTCTGCACAATTAGATCCTAGGTTTTGGTATTGACCAAGTTGTTCCACCTGAGGAGGGTTTCACTGGCAGCCAACCTGACCCACTTGAGAACCTGCCCAATAATGACAGCCAGTCCCAAGACTCCAATGGCATGGCACTTAGGAGGGATGCCATTTGTAATGCTATGTGGGAAGGGAGGGGTACCTCTTGTAGGGTCGAGATGGCAACTAGAGGGGGGTGAATAGTTGTTTATAAATTTAATCGCATTGGCTAACCAAAATAAGTACGGAATTAAAACTATCGGTCTAGCCAAGACAACACCCCTCTATCTATGTTCTCTAGCACCTTACAAAGATCTTGATTAAGCAACAAAGGTGCCGGGGTAGCTAGAGCTCACCTAATCAATTTTAGGATTAAGGTCACACAAAACTATGCCACTAGTATTTCAAGCAATGATGGAGCTCCTAAACATGCTAGTAAGCAAAAGTACAAAGCCAACTAAGCTCACTAGCAATGCTCAATAACAAGGCAACCAATGTCAAATTAGAGAGCGCAAATACTTAGCTACACAAACTAAGCAAAGTGACTAACAAGGTTATACAAACCAAATTAGTCACGCAAGGGAGCTACTTCTATGCTACACAAGCAAGAAGGTAACTAGTGAGCTATACAAGCAAACTAATTACAAGAGCAACTACACAAGCACAATGTATATAAAAGTAATTATAAGCTTATGTAACGAGGAAGAAACCAATAGGAAGAATAAAGTTGACACGGTGATTTTTCTCCCGAGGTTCACGTGCTTGCCAACACGCTAGTCCCCGTTGTGTCGACCGCTCACTTGGTGGTTTGGTGGCTAATTGGCATCACCCGCCAAGCCCACACGTCGGGCACTGCAAGAACCTACCCCGAAAGTGAGGATAGCTCAATGACACGCTTTACTAGAGTTGCTCTTCGTGGCTCCTGTGGGACAAGCATAATGCTTCTCACAAAGCTCTTCTCCAAAGCACCGCACAAGCTTCTTGCAGGCTTTGACGGAGACCACCATCAAGCCATCTAGGAGGTGGCAACCTCCAAGAGTAACAAGCACCACCGGCTTGTAACTCGATCACCTAGTGCCACTTGATGCAACCTCACAATGCAATCGCACTAGAATCGCTCTCTCACACAATCGGATGATCGCTATCAAGCATATGTGAGATGTAGGGCTCCTAAGCACTCTCAAGCATGGACACAATGTCCCCCGAGGTGCTCAACTCAAGCCATGGTCGAGACCCCATTCTATTTATAGCCCATGGGCTAAGCTAGCCGTTACCCCTTCACTGGGCAAAACTCGGGGTGACCGAATGCTCCGGTCAGATCGACCGGACGTAGGACCTCAGCGTCCGATCAATGGATGCTCGCCATGTGTCGCCTCCGTTCAACCTCAGTCGCTTGATCTCAACGGTCAAGTGATGACCGGACACAGCTGCTCAAAGTGACCGGACGCAGGACCCCAGCGTCCGGTTGTTTCTAGTAAGGTTCCAGTCACGACCGAACGTGTCTGGTCGGTCATGATCGGACGTGGCATCAGCGTCCGGTCCTTCTCCAACTTCTCCATGTTACCTACGTCACCATATGTCAGCCTGACCAAACGTAGCTTGCCAACGTCCGGTCACTTTCAGCACCAGCGTCCGGTCGAAGACCGATGCCTATGCACTCTCTACTGCCACTGACCAGACACAGGACCCCAGTGTCCGGTCACCACGTGACCAGCATCCGGTCTACTCTATGAGACCCTATCTTTTCTGTATAGGGTGCTGGTGGCACCAGCGGACACTCCACCGATGGAGTTTCGAACCCTTCTCGCCTCCGTTTCATCGCTGAGTTGATCCACATCAACTTCAACTTCATCTCCTTTGTAAATGTGCCAACACCACCAAGTGTACACCACCATGTGTATGTGTGTTAGCTTTTCACAAACATTTTCCAAAGGATTAGCCACTCAACTTGCCACGCCACTCGATCCTAGTGATGATGTAAGGTTAGATCACTCGAGTGGCACTAGATGACCAATATGCAAACAAGTTTGCCCCTCTTGATAGTACAATCATCTATCATAAATCTGGTCATAAACTTCTCTACACACCTATGACCGATGAAATGAAATGCCCTAGGTTATACCTTTGCCTTGCGCATTCCATTCCATCTCCTTCAATGTTGATGCAACACATGCACCGATCATGATCAACAATGATATGATCCACTTCATATCATCACGTGATCATATTGGTTCATCGATCTTGACTTCACTTGCTTTTCACTGTTGCCTTCGTCCATCGGCGCTAAGTCTTGCTTAAGCTTCACCGCCACATGGTCCATCGCTCCAAAGCCTCCAAATTGCCCTTCACACTTGTAACCGGTCCATCAAGCCAAGTCATGTCTTGATCTTCTCCACCTTGATCATATGACTCAATTTCATGTCTCATTTGTAATGAGCTCCTTCATCATCACATGTGTGAGCTTTTCAACATCTCCAAGCCATTTTCACCTTCATGGCATATGTTGCTCATACACATATACTCGTGGACTAATCACCTGTGTATCTCACATAAACATAATTAGTCCACCTAGGTTGTCACTCAATTACCAAAACCACACAAGGACCTTTCACCTCTCGGATCTGATCATGCAGTAACTTTGTTATTAAATTTAGTTTGTATTCCCTGCTATGAAACTCATGTTTGTGTGATGTTTATGTAATAATTTATTGGACAAGGCTAAGACCAAATATGTAATAATCTATCACTGGTTCACTTGTTCTTTGGCCATGAAACTCAGCCATATAGTGGTAGCAGCATAGATCAATTATGATGTTCCTGTTGTATAGCTATGTCCCATGGCCAAAGCTTATGTGTATTCATGATTGTGATGTTATTCTCCTATTTACATTGAAATTGCAATACCAAATAGGATGGCTCCACTCCTAGTTGACCTGCTTGGTGCCCAGGATGGGTTTGTGGCTACTTCTGATGTAGTAAATGGGTTGTTGGGGGTGCTATTGCTGCTGCTATTATAGTTGGTGCTGGTGCTAGTGCTGCTGCTAGTGATGGTGCTGCTAGTGTTGGTGCTACACTGAAGATGTAGCTGGTGCTGGTGCTACACTATAGGACCATCCTAAAGATGCAGAGTTTCTAAATTGCCCTATAAGGTTCTACACTAAGATGGAGTCCATCTTTAGCCATGCTATGGCCATTAGTAGGTTTGCACTTGCTTCTGGTGAAGCCCTAGGGGCCAACCAAGCTAAGAGTGTTGCTGCTAAGGTAGAGGGTCCTTCCTCTACCCATGTTCCTACTGAGAAGATCCACACTGATGTAGGATGTAGCAGCAAGGCCATAGAGCTCCTCTCCTCAGCTGTGGGTGCAAAGAGGAAGAGAGGCACCTTTAGTGAGGATGAGATGCTTATGTTGACCAACATGTCTAATGCTATGTGAAAGCATCTAGGCCCCTAGTTGGGTTTCAGTGATTAATGACAATACAAGATTACTATGACTAACATGTGTTTTGCAGATGCAATTAAGTTAGGTCATGGTAATGGAGATCAATTGGGCAATCAAAGTTGTCATGCCCCTACGATGGAAATTATTTTGGTTTTCAAAGGATGGACGACAAGGTTAAGGATGACTAGTTCTAAGTGTTGATTGGAGTTGGAGTGACACTTAGAGTAGTTTAGGACTTTGTTTTTCCTTTGGCCATACTATTAAGCGGGGTATGGACGGGTAGCTTGACCTAGGTGAGTCTAGTGAGTTAGGTGTGGTGCACACTTGTTAAAACTAGCTCTAGGTAGCTCCTATGAATGCCTAAGATCCTTTGGAGCAAACTTCATTCATATATGATTGAGAGTTGGAAGTGAATGGAGGGTCAAATACTGACCAGACGCTGGCCCTGGTGCAACCAGATGCTGGCCACAGGGTCCGGTCAGTTCATTTGATCAACAGACTGTGTTCGGTGCGACCGGACGTTGGAGAGGTCAAGTGACCGGACGCTGAAAGGTAGCGTCCGGTCGACTCTAGTAAGATTCCAGAGAAGGGAATCTGCGATCGGACGCGTCCGGTTAGTACTGACCGGACCCTGGGGGTTCAGTGTCCGGTCGAGTCCAGTAAGGTTCCAGTAAGGGTTTAATGCGACCGGACGCGTCTGGTCAGTGGTGATCGGACCCTGCCAGCGTCCAGTCAACTCATTTTCACTGGTTCGTGGGTTGAACTGACCGGAGCATCCAGTCAGTACGACCGGAGCGTCCGGTCAGTACGACCGGAGCGTCCGGTCACCCCGTAGAAGCTCATAACGGTTTGTTTTTCAGGCTGCCTTATAAATAGAAGCTCCACTTGTGTGTGGAGTCATTTTTGCTCATTCCAACAGCTAAGAAACACATTTGTGAGTGCCAAGAAGAGCAAGGTCCTAGTGAGGTGATTGAGATTCGAGAATCCAAGAGAGTAGCCTCATTAGTGAAGCCTCATTAGTGAATCAAGAGTAGCTAAGTGTGCATCCATCTTCTCATTAGGCTTCGAGTGGTCAAGTGAGAGTTCGTGCTTGCTACTCTTGGTGATCACCATCACCTAGATGGCTTGGTGGTGATTGGGAGCTTGGTGATCACCCAGCGGAGCTTGTGGGTGACCCAACTCAAGTTGTGAGCGGCTTTGGGTGATTCGCCGCGACGGAGTGTCGAAGAATCAACCCGTAGAGAGCACTTGATCCTTGCATGGATCAAGGGGGAGCTACACCCTTGCGCGGGTGCTCCAACAAGGACTAGTGGGGAGTGGTGACTCTCTGATACCTCGGCAAAACATCATCACGTTCCTCTCTCTCTATTTACTTTGAGCATTTACTTTAAGCAATTCAATACTTGTTCTTACATTCATAGAATTGCCATGCTAGAGTAAGTTTAGAACATAGGTTGCAAGTCCGTTGTGCGTTAGATTAATAGAAACACTTTTCTAGGCACAAGGGGTTAATTGGGCTAACCGTAGGATTTGATTATTGCAAGAAAATTTAGAATTAGCCCAATTCACCCCCCTCTTGGGCATCTTGATCCTTTCAATCGATATCAGAGTCTCGTGCTCATGTTTTAAGCTTAACCGCTTAGAGCAAGATGTCTCACGGGGATAGACCTCCTCCTATCTTTGAGGGAGATGACTTTCCATATTGGAAAATTAACATGGAGGCGTACTTAGAAGCTCTAGACGTTGGTATTCTTAGAGCCGCCTCACAAGGCTTCCCAAAACCTCAGGATGCTAATAACCTACAAGGCGATGAGGTTAATTATGAAAAATGGAATGCAAAGGCTCACAACACCATCTTTAGAGGGCTTTGCAAAGATGTGTTCAACCATGTAAGGAACCACAAAGACGCCCATGCACTATGGTCGGACGTTTGTACGCTCCATGAGGGAACCAAGAGTGAGCGTGAGGAACGCTATTATCTTGTGATTAAAAAGCTAAATGCATTTGAAATGCTTCCCAAAGAAAGTGCTAATGAGATGTATTTTTGTTTAAATGTTCTTGTAGAGGAAGTCAATGGGCTTGGAATTACTCAAATGTCACCATCTGATGTTGTGAGAAAGATCTTGAGTGTCATCCCCATTGACAAATATGGGCACATTGTGACCGTGCTACATTAAGGTGATCTTTCCGCCGCTACACCGACACAAATCTTGGGAAAGATCAATGCTCATGAGATGTACATGCACATCACGCCATAAGATGGCTCATCCTCTACAAAGAAGAAAGAGAAGGACTTAGCATTCAAAGCTAGCCAAGATAAGGGCAAAGCAAGACTTGAGTATGAGAGCTCAAGTGATGAAGAAGATGATGAAGAAAGTCTTGCTCTCATGGTGAAGAAGACCGCTAAGATGCTAAAGAAGCTAAACAAGAGTGGCATCAAGTTTGGTGGCAAGAAGAAGAAGTTCTTCACTAGCTCAAGAAGAAAGCTAATCTCTAAGATGGATTGCTACACTTGTGGCGAAATTGGCCATCTAGCTCATCAATGCACAAAGCCCAAGAAAGACAAGTTCAAGAACAAGAATAAGGGCAAGAAAGATGACTCAAGCAATGAAGATAAAGACAAGAAGAAAAAGAATAAGCCATACAAGAAGAGAGATGGCAAAAAGAGGGACTTCTACAAGAAGAAGAAGAGTGGAAAGGCCTACATTGTTGGTGATTGGCTCACGGACATTGATTCATCAAGTGGATCATCCGATGATGATAGTGACAATGAGAAGGTGGCCGCCATTGCTATTGATCTTGCATCTTCACCGCCACCATCGCCATCATCCTCTACACACCTATGCCTTATGGCCAAGGGTGAACGCAAGGTAACTAAGAATGATGATAGTAGTGATGATGAGAAAGCTAGTGATGATGATAGTGATAGTGACGATGATGATTCACCTACATATGATGATCTTGTCAAAATACTAAGAAAATACACTAAGATCATTAGAAAGAGTAGAGCTACAAATGAAAAGCTTGATGCTAAAAATGATTCACTCTTAGCTAAGTACGATACATTGGAAAAGGCTAATGATGAGCTTAGAGAAACTAATGATGCTATATCATCCAAACTCAAAGAGCTCAAATCTTCTAAGAAAGAGCTTAAAGATAAACATGATAAACTTGAGTGGGTGCACAATAAGCTCATCACTAGTCACAACAAGCTAAAAGATGAGTATACAACTCTTAAGATCAATCATGATACTCTTGTCATTGCTCAAGAATTCCTACCAAATGAGCCACATGATGCTACTAACCATGTTGTTAAGATTGATATAGCTACATCATGTGATGATTTGATTGATGAGAGCATTGAGCAAGGATCTAATGGCAAAGGCAAGCAAGTGGTTGAGTGCAATGACTATGATGAATATGTCAAGCTCAAGAACACAAATGAGAAGCTCATGAAAGATCTTGAAGAAATGAAAAGCCACAACACCATTATGCTAGAAACTCTTGATCATGACAAAGAGTTGATTCTTGAGAATGAGAAGCTCAAAGAAGAAAACAAGAAGCTCAAGGAAGAGAAGAAAGATGATGCTCTAAAGGAAGAAAATAAGAAGCTCAAGTTGGAGAAAGAGCATCTCAAGATTGGATTGAACAAGTTTGCTAGAGGCAAGCATTTCCAAAGTGAGCTACTCATGAACACCGTCATGAAGATGGATAGAAGTGGCATTGGATATGTGGCAAGTATACAGAAGAAGAAGGCTCAAGTTCAACAACAACAATCAAAGCCAAAGCCAAAGCCAAAGAGATGTTTTGAGTGTGTACAAGAAGGTTACTTTGCTCATGAGTGTCAAACTCCACCGCCACAACCCTTGCCCAAGCATGCTAGACCCTTTGCCTTCAATGCTCACTACATGCTTAGAAAGGACTCTAGTGGAAAGATAAAAGTCATGTTCTTAGGTCCCCTTAACAAGAATAAGCCTAAGAAGATTTGGGTGGCTAAGTTACTTGTTGAGAAGGTGAAGGGCCCTCAATAAGTTTGGATTTCTAAAGCTTGAATCTCTTGTGTGTAGGTAAACTACAAGACCGGTGGAAGTCATTGGGTTATTGATAGTGGTTGCACTCAACATATGACCAGTGATCCTCGTATGTTCACCTCACTAGATAAAGAGGTAGATGAACAAGAGAAAATAATATTTGGAGATAACTCAAAGGGCAAGGTTAAAGGATTGGGCAAAGTGGCAATATCAAATGATCATTCCATCTCTAATGTTGCTTCATTGAGCTTCAACTTGCTATCCGTTGGACAATTATGTGATCTTGGCTTCCAATGCTTGTTCACCAAGAAGGAGGTTGTTGTATCCAAGGTAGATGACAATCAAGTGATATTCAATAGATTTAGATACAACAACTTATATCTAGTGGACTTCACCTCCGAATATGTAAATTTGAAGATTTGCCTATTCACCAAAACAATACTTGGGTGGCTATGGCATAGAAGACTTGCTCATGTTGGGATGAGCTCACTCAAGAAGCTTATGAAGAATGATTTGGTGAGAGGGTTGAAGAATGTGAAGTTTGAGAAGGACAAGCTTTGTAGTGCATGTCAAGCTGGCAAGCAAGTTGCAAATACTCATTCAACCAAAGCTTTCATGTCAACCATAAGAGTGCTAGAACTCCTATACATGGACTTATTTGGACCAACAACATACAAGAGTTTAGGAGGGAATCTCTATTGTCTTGTGATTGTTGATGACTATTCAAGGTATACATGGGTATTCTTCCTTCATGACAAATCTAAAGTTGCATCTTGCTTCAAGAAGTTTGCCAAGAGAGCTCAAAATGAATTTGAAATGAAGCTCAAGAAGATAAGAAGTGACAATGACAAAGAATTTGATAACATAAACATTGAAGCCTATTGTGATGAAGTTGGGATCAAGCATGAAGTCTCCATAACTTATACTCCTCAACAAAATGGTATGGTTGGGAGGAAGAATCGGACTTTGATCACTCTTGCAAGGACAATGCTAGATGAGTACAACACCCCCAAAGCTCTATGGGTGGAAGCAATCAACATCGCATGTTATGCATCCAACCACCTATTCCTTCAAAAGTTCTTTGGCAAGACTCCTTATGAGTTACTCAATGGGAAGAAGCCGGACGTCTCCTTCTTTAGGGTGTTTGGTTGCAAATGCTACATCTACAAGAAGCGGCAACACCTAGGGAAGTTCCAAAGACGTTGTGATATTGGTTTTATTGTTGGTTACTCATCAAAGTCCAAAGCATATAGAGTATTTAATCATGCCACCGGCTTGGTTGAAGAAACATATGATGTGGAATTTGATAAATCTAACGGCTCCCAAGGAGCACATGAGAATCTTGATGATGTAGGTGATGAACCATTGAGGGAGGCTATGAAAAATATTCTAGTAGGAGATATCAAGCCAAAAGATGATGAAGATGATGTACAAGTCATTGATCAACCTTCTTCATCAAGTGTGCCACAAGATGGTGAAAAAGACGTGAGAGTAGAAAATGAAGATACTCATATCTCACATGAGCAAATGGTGGTACAAGCACAAGATGTTGATGCTCCACAACCTCCTCCTCAAGTGGTCAATACAAGAAATACACCTCTCCTACAAGATCATCCATAAGATCTCATCATAGGGAGTCCATCAAAGGGTGTAATGACTCGATCTCAAAAACTCACTTCATTTATTGCTCATCACTCTTTTGTCTCTTGCTATGAGCCTACCAAGGTAGAAGAAGCTCTTAAAGATCCAGATTGGATCAATGCCATGCATGAAGAGTTGAACAACTTCACTCGCAATGAAGTTTGGACTCTTGAAGAGCGACCAAAAGGTGCAAGAGTCATTGGAACAAAGTGGGTGTTCTGTAATAAGCAAGATGATCAAGGTGTTGTTGTGAGGAACAAGGCAAGACTAGTTACAAAGGGGTTCTCCCAAGTTGAAGGTTTGGATTTTGGAGAGACCTTTGTATTGGTTGCAAGATTAGAAGCCATCCGTATCCTACTTGCATATGCATCACATCATGAAATAAAACTATATCAAATAGATATGAAAAGTGCATTTTTAAATAGCTTTATCAATGAACTAGTCTATGTTGATCAACCTCCTAGGTTTGAAGACCCTAGATATCCTAATTATGTTTATAGGTTGTCCAAGGCACTATATGAACTTAAGCAAGCCCCAAGAGCCTGGTATGAGCGTCTTCAGGACTTCCTCATTGAGAAGGGCTTCACCATTGGGAAGGTCGACACCACACTATTCACCAAGAAGCTTGATGGGCATATCTTCATTTGTTAAGTGTATGTTGATGATATCATCTTTGGATCATCAAATGAAGACTCATGCAAAGAATTTGGTGAATTGATGTCGAAGGAGTTCGAGATGTCCATGATTGGTGAGCTTATATTCTTTCTTGGTTTTCAAGTCAAGCAAATGAAAGAAGGTATCTTCATCTCTCAAGAGAAATACACAAAAGATCTTCTCAAGAGATTCAAGATGGATGAATGTAAGCCAATCAAAACACCAATGCCTACCAATGGACATCTCGACCTAGATGAGGGAGGTAACCCGGTTGATCAAACTCTCTATCGTTCTATGATTGGTAGCTTGTTATATTTAACCGCATCTAGGCCCAACATCATGTTTAGTGTGTGTATGTGTGCTAGATTTCAAGCTAGTCCTAAGGAAACACATTTAATTGCTATAAAAAGAATCTTTAGGTATCTTAAGCACACACCAAGCATTGGTCTTTAGTATCCCAAAGGAGCTATATTTGAATTAGTTGGCTATTCCGATTCGGATTATGCCGGATATAAAGTGGATAGAAAGAGCATATCCGGAGGGTGCCATTTGCTTGGTAGATCACTTGTGTCTTGGTCCTCCAAGAAACAAAATAGTGTGGCTTTGTCCACCACCGAAGCGGAATACATTGCCGCGGGTGCTTGTTGTGCACAAATTTTATACATGAAACAAACTTTGCTAGACTATGGTGTATTTCTAGAAAAAGTACCTCTTTTGTGCGACAATGAAAGTGCGGTAAAACTTACAAATAATCCGGTTCAACACTCTCGCACCAAGCACATAGATATCCGCCACCACTTTCTAAGAGATCATGTTGCTAAAAATGATATATCACTAGAAGGTGTAAGAACCGAAGATCAATTAGCGGATATCTTCACTAAACCGCTAGATGAGGCTATATTTTGTAGATTGCGGGATGAGCTCAATGTACTTGACTTTAGCAACTTCACTAAAAATTGAGCTTTTATTGTCCCTTGCATTCATTGTAATATACAACATGTTTAATTTTTGGCAATGCATATAGGGCTTGTCTAACATGGTTAAGATAACCGCCAAAAAGCATGTGAAGAAGCTTAACCTTGGATCAAACTTGACAAGCAACTAGATTTACTTATAAAGTATTGCATATGCATGGATGTTGTTTTGTCGTTTTGTTCCATTTGCCCTCTTATTACCTATTTTCTTAAAAAAGAATTAAAGCCTAAGGCAAAATATTTTGAAAAATATGAGGGTTTGAGAGAGGTCACTCATATCAGTCCCAATTGGTGTTTATTTGGATCTTATTCAAGTTGGGACTTGATTGGGAACAGGCAGCGTGAAGGAACTGTGAAGATTTGCTGGAAAAGGACCACCGGACGCTGCTCTGGATGCTACTGTCCAGCGTCCGGTCAGTTCACAGGAGGTGAACTGCTGCTGAAGGAGTGACCGGACGCTACGTTTGTGCATCCGATCAGGAAGGGATCCAGCGTTTGGTCGTTTGAAGAAGAAACAGGCTGTATAGACCGAACCCTACCTGCGTCTGGTCATGGACCACCAGACACGTCCGGTCGTGATTCTAGAGGAATTGGACCTCTTTGGAATCGACCGGATGCTGGGTGGTAGCGTTCGGTCGCTACCACTAGAGCGTCCAGTCAGTGGATCTCGTGTGGCGTTAGGACTCTTTTCCCATTTCCTTCTCTGTCGCGTTGGGGGTCCTCATTTAACCGTAGCCGTCGCGTTTTTTCTTGACCTAACCCGCAAGCTCGCCGTAGCTGCCTCCATGCCCTAGCCGCCGCGCCACCACTGCTCCACCATGCCGCCAACCTTTCTTGCCGCCATTCATCTCCAGCCGCTCATGCTCGTCACCATCCATGACTGCCCGTGCCGTGCCCCTCATGCCACCGCATCCGCAGGCCTCCCGCAACCGAGCTGCCGCAGCAGAGCCTCGCACGCCACCGTGCCTCTCCTCGTGCGCTCAAGCCACCGCGTGCCTCTCACGATCCAGCGCCACCGGAGCCGATCTGCTGTGCCCTAGCCCTAGCCCTAGCCTCCTTGTTCGTTGGTAAGGCCAGACCTTTGCTCCCAATTTGATTTGCCTATGACCTATATCAAATTGCAATGCACTGATTTCAAATCACATTCAGAGCTTCGTGAACCCTAACCCTAGCTGGTTTAGTGTTTCCCCGCGTGATGTCTCTTCTTTTTCTGGATCGCTGATCATCAGGTAGCATGCCCATCGCTTCAATTACGTACCTACATTGCTTGCTTCCTAGGGTTTTCACATCTATTAGATATATTGTATTTACTCGTATATCCATCTATTCTATCGTGCAGCGAGTCGGTGCCATTGAGGTTCTTGTGGCAGTTGTCAGTCAACTTGGAGCCAAGCTCACGAGTACGGATCAAGGCCAAGCCTTGGGAGTGTTAGTTTGATAGTTGATCTTCGTCAGCGGCAGTTCATCCTCTTGTTAGATCGGATGGCTTGCACAAAGAATGTTGGTGGAGGTCCAAGAGATGATGATCGGAGGCCCCCGCCTCGCTAGCCTGCAGGATCGAAAGGCAAGGCAATGAAGCAGGTGACATCCAAGAAGCGTAAGTACCCCGACGTAGAGATAGTGAGAGCAGCAGCAGTCGCTGAGGCCGCAGAGCATGCCGAGAGAGGAGGTGCCCACAGTGGAGTCATCATAGCAGATCATCTGGCACTCGATGCGCAGGGTAGACTAAGGGAGATTGAGCGACTTCATGGTAGTCCACCTAGGACTGTTATGATGGCAGGACGTCGTCTGGCTATTGAGGAGCCTCAGCGTCAGGGGGAGTCCTAGCAGGAGCCACAGTAGCAGCCCCCACCAGCAGAGCCTCAGCCAGCTCAGGAGACTCAGGAGGGCTAGTAGACCGAGCCGGCACCCCAGCTACGCCACTTTGGTCATACCAGTGCTATAGTTCCACCTAGGCTAGCTACACAGCGTAGGGGTTCACGCCCACCACCCAGACCATAGGGTCCGCCTCCAGTGGTACACCTTGACTTGAGGGCTGCCATAGCCAGACAGGTTCGCCAGCTAAGGTTTGTTGAGTTTGACGTGTGGTTCCCTCCGAGGAGGGATGAGAGAGCAGCAGAGGGTTTCTATACACCGCTCTAGGAGGATTTCTATAATGCTTATCTCAACAGTGGGGCAGTATTCAGATCTTAGAGGGTCTACAGTATAGAGTCTATTATGGCAGCAGCCGGAGAGCATATTCGCCCCTACTTGTCATATTTGTCGGGGCTCACAGATCCGATTGGCCGAACAGGAGTATATGTACCATCTTGGGTTCGGTAGTTTTATGCTTCACTCTATGTTGATCCGCATCACAACTTCATACACTTTGCATTCAACGATAGAGACTACAGGGTGATGAGTTTCAGGGCCCGGGAGATACTGAGGCTACAGGATCAGCTTGTCAGATTGCATGAGGTATGTTATGGACAGCAGGAGCCTCCCAGGCGTCCTCATGGAGGGTTGGTGCCCCCTACTGATCTTGTGCGCCATTGCTTCAAGGAGCCCTTTGGTGAGGGGTCGAGGAGGAACCCTAGTGACCTGACTCCTACAGCTTGAGTTCTAGAGGCTATTATCAGGAGGACACTACTTCTTAGGTTGGGTTACAGAGAGGGTCTGACTCGCTTACGGCTCTGGCTCCTTATTGCCCTGATGCAGCAGATCGTGTTTGACATTTGGGACCTCCTTCTATCAGAGATGGAGGATACTATAGCTAACGGTTTTAAGGGTCACAGACAACTTCCATATGCACATTGGATTACATTCCTGATGCTCCAGTCTGTGCAGGTTAGGACCCCAGAGATGGTTGCTGAGTACAGAGGTGCCGCCACAGAGTTTCCAGCTTATAACATGGCATAGAGGATCCGGCACAGCACACCATAGGCACCCGCTCGACCCAATCGTCATCCAGATATTCCAGAGTCAGCAGCTCAGCAGGACGAGATCATCAAAGGTATAGCTGCTACTAAGGAGGAGTAGCTTGAAGCACAGCAGGAGATGACCGAGTCCAGTGACAGTTTGGATGATGATTATCAGCCGATTCCTCAGATGCCTCCACGCAGACATGATGTAGAGGCCAGCAGTTCTAGCTTAGCTCCACCTACACCGCAGATGGACCTTGCCCTGATTGCTATTCTTGAGCGGATGCAGCAGGATCAGGCACGATAGGCATAGGAGACCGCTGCTAACTTCGCACAGTTTTAGGCTCGTCAGAACGAGTTCTAGTGGCAGCAGCAGCTCCTTCAGCAGCAGATGCAGTAGCAGCAGTTACTCATGTAGCAGCAGCTTATGGAATTTATGCAGCATGTAGTGACAACACTTGGGGCCCCATAGCCATAGCCCTCGCCCCAGCTTGCTTAGCCTGTCACCACTTCGATGACTCTAGCTGTACAGCCCAGTGGGCTTCAGAGTCAGGGACAGCCTCTAGCTCAGTTTGCTTCACCTACAGTTTAGGTGTCCTAGTAGTTGTCCTCACCAGTGGTTGCCCCACAGTTCACTCTATATCACACGGGCTTCTCACCGGAGCAGTCACCCTCGCTATTCATGCCTGACACGTCAGTCTCCAGAAGTCTTGGAGCATCCTTCAGCGAGTTGACCGACATGCCTACACCGTCTCATATGCATACTGCCAGTCCTTCTACAGTAGCCCTAGTCGCTGTGACTACTTAGAGGCTCCCCTTGTCTGTCGCCTTATTAGATCCTACGACAGACGTCCCAGCAGCATCACAGGCAGCACCTGCCCCAGCTTAGACCTAGACCACTTCAGAGACATTGCCAACCACAAAGGGTCAGTCAGTACAGAGCTCAGGGTCAGATGATGATGGCGTCCAGTTCCAGCTTGCTCCTCATATCTCAGCGCCCGACTCATCCGCTGCAGCCCCACCGACCGACCCTTAGGTTTTGGTGTTTGACGCTAAAGGAGGAGAGGGTTTGAGTATGTAGACTCAGGGGGAGCGACATTTAGGGGGAGCTAGTTATCTAGTATTCACTTATTATATACATTTGGAGTTCTATCTGTGTGATACACTATTACTTTCATGCATTCGTGTGTTACTTTCATGCATATTATTATATCTATGTGATAGTGATATCTACGTGATTGTGATATATGACATGTGTGCTCTCTACTTTGCATTATTTATACGTCATATCACTTGTGTTATGCTCATTTGCCTTTGCTTTCACGTTTATACTTCGATGCAAATAAGCTTTGCTACTTGTACTCATGCTTAATTCATATCCTTTGAGTACATTGTGTTGGCTTGGGTCATATAAGCTTGACTAACACTTTTGTTCTTATCAACAAAAGCTTATATGAACCAAGCCCGTCAAAAACCTCACTCTTTCACATACTCGAGGTGGTATTGTCATCAATCACCAAAAAGGGGGAGATTGAAAGCATCTAGGCTCCTAGTTGGGTTTCGGTGATTAATGACAATACAAGATTACTATGACTAACGTGTGTTTTGCAGATGCAATTAAGTTAGGTCATGGTAATGGAGATCAATTAGGTAATCAAAGTTGTCATGCCCCTACGATGGAAATCGTTTCAGTTTTCAAAGGATGGACGACAAGGTTAAGGATAACTAGTTCTAAGTGTTGATTGGAGTTGGAGTGACACTTAGAGTAGTTTAGGACTTTGTTTTTTCTTTGGCCATACTATTAAGGGGGGTATGGACGGGTCACTTGACCTAGGTGAGTCTAGTGAGTTAGGTGTGGTGCACACTTATTAAAACTAGCTCTAGGTAGCTCCTATGAATGCCTAAGATCCTTTGGAGCAAACTTCATTCATATATGATTGAGAGTTGAAAGTGAATGGAGGGTCAAATGCTGACCGGACACTAGCCACAGGGTCCGGTCAGTTCATTTGATCAACAGACTGCGTTCGGTGCGACCGAATGCTGGAGAGGTCAAGTGACCAGATGCTGAAAGACAGCGTCCGGTTGACTCCAGTAAGGTTCTAGAGAAGGGAATCTACGACCGGACGTGTTCGGTCAGTACTGACCGGACCCTAGGGGTTCAGCGTCCGGTCGAGTCCAGTAAGGTTCCAGTAAGGGTTTAATGCGACCGGGCATGTCTGGTCAGTGGTGACCGGATCCTGCCAGCGTTCGGTCAACTCATTTTCACTAGTTCGCAGGTTGAACTGACCGGAGCGTCCGGTCAGTATGACCGGAGCATCCGGTCACCCCACAGAAGCTCATAACGGTTCATTTTTCAGGCTACCTTATAAATAGAAGCTCCACTCATGTGTGGAGTCACTTTTGCTCATTTCAACAGTTGAGAAACACGTTTGTGAGTGCCAAGAAGAGCAAGGTCCTAGTGAGGTGATTGAGATTTGAGAATCCAAGAGAGTAGCCTCATTAGTGAATCAAGAGTAGCCAAGTGTGCATCCATCTTCTCATTAGGCTTCGAGTGGTCAAGTGAGAGTTCGTGCTTGTTACTCTTGGTGATCGTCATCACCTAGATGGTTTGGTGGTGATTGGGAGCTTGGTGATCACCCGGCGGAGCTTGTGGGTGATCCAACTCAAGTTGTGAGCGGCTTTGGGTGATTCGCCACGACGGAGTGTCGAAGAATCAATCCGTAGAGAGCACTTGATCCTTGCGCGGATCAAGGGGGAGCTACACCCTTGCATGGGTGCTCCAACGAGGACTAGTGGGGAGTGGTGACTCTCCGATACCTCGGCAAAACATCGTCGCGTTCCTCTCTCTCTATTTACTTTGAGCATTTACTTTGAGTAATTCAATACTTGTTCTTACATTTATAGAATTGCCATGCTAGAGTAAGTTTAGAACATAGGTTGCAAGTCCATTGTGCGTTAGATTAATAGAAACACTTTTCTAGGCACAAGGGGTTAATTGGGCTAACCGTAGGATTTGATTATTGCAAGAAAATTTAGAATTAGCCCAATTCACCCCTCCTCTCGGGCATCTTGATCCTTTCACTATGAACAATGCTGCCAATGCTCTTAGGGAGACTAGACAAACCCATGTTGATGCTGACCTCTACCTTACTGTGATGGAGATGCCTGGTTTTACTGAGGAGGCACTGATAGTGGCCTACACCTACCTGTTGGACAACAAGGCCCAAGGCAGGGGCTTTGTTGGCATAAGTGACAGCCATAGGGACATTTGGCTCAGGAACTACCTAGCCAAGAACTACTACATGTAGTTCCTGCACATGTTGGCAACCATGTGCATTGAGGGGGTTGACTGTTGAGATATATAGTTCTTCCACCTCCCTCACCCACTCTCTCTAATTTTGACTATAGTTGAGCTGTAGGTATTTTGTACGGGTTACTTGGCTGACCCACACCTGTCCTTTTGGGTTCTTTCTTGGGAGGGTGGCTAACTATATATGCTAGACGACACCAGGTAGGCATTTGAACCTAGAACTATTGGGCAGAACAATCATGTTGTAAGGCACTATTTGTAGTCTATGTTGGTTACTTTATTTGAGATTAGTTGTTCCTTATTCTCTTACTTATGACCTGTTGGTTTTGTTTCTTTTGATTGGTGGTAACTGTGGAAAATCTATAAGGCCTATGATGCAAACAACATATTCATGAGGTGGCTACCTTGTTTAATTGGTTATTCATGTTTTTTATCACTGCCATGGAACCCTATGTGTGCCCATCCATTCACTTGTGCTGATGGCAGTGAATGGATGTGTACAATAGGGTTTGATGGCAGTCATGACCCTGGATTTGCATTTGTTTGGTGCCTACCCTGTTTACTTGATTATTGTGATTTGTCATGTATGTCACCAAATCCATGTGACAACCATACCCTTGCAACAACCCCTTCTTTCTTGTGCTGATGGCAATGTATGGATGTGCACATGGATTCCATGGCAGCCATGAGCTTGGATTTGTTGAACTACTAGTTTTTATTTTCTATGGCAGCCACCAATGATTTGAACTGAAAGAACACCACCACATTCTAAAGCCGAGGCCAACCTTTTATTATAATACATGTGATGTCAATTCTCTTACATATGAACTTGATGATGCTGGTCATTAGTGGGGGACTTAAGATCAATGATTTGGTTCACCGCAAACCTTAGATCTTCAAGTTTCACACTCATGGCTAGTTTCGTGCTTTACATTTAACTAAGGCTAAACCACTGTTTCATTTCACATAAATGGCAGGGTACTATGTTGTTTTCAATGGGAAGGCTCCTGTGATTTACCTGAGTTGGCATGAGTGCAGTAAGCATATTCTTAGGGTGAGAAATGCTATATACAAGAAGTATAGCAACTATGACCAGGTTGTTAGAGATTTTTAGGCAGCCATGAGAGATGTCCATCCATCTCTTGGAGCAGCTCCTCCCCTCCCCTATAATCCTGTCCCTCATGATGCTTTTGCTCCGATCATTTCTCCTTCTGATGGTAATGGTAAGGTTGGTTGGTGAAAAAAGGTGTTAATCACCTCACTTGTTATCTTGGTGTTTGGTATATGGATGAAGGGGGGCAATACTGGCTGCAATGACTGCCCCACTTAGGCCTGCGATGGGTGCATGATGGATGAGCTGCTGCTGTGTCTTACTAATTTCTGTCATCCATTTCTGTTTCCTATCTCCTATGTGTTGTTCAAGGTCTGCTGCTTACTGATTAGGTTGTTGATGTTGTTATTTTGCCTTGCTTCATTGGTACTTTTATAACTATGGGAATTAGGCCGATGATGACAAATGGATGGGTGCATTAGCTGGCTACATGTGCTTTTTGTTTGTGTAATCCATTTATGTGATCTTCTACCTATGCTGGGCTTCACAGAATTGTCTTTGGTGGCTGACTATGCTGCAAATGGACCTGTTCTTCCTTGCTTACTTCTTTAATTGTACCGTGTAGCCAGCTATGTTATGGATTGATCAACTATTAATTTGTCTGAGGCCTAGTGCTATTAAAAGCACTAATTGTATGGTTTACTTGATCAAAACTATTGTAATGGATCTCCAACTCTTGCTCATTCCATTGCTATAACTGCATTTGTGCATCCTAACTATGGGCCTGGCCGAGGCAGCCAACAACCAAACACAATCTCGGTTTGGTAGTTGGAGTTAGTTGGTTGCTCAGCCCGGCTGCATGTGTGCAAACAAATACAATCTCAAGTGGGCCTAGCCCGTTTATGTCAAACAAGACCTGTTGCACCACTTGGGGCAGGCCTGGACTGGCCTGGGCCAGGCGGGCAAGCCAAGCCGGCCTCAGCCACCCTTCCAAACATACCCCAAATACCCCAAATTAGTTCGGATAGTTTGGGTATTAGTCACCGGTACCCGAACTACCCATTCCTACCCGATATTTAGACAAAAGCCCAACACAATAGCCTCAACCCCCACTAGGCCCCTAGGTTCATTATGGCCCATCGGCCCACTTAACGCCTAGGTCCCTATTGCTCGTACCTAGTCGATAGGTCATAGGAAAAAAATCAAGCAGCGTCTCCCTCTTGGCCTCTTCCTGTCTCCTCTCAGTTCTGCTCCGTCCTCGGTCTGGACTGACGAATCGAGCGTCACCGCCGCACTCACCCGCCTCGCACTGTTTCCACACTCGCTCGCCACTTGTTGTCGTCACACTTGCCCATCGGCACGCTGTCGTCCTCACCCCTCGCTGCTACCTACGTGGCTGTGACATCTCTCTGCCTCTCTGTACCTGGCGCCATATCTCCGTCATGCCCACGCAGACAGCAGTCACGCTAGCTCCTGGCAAGTCGACACCCGCAGCGACACGACTGAAGGCCGACGCCCAACTCTGAACAATTGAGCAATGTATGCAGTATGCCTAATCCTTTCTAACATGTTAGTTTCTGTGAAACTTGGGTACATCTTGTACGCCCGAACCTGAAGCCGAACCCGAACCGGAATTATCGGGTAATGCTTTTCCAGGGCTAAGATTGGGTACCAAATTATTTTACCTGAATTTTCAAATACCTGAGTTACCCGACCTGAAATAATGCCTACTCTTGAGGCTCTTTTTTTGCATGTGGTTTGAAAACGAAAACTCCAGAGCGGTTGAAGACAGCGGCGGATCCAAAGGGGGGGCTGGGGGGCTCCAACCCCCCCTAATTTCTTGATTTCAAGCCTAATCACTGTAGCAAAAGCTTGATTTTACCATTAAATCTTCATGTAAATCAACATCTTCATTGTTTTAGCCCCTTTTATCCAGCATCGTGCATCCGCCACTGGTTGAAGACACATCATCCCATACCGCACAGCTGACAGCTCCCAGGTGACGCCTTGCTATCACAGCACACAACATGTCTTGCCAAACGCTGATATGCATGCAGCCGTTGCCCCCGTTGACGTGGACGGCGGCCTCTCCCCAACCTCCATCGCCTCCCCAATCCCCAGTTCCCCACACGCAAATCTCACTCGCTCACGCAGTCACG
This sequence comes from Miscanthus floridulus, assembly GCF_019320115.1. Classification (NCBI taxonomy): domain Eukaryota; kingdom Viridiplantae; phylum Streptophyta; class Magnoliopsida; order Poales; family Poaceae; genus Miscanthus; species Miscanthus floridulus. The sequence goes on along the minus strand of NC_089587.1, from coordinate 189,259,131 downwards.
CCCCCGGGCACGGCCGAGCACGCCGGGACGCGTGAGCGCCGCTGGCACCGAAACGTGTTTGTTGCTGCCTGCAAGTCCCGTCCGCCGCAGCCTGCCCGCCCTGCCGTACCTGTATACGCAGCATGGGCGCGGGAGCGTGGCGAGGGGCCGGCCGGCCGCCGCCTCCGCATCGCGCGCGGGCCGGGCCCTGGCTGCTGGTGCTAGCAGTTGCGGCATTATTGCGCTTGTGTACCTGTGTGACCGCACCGGCGCCGCGCGTCGTATATCGTACAGACATGGGAGCCACCGAGGCCCGAGGGCCTGGCCGCTACACGCCTCTCGCCTCGCGTGCTCAGCATCAATGCGGCGCCAGCCAATGCATGCCATGCCGTCTGCAGTCCGTAGAAGCGCTGTAGATGGCCAGTCCGGAGCCCACACATGCAGAGGTGGTGAGCCGAGGGCTCTCTCGGGTCTCGCAACCTCTGACCGCATGGGCCCGGCTGGGCAACTCACCGCGACCGTAGAGTGAAAACGAGAGGAAGATAGAAAGAGACGTGCGCCAGCGGCCGAGCGAGCCTGCCCTGCCCTGTGCCTGCGCGGTTATAAAACGCTAGGGTAGGGGAGAGAGGGGAGAGCAAGACGAGAGGGCTTGGCGAGGTGCGGCGGGTGACTATAACCACAAGCGCAGCGCGCAAAGGAGCAAAGGGGGGAATCTCGCCATGGCCACCAGGCCGGGCCCTTTGACTGAATGGCCATGGCAAAGGCTTGGCAACTTCAAGGTGCGTAGCACGGCAGGCATGCGTGCATGCATGATGCTTGCTACTCCCCTCTCCTCTTTCATTCGTATTCTTCATCATCGTCCTTGCTTGGCTTCCGCCTGCGTGTGAGATCTATCATCTATGCGCCATGGCAGTTTCGTTGCTAGCCGTAGGACTACCGTCGTCTGTACTGCTTGCTTGCGTGATGGTGAGCTTGAGAGAGCTTCTTCTTCAGCTAGGAGGTTACTGGGTGTGTGTACATCGCGCGTACGTGAGTAAACAAATTAATTAAAACGAGATTATTCTAGCACTAATTCATGCGTATGTAACTGCTTTCTGCAAGGAGGCGATGGCAGTGTGCTGCCCTTATTTTTTTTTCCACTTCAAAGATGGTGATGACGGCGTTGTCATTATTTAGGACGCTGTTACATTGTCCCCATAGGCCATATATAGCTTTTGGCTTGCTTAAGTCCATCACATTTATCAAGGCATCAACACGTTTCTGTACAGTAGATAATAACGTCCCACAAAAAAAAGAAAGAACTGTTCATACTTTTCCGTATTTATTATTGCCTATACTACTAAAAGAAGGGGGCCAGGGGCAATTTCTTATATAAGAAACTAAAATAAAATAAAAAGCTCATCATCATTTCGTGTTCTTATGTCGGAGACAAAGTTCAAGCGTTTTTTTCCATCTTCTGAGATATAATACTGTAAGCATATAAATGTAGCCAGGCGCATAACAAAGCCAACAATCCTGGGTACAAATAAATGTGTGTGCTCTCCTGGCTCTTTTGGGATAGACATGCATATGGCATGGTTACACTACCAGATCGGCAGATCCGATCATCTGATCGAGATGGACAGGGGATGGGAATTAGGCCCCCGATCATATTTCGCTCTCAGTCCTCACGGATGATCCTCGCCATCAAAGCCAACCTCAAACTGAAGCGCGCGGTGCCACGCCATGCATGCGTTTACCCTGTTCGTTTAATTGTATCAGTCATGCTTATCAGCTATGATACAATATTTTTCTCTCACAACAAAACAGCATCAGCTGACGTATAAGCCATAGAAACGATGAAGCAAACATAGTTCATCAATTACGTACATTCTGAGTGTAATCTGACTGACAGTGACAATAATATCGTCAGCTAGGTAGCTGTTGGTTTGTGGTCTCATTCATGAGTGGAGTGGAATTCATGCATGCAGTACTTGGTGATGGGTCCCGTGGTGGTCCACGGCGCGCGGCGGGTGCTCGCGCGGGGCTGGGGCGACATCGACCTGGCCTTCGCGCTCATCCTGCCGTCGCTGCTGCTGCGGATGGTGCACAACCAGATCTGGATCAGTGCCGCCCGCTACCAGACGGCGCGCAGCAAGCACCGCATCGTCGACCGCGGCATCGAGTTCGACCAGGTCGACAGGGAGCGAGGCTGGTGAGCAAGTGCTGTGCTGCTGGTTCATCGATCTCTTTCTCAGTCTTCGATAGCAAAGCTAGCTAGCTAGCTGTTGCCTGTTGGATCGGCATCAGCAGATGAACATGAGCATGGTCATGCATTGCAGGGACGACCAGATCATCCTCAACGGGCTGATCTTCTACGTGGGCTACCTGACGATCCCGAGCGTGAGGCACTTGCCGGCGTGGAGGACGGACGGCGCCGCCGTGATGGCGCTGCTCCACGCCGGGCCCGTGGAGTTCCTCTACTACTGGTTCCACCGGGCGCTGCACCACCACTTCCTCTACTCGCGGTACCACTCGCACCACCACTCCTCCATCGTCACCGAGCCCATCACCTGTAAGTAATGCTAATGCTGATGCATCGCTTCTACTACTAGCAAGCAATGGACTAAAGGAAGAATAAGTTCGTATGTGCTCTGGCTGAAGCAAGTAACAAAACACATCGATCCGTGTCCTGTTCTGTTCGTTGTAGCTTTACTGAAGAAAACTCGACGTAGTGTCCGAATTTTTTACATTTTAGCCCTTTTTTTAAGTTTCTCACAAATTGCCCTTTTACATTTTAGCTCTTTTTATGAGAAACTTTTAAAAAAAAGAGCTAAAATGTAAAAAATTCGGCGTGTACCTTGTTGATGTAATATTAGAGCCAATAAGAGCCAACAACACATCTCACACAGCAAGTACAGAAAAAATGGCCACACGCGAAGTGAATGGGGGCCTTGCATCGACAGCATCCATACATGATAGTACAGTAACGTGGATGGAGCCGTTTACCCATTTACTGCCCTCCATCCAACCAGAAATGTCTTGGGCCTGGGCCTCTCTATCATTCAAGCCCCCTGACCCATCAACAGTGCGACCCCAGCCACCGCCCTAGGCCCTACCAACCACCACACTACAGGCTACAGATACAGTGTAGTACAGGACCACGTGTGGTCTCAACGACTCTGAGGCGTCTACTGCACGCACTGGATCGGGCTGGGCCCGTCCGGCCCGTTCCACTGTCCTATCTTCTGTGTGAAATAAAAACGGCGCATGTGATTGCTCTGAGAAAGCTGCCGTGGCATGTTTTTTGTTCGGCTAAGAGTTAAGACACCCTTTCCAATATGGACCCAAATTGGGCCGGAAAACACTGGATCTGCTGAGTGAAAGCGACTACTCATGCAACCGTGCAGTGTTTCAGGATGTTAGCGATGAGACTAGCTTGCCCCAAGGATCATTGAAAACCAGCCATCTTAGATTTTATTGGGTTTTACCATGCATCGGTAAATTAAATTTTACTGGGTTTTATTACTGGGGTTTACCATGTATCTTGGAGTCTGCATTAAGGTTTGTGTTGTTCATGTTTCCTTGCTGCAGCTATAACACTGTAGCAGTCATGTACAGATAGACTACTGACCCTGTTATAGTGGACAATTGCTCCTCGATTCGTACTAACGCACTTACCTAATGCAGCGGTGATCCATCCCTTTGCTGAACACATGGTCTACTACTTCCTCTTTGCGATCCCCATGCTGTCGACTATTTACATTGGGAATGCCTCTGTTCTTGGCTTTGTGCTCTACATCGCCTACATCGACTTCATGAACAACATGGGGCACTGCAATTTCGAGCTGGTGCCCAAGTGGATGTTCCAGGTCTTCCCTCCTCTCAAGTACCTCATGTACACGCCATCGTAAGTGCTACACAAAAGTAGCAAAAAAATATTTGGGCTCATTGATTCCTAACATCTCGCAAAACACAATGTAACATTTGTTGTTGTTGTTGTTGTTGATTTCATACAGGTTTCATTCTCTGCACCACACGCAGTTCCGCACAAACTACTCGCTGTTCATGCCATTCTACGACTACATATACAACACCATGGACAAGTCATCTGATCAGCTGTATGAGAGCTCACTCAAGGGAACAGAGGAAACACCTGACCTTGTTCACCTCACGCACATGACCGACCTGCAGTCGGCCTATCATCTACGGATTGGATTCGCCTCCATAGCGTCCAGACCGTCTGACAGCTCCATGTGGTATATGTGGGTGCTGTGGCCTGTTGCGTGGCTGTCAATGGTGCTTGCCTGGGTTTATGGGTCCTCTACGTTTGTGGTTGAGAGAATCAAACTAAGGAAGCTGAAGATGCAGACATGGGCAGTACCAAGATACAACTTCCAAGTAATCAACTTCTCCTCTACGTATGGCTTTCTTTCTATCTGATGGTGTGCAAACTACTGACAGTTTTTTTTTTCTCCCCTGCAGTATGGCCTGAGCTGGGAGAGAGAATCGATCAACGACTTAATTGAAAAGGCGATATTAGATGCTGATGCAAGAGGTGTTAAAGTGCTCAGTCTAGGACTGTTAAACCAGGCAAGAAATTATTACTTTACAACTCTTGTTGAAACTATAAGACTAGGTGCTTACCTCAGTGTGGCCTTTTCTTTGTACCTTCTGGGCGCAGGCGAAACAGCTAAACGGTGGTGGTGAACTATTTAGGCAGAAGTATCCAAAATTAAGAGTTCGCCTTGTCGATGGAAGTGGCTTAGCGACTGCTGTGGTGCTCAAAAGCATTCCTCATGACACAAAGCAAGTTTTTCTTCATGCAGGCCCTTCTAAGATAGCTTCTGCCACAGCTTTCGCATTATGTGAGAGGGGCGTCCAGGTATGTTTATACTTTATACAATCCTGCATATCTTTTTTGCATTATCCTGTACCTACTTACAGTTTTTCACTGAAAATGGCACTACACTTGTTTGGTGGATCAGGTGATCATGAATCCAAAGAAGGAATATGATACGCTTAAGTCACAGATTGCAGATAGCAAAGCAAGCTACTTGAAACACTCCAGCAACAACACGCCTCAGGTAAACGTTTGTTTTAAAATGGGATTTCCCATTTTTTCTATATATTAAAGGAAAGGTGTCAATTGCCAGAAAAAAAAAACTGAGAACCAATCCAGTTAAGTTTTATATGCTCCTTCATAAGGATGTTAATGGGCAGATCTGAAACATTATAGTTACAAAGCATGTACAATTGACAAACCTAATAGATTCTAAACTATGCTGGAAGTTAATATAGGAAGTCAAAAGAAAAGCATTTAACTTGCCTTTGGCATGAAATGTGAGTACAGACTTGATCATGGTGAAAACAGCTGTTGGAGCCTATCAAGTAGTACAGGAGCACAATGCCTTAGTGGATTCTTCTAATAGTAAACAAAGAAAATATCTTATCGTGCGAAATAGCTTATACTGTTTTAAAATGGGAATGTACTAATAAATAAAATTAGCGTACTAAAGAAAAGGTGTTAATTGCCAAGCAGAACCGAGCCAGTTAAGCTTGATATATACTCCATATGTGCTCCTTCATATGGATGTTAATATTGGACAGACCTGAAACATTACAGGAATAGTAAGCATGTCCAGTTAACAAACACTACAGATTGTAAATGATGTTGGAAATAAAAGAAGGGAAAACATTTAATTTAGCCTTTTTCATGAAATGTGAATACAGGCTCAACAAAAGTTACTTGGAGACTAAGTAGGACTGGAGCAGAGTGCCTTGATAGTAGTAACCAAGGATATCCTTTAAAAAAAACTTTTTTTTCAGAAAAATCGAGAAATACTGTCATGGAGTTCAGCTTATACTGATGGTGATTTCTTAAACTGCTGCAGATTTGGCTAGTAGACAACATTGACGATAAAGAACAGAAGATGGCACCACAAGGAGCTATATTCGTTCCAATCTCACAGTTCCCCGTCAAGAAAATTCGCAAGGATTGCACTTACTTGAGCACTCCAGCAATGAAGATCCCTGAAACAATGCAGAATATCCATGCCTGCGAGGTAACAATGATAATGAGTATAGTTAATCCACTTCATCAAATTTGAGGAGGAAAAAAAGGGAAATATAAGGATGTATTTTTACCGAGCCTTTTCTGAGCATGATTTTATATGTTTCCTTGACAGAACTGGCTGCCAAGAAGGGTGATGAGCGCTTGGCGCATCGGCGGAATACTTCACGCCCTGGAAGGATGGACCATGCACGAGTGTGGGGATGCCATGATACATACTGAGAAAGCATGGTCAGCTGCTATCAGGCACGGATTCATTCCTTTGACTAAAGGTTGAGGAGCTTTCAAAGCCCGGACTCTGTAGGCTGGGAGATGTATACAACTGCAGCTCTAGATGGCATTCGACAATGCTGGCAAACTATGTTTCAGCATGATTCTAGCTGCCCGGTATAAAAGCCAACTATGGTCTTGATGAGTCGTCGGGGAGGCACATCATGAATGCCTACCTTGATTCCAATAGCTTAGTAATTATACATATGTTGTGTCATTGTATGATGCAGGTGTGAGAAACTGCTTTATGGCATGTGTGAGAAACTGCTTTATGGCGATTTGGGTTGTCCCTTTGAATTTCTGGTGGGCAGAAAAGACTAGGAGTCATACAGTGTTCAATTTCTGGTGGTGATGCCTACAACAAGACGAGCCCGGGTTCGATTCCCGGCTGGTGCACTTGTCCTTTTTTAATGTAACAATTCTTTTTTTCTGCTAGATAGATAGATGTGTGTGTTTTTTTTTGTTAGCATAAGCTTTTGCCGTCAGTGCGCATACGGAGAGCCGATCTCGCATCGATGCAGAACAAGCAACGTCCCTCGAATCCAACGATAAACTGCGTGATTCAGCAGCCCTGCACACGTGACACAAATTTTATTTTCTCTGAAGACGTTTAGAAAAGCGTGCGCAATCTGCTTGACAGCATCATCGAGGCGACAAAATTTTAATGTCATGTCCAACAAATCATGCAAGAACAGAGAGCAGGTTTCCAAACAGGCAAAGCCGCAAGGAGCCCATGAGCCAGGGTAGTTTGTAGGGTATCAGTTAGCACGACAAGCATTGCAATAAGATGGTCCAAACGACCACAGGATTACCAATTGATAAAAACCCCTAAGTTAACCTAGTCAGATCCGTCGGAGTGCTCAGTCACATTCCACAATTGCTTACATCTCTTGCTGACAAAATAATCGAGAACAATTGTTTCTAGTAAGCCTGGTAGATCAACGTTTCTTGAACCACCCCTGAATCAGTGACCTAGACGACACCATTTGTCCATGCCCCGAGCAACTAACTCTAGATTCAAAGGTAAGCAAGGCATCATCTGTCTTGACGATGAAAGAATGGGACCTAGCACAATTCTGCACCGCCTTGTCTCTCTTGAATATTCTCAGGATAACACCAGAGCTCTAGATTTAGATCCTCCTGTGAAAGCATGTCAGCCTTTACAGTCAGCTGATATAGCCTAAGCGACAAAATATCACCAGCAAAACAACCTATTGAAACAAATTAAGCAATGCTAAATGACTACAAACTCAGATTTTTCGGACACAAAAGTGATTGGGTATATATTTTATCCAGTTGGTGCCGAATCTAATTTGAGTACAATACCATGATGTGTGCCAAATCTAATTTGGGTACAATACCACGGTGCTTGAGACCATATTAATTCTCCAGCAGAGAATTGTTTACACATGAATAGACAGAGAACATAATAATTGCCTAAAAGTAGGAAATAAGCATTAGATCACAAAACATCACCAACAAACAGCACTTTAACCTAATCAATCAAAGTAAAATGGCCACAAGCACAGAATTGAACACAAACTGTTGGAATGTAATATGGCAAGTGGGCCTGTCCACAATGCCTATATATATGTACGCTGACTATTCATGGTAATGCAATGAGAATTCCTCCAATCACTTCTATCATGGTATCACGAGACGGTAACGATCTCTGTTCCTCTCGCTTCCGCAATTAGCGCCGCGCCGCTGCTATTCACGAGCGCCGCGCCGCCGCCGCTGCGATCTCGATCGGCGGCCTCACCCCGCGACCGCGCGTGTCTATGGCGCCTGCGCGACGCGTCCCGTCCTCGCGCGCCCTACTCCTTCCCGCGACGGATCAAGACTCCGCGACGGACCGGGCTTCCGCGACGGATCGCGACATCGCGCATCCGCGACACCCGTCCGCTACTCCGACGTGCATCGCTACTCCGACGTGCCTGCGATCGTCTGATTGGCCAGGTGCATGCGATCTGCTCCAGGCATCCACGTACAGGTGATCAGCCAGGACTACGTTGCTCCAGGCCTTCATCGCGTGATCGGTAGGTGCACGCCATCTGCTCCGGGTGAACGTCTACATCGTCTACGTTGCCCGTCCGGCTGTCGTCTACGTCGCTCGCCCGGCTCCTGATCCGATGGCCGAAACCGACGCCGAGCGCCAGGCCCGCGAGCAGCGCGAACGCGACGCTGAGGAGGCCCGCCGCAAGGCGGCGGCTGATCGCGCCGCGGCTCTCGATGCGTACGAGGCCAAGTACGCCGCCGTCCACGCCGCCGCCATCGCCGTCCTCAACATCAAGGTCCTCGTGCCTCTAGTTCTGGATCGCGCCGCCGACAACTACAACCGGTGGCGGTCCATGTTCCTCGTCGTCCTGGGCAAGTACGCCCTAACGGACCATGTGCTCTCCGACGTCGCCAACGCCGATCGACCGGCGTGGGTGCAGATGAACTGCACCGTGCTCACCTGGATCTACTGCACGATCTACGCCGACCTCCAGCAGTCGACGATGCACCGCAAGCCAAACGCACGCGGCGCATGGCTCTACCTTGAGAACGAGTTTCTCGGCCAGCGCGAATCACGCGCCCTGCTGCTCTCGGCGGAGTTCCGCACGGCAAAACAGGGGTCGGCCTCCATCACCGACTTCTGTTGTCGTCTCGAGACGATGGCGGCAACCCTCAGCGACTACGGCGATCCGATCGGGGATCGAACCCTGGTCCTCACTCTACTCCGCGGGCTCAACGGCAAGTTTCGGCCCATGGTCTCCAACCTCAAAATGCGGCAACCTTTTCCCACCTTCGAGGAGGCTCGCATGCTCCTCCTGCTCGAGGAGATCGACATCGACGACGACGCTGCAAGCGAAGCTGCCGAGGCATCGGACCCGCCGGCATCCTCCACGTCGACCGCGCTCGTCGCCGCCCAGCGCCCTCCTGCTGTGCGCACCTACGCCGGTCAGGGCCAGGGCGGCCATGCTGGCCACGGTCTGGGCGGCTACGCCGGCCACAACCAGGGCGGCCAAGGCGGGAACGCTGGCCAGGGCGGCTCCCAGCGCACCGGCCGTCGCCGCGGCGGCCGCGGCCGCAATCAGCAGCACCAGCAGCAGGCCTCCAATGCTGGAGGCGGTTCTCGTCCCCCGGCACCGTTCTACAACCCGTGGACGGGCACCGTGCAGCTCTGGCCATTTTCGCCGAGTGCTCCGGGGACACCGTTTCGACCTCCGCCGGCCGCCTTCACCGCTGTTCCTCAGCAGCAGCAGCTGCAGTACATGCAGCAGTTGTACGTGCAGCAGCAGGCGTACACCCTCGGTCCCCCTCCAGGCTTCGGCTACGGAGGACCATCATCGCCACAGCAGCAGCAGCCCTGGAACCCCATGCAGGGCGTGTCCTGGGACCCGTCCGCTCTCGTCAGCAACTTCAACACCATGACGCTGACGCCTCCTCCACCAGCCGAATGGTATGCTGACTCCGGTGCGGGTGCTCACATGGTCAACAACGCTGGTATTCTCTCCACCCTTCACCCTCCATCGTCATCTAGTCCTTCATCTATCATTGTTGGTAACGGAGCTTCGCTTCCCGTTACATCTACTGGGTCACACTCTTTTTCCACTATACGACGCCCACTTGTTCTTTCTAATGTCTTAGTGTCCCCTAACATTATTAAGAATTTGATTTTTGTACGTCGTTTCACTATTGATAATAATTGTTCCATTGAGTTTGACCCATTTGGCCTCTCTGTGAAGGACCTTCAGACACGGAGCGTGATCGCCAGGTGCAATAGCACGGGTGATCTCTACCCGTTCTTCCCAGCACCTTCCAGCACCACTGCTGCCCTTGCTACCGCCTCATCGTCAACCTCCCTCTGGCATCGTCGCCTCGGTCATCTTGGACACGCGGCTTTATCCCAGCTCATTAGCTCCAATGCAATTTCATGTAATAAGCACAATATAGACCATGTTTGTCATGCCTGTCAGCTAGGTCGCCATGTGCGCCTACCATTTAGTGTGTCAAACTCGCGTGCCACTCATCCTTTCGATTTAATACATTATGATATTTGGACGTCTCCAGTTGTCAGTGTGTCAGGCTATAAATATTATTTAGTCATTCTTGATGATTGCACTCACTACACCTGGATGTTTCCATTACGTCTTAAATCTGATACTTTCGGTGTTATCACTTTTTTTCCTATGTGCGCACGCAGTTCGACTCCTCCATCAAGGCAGTTCAGTGCGACAACGGCCGCGAGTTTGACCACTCCTCGGCTCGCACGTTCTTCCTCACTCATGGAGTCGTTCTTCGAATGTCGTGTCCCTACACCTCTCAACAGAACGGACATGCTGAACGCACTCTTCGCACCATCAACAACATCGTGCGGTCCCTTCTGTTCCAGGCCAGTCTTCCTCCTGTCTATTGGGCTGACTCCCTTCACACTGCCACCTACCTCCTCAATCGTCACCCAACCAAGACTCTAGACGGCCACACACCTTTTTTTGCTCTCCACGGCACACAGCCCTCCTACGCTCATCTTCGAGTTTTTGGCTGTGCGTGCTATCCCAACCTCTCGTCCACAGCTCCCCACAAATCATCTCCTCGCTCCACCTTGTGTGTCTTCCTCGGGTACTCCTCCGATCATAAAGGATATCGATGTCTCGACCTCCACTCCAATCGGATCATCGTCTCCCGTCACGTTGTGTTCGACGAGACGTTGTTTCCGTTCTCCAAGATGTCCTCCACTCCCTAGGATCCTGACACACTAGCCTTTTTGGACGATGCTGATGATTCATCTTCGCCTATTTGGCCAAGAGCTGTGACTGCAGGTACTCGTCTTCCCGGGGGCATGGATGCCGCCCTAGGGACACTCGGCGCCCCCTCCTCTGGCGCTTCGGCCAGGGCCGGCCACAGCAGCCAGGCGGCTGGCCACGGCCACAGCAACCTAGGCCAGGGCGCCTCCCAGGGCGCCGCCTTCTCCACCGGTTCGGCTGGTGCTGCTGCCCCTGCGGACATAGTGTCCCAGGTCGTTGCCAGCGGCGCCGGACGGACTACCGCTACAGCTCCAGAGGCGATCGTTCCTGTCACTAATGCGCACATCATGCGCACCCGTGGCAAGGACGGTTTTCGACAACCCGTGGATCACCTCAACCTCCACACGACGGCCGCGGCCACCTCTCCGGTGCCGTCGTCCGTCCGCGCCGCCCTCTTGAACCCGGCCTGGCGCCTCGCCATGCAGGCCGAGTTCGACGCTCTGCAGGGCAACGACACCTGGACTCTGGTGCCTCGCCCCCCTGGCGTCAACCTTGTCACCGGCAAGTGGGTTTTTCGTCATAAGTTCAAGTCGGATGGCTCTCTTGACCGCTATAAAGCCCGGTGGGTGCTCCGCGGTTTCACACAGCGTCCGGGCATCGACTATGATGAGACTTTCAGTCCAGTTGTCAAGCCAGCCACCATCAGGGTGGTCCTCACTTTGGCACTGTCTCGCTCCTGGCCAATTCACCAGCTTGATGTGAAGAATGCATTTCTCCATGGCACCCTGCACGAGACAGTCTACTGTGTGCAGCCTACTGGGTTTGTTGACTCTTCCAAACCCAATCATGTCTGTCGCCTGAACAAGTCACTCTATGGATTGAAGCAAGCTCCTCGCGCCTGGCACAGTCGCTTCGCCTCTCACATCACATCCCTTGGGTTTGTTGAGGCCAAGTCTGACACGTCATTGTTCATCTACTGCAGAGGTGCTGACATGGCCTTCCTTATACTATATGTTGATGATATTGTTCTCACTGCGTCTTCTCCGAGTTTCCTTCACCGGATTATCGCAGCTCTTCGCCGGGAATTTTCTATGACAGACATGGGGCATCTTCACCATTTTCTGGGTGTCAGTGTTCAACGCCAAGGTGACAGCTTATTTCTCTCTCAGCGACAGTACATGCTGGATATTCTGGAGCGAGCTGGTATGAATAACTGCAAGCCGAGTAGCACTCCTGTGGACACTCACTCCAAGCTCCCTGCTGATGGTGCCTCTGTTCCAGATCCTAGTCAGTACCGCAGTCTTGCTGGGGCTCTTCAGTATCTCACCTTCACTAGGCCAGATATTGCCTATGCAGTTCAGCAGGTTTGCTTGTATATGCATGACCCTCGGGAGCCCCATCTGAGCGCTCTCAAGCGCATTCTCCAGTACCTTCAGGGCACCTTGGACCTCGGATTGCACCTTCACCGGACCTCTCCAGCTGACCTCACTGTCTACACCGATGCAGATTGGGCAGGTTGTCCTGATACACGCAAATCCACCTCGGGTTATGCGGTATTTCTCGGGGACAATCTCATCTCTTGGTCGTCCAAGCGTCAGCCTACAGTGTCCCGGTCCAGTGCAGAGGCGGAATATCGAGCTGTCGCGAATGGAGTCGCCGAAGCTTGCAGGTTGCGCCAACTCTTGACAGAGCTTCGCTGCCCTCTCCGTCGTGCTACAGTGGTGTACTGTGATAATGTCAGCGCCGTTTATCTCTCCACCAACCCGGTTCAGCATCAGCGAACCAAGCATATTGAGATCGACTTGTACTTCGTCAGAGAACGAGTCGCCCTTGGTGAAGTCCGCGTCCTGCACGTTCCCACTACGTCCCAGTACGCAGACATCTTCACCAAAGGTTTGCCGACGTCCGTGTTCACGGAGTTTAGGTCCAGTCTCAATGTTCGCGGTGCTCCCAGTTTAGATTGCGGGAGAGTGTTGGAATGTAATATGGCAAGTGGGCCTGTCCACAATGCCTATATATATGTACGCTGACTATTCATGGTAATGCAATGAGAATTCCTCCAATCACTTCTATCACAAACGTGATTCAGTATTCATTTACTTAAGTTGGTGCTAAATCTAATTTGAGCCCTAGAGATTAATCACACTGAAGGTTGAAATTATATTCTTTTCTCCCAAAACAAAGCTGGTGAAAAGGCAAAAATATATAATACCAAGGCAGTACTCAGATATATTGAGCGGACCATTCTAATTCTCTAATTCTTGTGCAGAAGTTGTTTACACTCACATAGACAGACAATGTATTTGCCTAAAAGTAAGAAATCAGCATCATTAACATTTTTGTTGAAATTCTAACACAGTTTGTAGTAACTGACTTTCTTCCTTTAGAACTGCAGTAAATGACAGTTTAACGCACCATAAAAGCAACATCCGGACACTTACTTGATATGCGCCTTTTGTCCCGACAAAATTTGCTTCCACAATGGCATTTGAAAGCCTTGACAGGATGGTTGACATCATCAAAATCAATTTCATAGTCCTGCGGTTGGAATGTGCTAAAGATTATTGCATATTCTGTTAGATAACTGAAAGTAGGGCATGATATAGGTTGCCACGGCACCAGGTGGGGCAAGATGGGTAATGCAACCACAGCGGCATAAGCAGCATGGGAATGTGCCAGATTGCATGTGGTGTGCGACATCTATGCAGTCTGTTGGCTAATTTGTTCCAGTTGATTAGGAGATATAGCATCCGTACTCATCGTCCTCTCCCTCTCTGTAGCTCGCTTCAGGGCGACGAGGTGAACAACCTCTGCCACCACCCTAGGATGGAAGAAATTGGTCGTTCCACAAATTTTCCCCTAAAAAATGGCCACTGCACAGCCATGTTCGTTCGTTCACTTGCTATGAGTAGTAAAGTGCAATGGAGGATGAATAACCACAATTGCAGGAACACCACCTACCCATGTCAGTTCTTCAAAAGGCTCTACTTCTCTCGTTGTGAAGAATGCCAGCTGATAAACAAGGAGCAAGAAAAACAAGGTTACAAGGACTCAAATTTAAATTTAAGCTATAGCATCAGTAACATGGTAGCATTGCAATTGTACAGTTGTTGAGTTTCTCTTTATTTTAATAAAACTTTACAGTGGGGGCCTCCCCTGCTGTATTTTCGGTTCAAAAAAAAGGTAGCGTTGCACATACATGATAGTAGTGGTGGTCAGGCGTCTCAATCTCAACAGGAATTGCAATAATATTGCAATCAAAGCATCTGCAGTATACAATAGCATGCCAAGTTATCATGTAGATAGTATTGATTGGACAACATGGCATCAGATCTTTTTGTTTTGTTTAGATGCTGGCATCAGGAAATAATACAACCAGCAATCAAATAATCATTCATCTACTAAATACTTTACATGCATATGTAAAGAGACTGATCAGACAAAGGCAGAACAAGCAAAAATGAATAACGACAAGAAATACAAGCACAATCATGCAGGATATTAGAGATGAGGCCATTGTGGTGTATGGCGGGAGCCAAAGGGCTTCGTAGCTTATGGCCATGACTGTTTTGTTGGTCCTTGGTATTATTTAGTTTTTGTGTTTTCTTCTATTGTAATTGTCATGCCCTTCTAAGGGGTTGTTTGAGTCGCCTAGACTCCTTATTCTCCTTCTTAATATAATGATATGCAGCTCTCCTGCGTTTTCGAGAAAAAAAAAAGAAACACAAGCACAAACAAAGTCTGACCAGCTCATAGAACCATTCAATTCACAAATCGTAGAGCTTCACAAGAATCATAATGACTTTATGATCAAAGGACGTTACCCTAGTTAAGAACCATAAAGAAATATTACCTGTGGTTTATAAACCTCGCCACATTCCCATAAAAAGTACCATCTAGACAGAGGGCTTCCTCATCCTTCAGAACACCTTCAGTGCCCCAGTCAGAATCGAGTAGCACAGGATATGTATGCTTTGCTTTACCAGTCTTTTGGTTATTTTTCCCAGATAGCTCAGTGTTTCGCTCATATAGTTCAGTGTTTGTTAATATTTCACCAACATACTCACAGACAAAAGCACCACGAGGAAGATTTTCAGCAGAGCGCAAGCCCCATCCCTTTTTCCCTGGAGTTAAGAACACCTGAGGACGGAAAAAATTAAGAAGGCATACATATAAGGTGTAGTCAGCTGTTTAGAAAAAGAGTAAACAGAGAATGCATAGAATCCAAGGAAAGGCTTTTTTATTTATTTATGATGATCAGGTAACAAAAAGATGCTACAGATTGGCAGCTTGCAAGCGGCATCATAAATCCATCATATTTGTCTGTTGCACTGATTAGTGTTAATTTTATATCTAGCAGGAAAGGGTAATACCAATGATCTTAAACGGTAATAAGTTACTTCACTTGCCTGCAGCTTGCGAGTAATTCCTCGCTGAACCACACGGTTTCCACAATTTCTGGTGCAACCACATTTTCTCCAGCATTCCTTGATAAATTTCTTAATACGGTGCCCTTTACAAGCTTCAGGTTTGTTTACTCCCTTCATTTGTTCAATAGGACAAACACCCTTGCAGTAGAAGTAAGATCGTTCAAGTGGTTCCCGGAGCATTGAGACACAAGCATCTAGAAATCCTTCCTTAAGCAGGCCATCTCTTGTGTATGCAAATTCTCCACCGGTTTCTCGCGCACAAGCGCAAGGAAGTGGCTCTGCTAGACAATCTCCAAAACAACCAGAACAACAATTTTCATCTCCAATTCTAGCAAGTGAGAGGTTGATATAGGCAGCTTGGAAGGTGGTATTTTGCGATATATAGTAAAATGGAGGAGGAAGAACCCCATCCTCTCCACTGACTATTGGAATGCTCAAACATTCTTCACCCCTCGTTATATCATTGACATCATGATATTGTCTCTTCATGCCTGTGGGTAGATGCTGAATAACCTGCATATTACTAGGATTATTCTGGTTACCTCCAGAATCAGCACTACCACCATTGGGTCCAGAACCCAGATCAAGAATACAATGGCAAGTATCATCCAAAAGTTTCATGAAAGAGAAATTGGGTTCTAGGATCTTGTATGTCCTGAGGCATTTGGCCTCCATTGCCTTGCATATTGATTCAATGCCAGGCATTTGAAAATCAGAACCATTTGCCAAGGAAGGGTTGAACAAGAATGATAGCTTCCCTTTTCCAGAGTTGGACAATTCTACCTCAAAGTTGGTGGAAAAATCTTTGCTGCTTACAATTGCTTGGCTGCTACATGCATCAACCATCTGTCCTTCATGCGCAACCAAAATACCTTTAAACTTCTTATCAGTAGGGTACTTGACACCAGAAATCATGTGAGCATCTTCATGTCCTGAATGATATTGTAACGGCATAGAAAAACGAAATTAGTAATAAGTTAACAAATGTATCAGGAGTCAAGCAAAGAATATGGACAGGAGAGACAAACAAAACAGGAAATGAAACATATATCAACATCCTCATAATAGTTGAGTGTTCATTGTTCAAACATAATTTTCAAATCTGCAACACGTGAAACTATAGCTTCTACCACCATATAAACATAGAGATATGCACGGGCCTTTCTCAAATTGTCTGGCATACTAGCAGCAAGTTCTGTATATAAAAAGAACAGCACTGCAGTTAGCAAAATGATGCCCTAGGGTACTTGAAATTTACGCATCAATTCTCCTAGACCATTAATGATTTTTTCAGCTTGCAAACAGGAATGTAAATCCACTAGTTTTTAGCTTTTTTGTCAAACACATTGGAGAGCCACATATCACTTCATCATAGAAGAAAGTGTACGAGTACAAAATACATACACAAACCTCTTACTACAAGATTATTAGAACATTCATTAAGGGCATCCAAACAAGGCCGAAGTGAAATTGACCCAAAAGCATTTTCTATTCTACTCTCTCTGTTCCAAACTATAGTTTGACCAACACACTTTAACTTTGTCTAAGTCAAACTTCTTTAACTTTGACCAAATTTTAGAAAAATATATCGTCATCTGCAAGTTCAAATAATTGCACTATTAAAATATATTCAATGGAGAGTTCAATGAAACTATATATTGATGTATTTTTCTATAAACTTGATCAAAATTAAAGAAGTTTGATTTAGGACAAAGCCAAAGTGAACTATAATTTGGAATGGTGGGAGTACTATCAGTCGCTGAATCTTCTATCACCTAAACAGATAGTATTATAGAAGCAATTCAAAGATAAATTTATCAAAATAACAACACACTAAACAAAAAGAGACAAAAAAAATGATCCCTTCCTATTGTATGTTTACAACCTCTCCACTCCACTCATTCAATCATAATTCTGATTCCTTGTCAATTTAAATAGCGGGTTTAATGGGGTAAACATTGTTTAGAGAAAACACAAAACAACATCTATTTATTAAGAACAAAAAACAAGTTTCAAAAGATGGAGGAAGTATATGTAGAAGTAGTCGAGTTGAAAATATTTTTGCTGCACCCAAAGCAGCATATATTTATATAAGAAAGAAAAACACCAAAATCTATACATCCAGATAGACATGATAATCTATATTCTTTCCAATGCAATAGAAATGTGAATAATTGTGGGAATCCAAAAACAGAAGCATTAAAGTCTGAAAACCGAATACGCGTCACTGTTAACAAAACGGAAATTATGAGAGTAATCTTATAAAGGTTCATTACCGTTATGACAGCTGGGTTCCAAAACTTCAGGACACATAACTGCAAGTGGGGTCTCAAAGGTGCAAGGATCTTGACTTTCAAGTAAAGTCGAACCGTTTTCACCAATTCTTGTAGTCTCTGCACGACTTATTTTCATTTTTTGTTCCTTACTAATGATAGTTTGTGAAGACTCCAGCAATTGGTTAGCAGTGGTTCTCCCCTCAAGGGATTCTGCTTCTTGCTGACATGGCACTTCAGCCAACTCTCTCTTCACACTGCCATGCATACAAGATTTCGCCTTCTGGCCATGCTCTTTAGTCTTAAGCTTCTTCCTATGGTGGTCTGAATCCAGATTCTTCTTCTCAGCTCGCTTTTTCTGCCCTTCCTGCTACAGTGATGAGTTTGGCTTAAACATGGTAAACTAATGAACTAACAAGAAGAATGGTTCCCATATGTATTAAATTCAGCATCATATATCAGTTTCTTATTTGCCACAAAATCATTGCGCATCATCAGAATTAATTTATGTCGAAAATATGATTGCTTCAAAAAAAACCATTAAATATCTAACTAGAGATCTGAGCAAAGCCTCTACAAAATCAGAATAGAAGGCCAGAACATACTTCGGGATCTGAATCACTAAGTATAGCATCAGCCAAAACAGAATAGTTATCAGCTTCTATATGCTCCCAGTTTCCATCATATACTTTTAGCAGTTTTTTCAATACTCGTACAACAGTTTCCTTTGAGAAACCAAAATCAGCCGTTGATTTAATTGCATCATCAATTTTTTCCATGGAAGTCTTGGATAGTTCCATCCTGCTAGCAATGAAACAAGTAAGCTTCAAACATGATATGAAAAATGACCCCTCAAAGAGCAGATATTAATTTATTCCTAAAAGAATGGGAAAGATATACTTCACATCATGAAATTCGTTAAGAATACTTGCAATGCCAGGTTACAGTGGTTAATAAGCAGGGAAGATATAGGCTATAAGCAGCTTAGATTACCTTGGACTAAGGATTCTTCATTTTCTACATAGAACCATAGTTTTTGAGATTGGATCTCTATAGAAGCGTTAGAACAAGACTTAAGAGACAACTTATTCTTGCTGAATCTGATACTTCGTCCTTATATAACTCATGGACTGGTATTGGAATGGACTCATAGGAAACAAACCATATCTTATGGAAGCTAATTGATACATTCAAAATAAATCCTTATTCTAGGAAAGTAACCAAGTGTATAAGAATGGAGCAAAATAACGTGATTGACACGATGAACTTTCCTAAATTTGGCTGTGTGGACGTTTAGGTCTGCAACAGATCAGAGTGCCATAGAAACAACGCCTCAAAAGGCAATAAGCAGTAAAATTTACATTATTCTTTTAACACCTTTTTACTATCTATGGTAACTTTTAAGTTGTATTCTAACTGTAGTTCTTGTTCCTACTAAATACTAACAGTGGCGGAGCTTGAACAACATTCTATGGGGGCCCATCAGCAAATTAGGAGGGGGGGGGGACTAAGGATGCATGAACCAATTTAGCCATGGATTACTGTATGTTATTAAGAAAAATGAAGAAACTAGGGGTGGCCATTGCTAAACTAAATACTAAACTACAAAAGTATGTATCACCGTCCTACACTTCATCTCTAAGTTATCATCCACACTAGATATATGAAAATGTCTTATCAAATATTTCAGTCTGTTTGATGGAAATAGCAGCAAGGATGAAGAAATACTTTTTCTTTAATTCATGAACACATGATAAACAAACTTCTTTTCATGGGAGCATGGTGCATATATATGGCTACAAGAAGAATCAGAACAGGGCACTAACTAGTAATTGTGTGCAGAAGCCCCAAAAACTCAAAGTGATTACTTTTTTTTTGAAACGCAATGGCAGGAGCACTGCCTTTTCATTAAGATAGGAAAGAGAGTTTATATACAAGTGCTGTAGAGACCCCCGAGCAGGACAAGGGGGTAAAGAGGTGAGAAAAAAAATCGTACAGTCGTCTAGGACGATTACTCTCCCGAAGAATGAGCCAT